>NC_092013.1:3332986-3668486 GCF_042242105.1 Pempheris klunzingeri
AAGGACAAACTAGGAGAACAAGCCAGGCAAAAACTGTGTATTACAAAAGCATTCAAACGCTGTCACCTTGAGAGTCTAACGACCAGCACGGTGGCGCCAGTATGACCCTCGCCGATTCATATTTATTACAAAAAAAAAGCCTGCATTTCTCCAGCAGGCAGTAAAACTGGATGTTGCCTGCGACGACGCTCAGATGTGGGGCAAGAAAACAAATGGGTTCAGCAGGAGGGGTGTGAGCCGTGTCCTAACGCCCCAACCCCCGTCTGCTGACATAAAGCATCTCCTCTATTAATGGCACAGCAAGGCTTCGAATAGAAGCAGAGAGCAACACTCACCTGGCAGTCGAAGTCTTGAAAGTTGCGCGCATTCTGCAAAGAAAAATGAAAGAGGGGTGTTAAAATATAGCAGAGCCTCGTACATGCAACGTTTCTATGTGTAAAACCAATGATGATAGTATGAATTACACTTCGTTCCAGTGGTGGACGATATAAACGGCACAGAAAGCACTTTGGTATGAATTTCAGCTTTGACTGTACTGTGCTGACAGGTAGAGTTCCTCATTTAGCTCGAACAACAACAAAAAAAAAAAGTTGTCAGAAGATTTCTCACAGGATTAGTTGTCGTCAGCCTGCTGCTTTGTTTGGAACCAAAGAGAAATGTCTGAAAACGCTGCACACAACAGGGAGGAGGAGGAGGAGGAGGAGGAGGAGGAGGAGGAGAGGAGTGGGTATGGACGTGGTGTGAAAAGTGAGACGATGAGAAGAAAGCTCCAGTCTGTTTTTATTATCATTCATTTGTGCTGCTTGATTTTATTGCGTAAAATGAAAAAGCGGTTCCTCAGAAGATCTCGATACTTGAGGGCTTTTTGTAGAGAAATGTTGTTAAAACACGTCTGCACTGTGTGAAACATGTCACAGGAATAAAGAGGCGACAGGAACAGCAGAAGAAATGTGAATTTTAGGCCGTACTGTCCAGACCTGGTTCATTCATGGACGGTGCTGCAGTGCCGGTGTGCTCGCGGTACACATGTGTGAGTAAATCTGGTGGTGTCACACTTTTTTTACAGGCTCTTAAGAACTTCTGGTTATTAAACGTTAAGCTACAAACTACAATCATGTCACAACTGTGCCCAGAAAACGGAGCGTGTTACAGATCTGTTGTTTATGGATGGTTACTGGTCCAAACTGTGGCAACTGATGAACCTATCAGTCGATTAAACGATTAGTTGATTGACAGAAAATTATTTGGAAACTATTTTGAAAATCAAGTAATGGCTTGAGTTACTTTTCAAGTAAAAATACCCCAAAAAAAGGTGAAGATTTGCCACTTTTCTCTGTTTTCTATCATTGTAAAGTGAATATCTTTGGGTTTCAGACTGTTGGTCGATGTCACTTTGAGACAATAAATCAGACGAATAATCAACTAATGCTACTACTTACAGGTAAAGATAACAGTGGAAAAAAACAAGTTTTCATAATTACTAAATTCTTCACACATAAGTAATGGAACAGAGAGTATCGTCTGTGTTGGTGTTTTGTCTTTATTCAGGCAGCAGGAACGTACAAAATAAATGGTAATCAAAGTGACAGTGGGCAAAACAACAGAGAGGAAATCTCGTGGGATCGGGTGTAGAGGCAGATGGTGGACATAGAGCCATCCCTGTCTTCTTTTACCGAGATGGCAAAGCAGCAGAAATCATGGCAGAAACATGTTTCTAGCCAAACGTCTACATTATTCCACGGCTGCAGTGCCGTTCTGAGGTGCTGAAGTATCGTAGAGACGTACAGGAAGAGCTCTTATTACATTACTATGAGGAGGATAACCTGAAACAAGTTTACGGTCTGTTCTCAAAGTTCCTTCATCAAAGCCAGAGAGTCTGATTTATAACATTTAGTGGCTTTCTCCTGCTTTAAACTCTTACATCAGGAGGCTCTGTGTCTGTAGAGGTCGTAGCTCCCACATTTGGGTTGTGTTTTTTGTGCCTGTTGCGGTCAACTATTATTAACCCCGCTGGTTAATAATAGCTGTATATTTATGGCGACAATGCCAGAACACACGCTGAAGAAGGGCGTCATGCCTGAAACGCCTGTGTGGCAATATTAAAAGTGTGATTAAAGTGCTGTCCTAGTGTTCATTTCTTCAAATAATCCAAAAGATGCCAACTGTTGCACTGGACAGAAAGTTACCCATCTTTTCCCTCTCTTATTTTGAAGTCGACCTTTGCCGCTGCAGACTGGCGGCATGTTCATAAACGGAATATCTGCATGGAAACATCTTCAAAAAGGTTTACGACTCCTTGTTTGTCTCTTTTTTTTTTAATGAGCCGACCACTAGGTGGAGTGAGAGGTCAGTGCCAGTCTTCTTCATTCAGATGATCTTTAGGATGTACGCTCATCCGGCACCGTCACCTCACAGGTGACATCTACCTTACGCAGCTCCGCGCTCCAGCTTGCTCCTCAGACCCACCGCCGACGGTGACGCAATCCCCTCAGCCCCCCACCCCCATCCATCCTTCACTACTCCCCTCCCCTCCCCTCCGAGGCAGGATACCCCCCTGACTGTGTGTGACAGTCGCCTGGGGGGGAGAACAAAACACTCCTGTGTATCCGCAGACACGCCCTCTTTCTAATCAGCTGTTGAGATGGAGCCACGAAGAGGAAGAGGAGGAGGAGGAAGAGGAAGAGGAGGAGGAGGAGGAGGCCAGAAGAGGACGGGAAGAGCTTTGATCTGCCACTGAGTGTTTTTTTTTTTCCTCTCCGTACTTCCTTCTGTTTTCGCAGGCGTTCACTCGCTGGAATCTTTCAAGCTCTCAGAAATAAAGAGATGAGTTTCTTCCAGCTTTGCCTTTGATCTCTCTTCGTACTTGCCCGACTGTCTTTTCTGCCTCTCTGGGTGTCTATACGCCTCACTTCTCCTCTCCTCTCTCTTGCCTCACTCTGTCTACAACCAATTTCTTCCTACCGAGTTGCTCTCTCCCTTCTTTTCTTTTCCCTCTCGACAGTCGAGCTTGATATGAATAATTCACTTTGATGAACGGGACTGCAGTGCGTGCATGCCTGGTATATTAGCGTATGTATTTGCCTGGTGGGGCCATACGGGGTGCTCATTCACTTTAAGAGTGCACCACATTCTTTTCAGTCTTGAATGTGTGGGCGTGCCTGTTGCCCCGGCGGCACGTCGCTCACCTTGTTGGTCAGCAGCGGCTTGATCTCAGTCAGCTGTACATCCTGCAGCTCATCCATCTTCCTGTCTCGTCGCTGTAAAACCACTCTGTCCAAGAAGAGAAAGAGGAAACGTTACACTCAAGCAAAGATGTCACAATGATTAGGTCTATTTTTCTATCCCACTTTTCAAATGACCTTCAGAACTGACGGAGGACGTCTGGATACATGCCTGAATCATGTTCTGTCTGCTGCATCCAATAACCTTTTTATTATCATTTGATTGATTGTTTAGATCTGTGGTTTTAAAAGCCCAGTACTGTCAATCTAATTTACTTTTCCTGTGGTGGTGGGGCTTGAATTTAAGCTTCTGAAGGCAGTAAAACCAGTAAACTACTGGTTTAAAGTGCCTTAAATTGTCAGAACATAGCATAAAAGGTCATTACAACTTCTTTAAGTCTGAGGTGAAACATCCAAACTCAGCTTACTTGGATATAAAACAGAATAAAACAGCAAATTCTCACATTTCAGAAACAGGGAGCAACAGTTCTGTTCGAATGGCGACTTAAAAGATTGACGGACTAATCAATTAATCAACTAATCCTTTTCAGCGCGAGGTGCAGTTCATGGCAACACAACCTACTCATCCTGTGCAAATTGATTAGTTTGGGGTTGAAGGAGGAGGCGGCAGGTAGCAAAGTCACAAATCCATTCCTAACAGTATCTATCTGTCTCTGTCTGTCTCTCCATCACTCTCTTCCTCCTCTTGAATCCACAGTAGAGCTGCAACAATTCATCAAATAATCATTTCTTTGTCAACCATCATCGTCGGAGGGGAAAAACAAATGTCAAAATTCTGATTTCAGCCTCTTAAATGTAATGTTTTCTGATTTCGTTAGTCCTCTGCGACAGTAAAGCTGAAGATCTTTGGGTTGTGGACATTTCAGGACGTCATCTTGGGGTTCAGGAAACACGTTGAGACCTTCTTTCACAATTTTCTGACATTTTTTCTAAACCAAACAACCAGGTGAGAAAATAATCAACAGATTAATTCAAAATGAAAATCAGTTGCAGTCCTTCTCCACATTGGCGTATATGAGGACACTAGAGCCGGCCGGGGAGGGGACGCAGGCCGTTTCCTCCATCAGTTCTCAGACAAAGGTCACACTTCCAGTTCACACAGATGGTGTGCAAACAAGCACGCACACGCCGAGATAGATAAGGCCAGGCTTAACAAGAAGCCCTAAAGCCCACCTCATTTGTTTTCCCCTTGAAGTCAGACGTTTGTCCCTGCACATAATTATTGAACAAAATGTCCCCCTCCTCTGCTTTCCCTGAAATGGTACCTTGCCTGTTTGGACAAGGTGAGGACAGGAAGTGGTGTTGAATTACCTGGCGGAGCCCGGGAGAGTGGCTCATGTTGCACATAACAGCAGATGGAGCCCATGCCTCTTCTAGGTCAACGCTTACAACTGGAAGACAAAGCCAAAGCCGCCTGCACCGCACCGCAAACAGCCTTACTGCATTTATCAGAGCACGATGCACAAAATGCTAACAAATAAATGAACAGGAAGCAAGGGCAAACACTAGTGGGCAGCGGATGGTCATGTGGAGGAGCGGCTACGATCACTACCTGAGTCAGAGCCAACCCACCCCCACCCCCTCTGGAACGACCTTGAGATGCTGATATCAGATAACCTTCAGGGGTGGAGAGACACGATGAGGGGAGGTATCGGCAATGATGACGTTGAGACATGTCTGTGCTACCAGCAGTTTAGCCTGACAAAGCTCATGGAGGGGGGGGGGGGGAGGTAGGGGGTGAGAAGGGGTGAGAAACACCCCCTAAAATCAGACATGATAAAAACCATCAGTCAAATTTATGACTTCCTCCTTTTTTTACTGGGATTTATGTGTGTTGCTCTTGTGATTGTGGTAGCAAAGATCTGCTGTGTATCACTAATAAGTGTTTGTTTATAATCCAACAACCTAATTGTCTGTCCAGATTAAGGCTAGGCTAACGCTGTATTCAGGAGTTTAGTCATTTCAAGTAATCAAAGACATCAGAGAAGGTGGTCAACCCCGTCAGACAGACCCAGAGGGTTCAATCCAGCCAGATTAAGCCAAGAGTACAGAAGGAAACTGTGATTACCGCCCCTGTAGAGCCACATATAGGCCAGTGATACAATAGGACGTGTGGGTTGGTTATAGATCTAGGTTATGACATATATCTGGTAACTAGAGCTCGATCTCATTTTTTGAGGGTTTGGCAATGATTCAATAATGTTTACTGTTCTCCCCCGTGAGGAGAGAAAGAGGTCACACGTGGACACGAGAAATAAAAACTGATGCGGTTCTATATAATTCTCAGGCTTATTGATGACGTGAGTCAACTACACTGCACTAGTCTCATATGAACGGCTTCATATGCTCCTTGAATGGTCGGTAATGAAACGTCTCGCCGCGCTGCGTTATAATAAATTATGGGTCCACATGCTCTCCCACTACCTCTTCCTCTCCTCCCAGTTTTCATGCAGTAGTTCAGCGCTCCAACTATTACACATCCGCTCAACGATCCCTCCAAATGAATGCACAAACCACCAATGTCACGCAGAATTATGTTTGTTGTTACTATACAGAGTTTATCTCAGCGCCCACGACTCTGCCTGGACGTCCCTGGAGCACACAGCTGCCTGTTGACACATGAATCAGGTCAAAGGACATCCTGCTTTGGCAACAGATTGCACCTTGCTTGGAAACAACCCGGGAAGCAGATGGGTACAACTGAGCGCAATCCCTAAATTACATAAAACAGTCAGAAAAAAAAAAAAACAGCAGAAACATGGAGTGTTACTCAGCCATCAGCATGGGGAGTGAAAACATGCTGGGTAAAATCCCTGCTGACAAATCCGGCTCAATGGTGGAACTAAATAATATTTAGACAAGTGAACAAGGAAAAAAGAAAAACAAATACTCTGCGTGCTTGAGCGTATTGGCCGGATCAATCCAACACTTCCTCAGGCTGTCACAGAGAGTGGGAGGGAGGCAAAAGCTGCTTTAACTGTAGCAGGCGAGCCGGGTAATCGAGGTGTTAAGGGAGACGGGGTCAGGGTGAGCTTAAACCAACTGACAGGCCGACTGGGTGGCTTCAACAGCCCAACCCCACTGACCCCCTCATACTGGGTTACCCGGGCAACTAGCCACCATCACTTCCCCTCCATCGTCCTGCGCTTCATCCTTTGGTTCCCTCCTGAAAGAAAGACGTGTCCCCTGGGGGCTCTGAACAGATCGCAGGGGACCCGTTTCACCTTGCATCAGAATCGCCTGAAAGAGCACCAGATCCCATTTAACAACATCCACCACCACCACCACCACCGTCGCCGCCCTTCCCTACCTACTGCACGCCTGTTGTACTGTTCAGCATGCGCAGCTGTTGCCATAGAGACAAAGCTGGTTGCCGATGTTTATTCTAAACTGGGCTAGCCCCAAGGGACAGATGTGAGGCAAGGAGATGTGGGGAAAAAGAGAGAGGAACCGATCAAGTTGAGCTCAAAACATGTGCATCCAGCGGCATTTAACCCCCCCGACAATCACTGGGACTCAAATGGGCCGTGCAAACTGTCTCGATATGGCAGCAAAGCTTAGTGTAATTGGAACAGAAAATCTGTAGTAGTCCCGGATGACAGGAGGGAAATTCCATTTGCAATCTGTGCAGCTTACAGGCTTTGTCCCATATTCACACCATACCATTAATGTGGATGAAGATGGGGGGAGGACTGAGAGAAGTGATGATGTAGAACGAGCGCCTCCAGCCTCGACAGCAAGAGTCTGTTGTGCCGGATCGTCCTCGCAAACCATCTCGGTTTGCAGACGGACTAACACGCGATATACATGCTGGCTCTCACACATGACTTCCCTCATCTGTTTCGTCAGGTCCATTTTCCCTGCGCGGCGTGTAGCTGCCAGCGGGGCCTCATCTCGGCGCTAAATATCATGCCACACGGCGAGGGACAAGGGGGGTGGGGGGGGGCTGTGCTGGATGAACAAACGACAGCGGGAGCAAATTGTGTCAGAGGAAAACCACATGAGGCCCTTTCTAAGCAGCAAAGGTCTGCCTTCGCTGTAGCTTAGTGTCAGCGCTGTCTCCGGGAGAGCGGGAAGTTTTCAAATCTCACACAATTACTTCAATAGAAAAAAAAAAACAACATGTTGAAATCTGTCAGTTTAATAACTAGATAACTTATTTAGCATCCCTCCCCCACTCCTCTCTTGTTGGCAGGCACTGCTGCCTGCCTCACACACACACATCGTCCAATCTCTACGGCTGCGAGGAGAGAGAGGACCTTTACCTCAGCGCTGAGCCGCAGGCGCCGGATGCATGGATACAGAGGCGTGTGCCAAAACACCTACAGTAGATAGATATATGGCGTCCCTGCCAACAAAAAGGAGTCCTGTAGCTGCCATGTCAGCAGACGGCGCTGAGTGATCGATGAACACATCCCCTTCTCCTCCTCCCCCCACTTTTCCTGCCTGCCTGCCTCCCTCCCACATCCTCCTCCTCCTCCTCCTCCACTGTATGCACTCTCTCCCCGTCTGTCCATCCATCTCCATCTCACCTTGGGTCGTCAGGAAGTCTGGGCAGGCGGCGTGATGGACGACTAAAAGCCCAGCTGTGACGCCGACCCTCCCTTTAGCCCCTTCAATTAGGCCTCTTTCCTCTTTCCTCTTTCCGTCGCCATGGCAACCTGTGCCTTCAGAGTCACCCGCTCTCATCATCGCTCAACATCATGGCGACGACGCTTCGACTCTGACCTCTTGGGTTGAGGTTGACCAAAGTAAATGCCACCGTGGTGACCTCGCATTAACCCACATCTGGGTCTCTATGGAGACGCCGTCTCAGCCGTCGGACGCATTGCCATGGTGATATGAAGCAGAAATCTCTCGACTGTCCACACACCGTCACCCTCTGCAGCAGGAGGAGGTTTGCAGCAAAGATGGCGGGGTGATAAAACATCTGTATGGTTTCCCAAAGTGTGACTCTGCTTGATTTTATCCAGATCATTAGGTCTGACTTTAATTCTCAATATGCGTCTTTGCTCTTTTCCCCCCACGACACATATCACCAGTTTATTCATTTAAAAACATTATGGTTTATTTATCACATTTACATTAAACATCAGACTATCCTTTGAAGCTGATCAAGCTCTACTTAAAGGATGATTTTTCGTTTTCTTGCTTGAAAAGCAGTCCAACACTTCCATGAATTTAGATGAACGTTTGGTTCTCCGGTGGCACAAACACATCGCAGTTCTGAAAAAGTAGCTTGCTTAAGCTGATATTAGCGCTTTACGCCAAACCATGTATTTCTGTTGACTTACGGTAAAAAGAATCTGACCATGAATTATGAAAAACGCTGCGGTTCAAACAGAAATTATTTATTATTTCTTGACATTGCCGCCACCACTGTAGCTGCCCAGGCTTCAGTGTTTCCATCATATGTATTTGGCTGCTTCAGAGGTTTATGCTGCACAGTAACTCAGTAACTCAAACCAACCGACCAACACGGGCAGCGCTCGACCAGCAGCTCCTGTGGGGTAAAGTTTCTGGTTTTGTCAATGGAGTTTGGTGGCTTCGAGGAGAGTGATAGAACAGCTGTGTCTGTTTAAACAAAGAGGATCTTCCAGGTCTATCTCTGTGTGGATCTTTTCCATGATGCTGTCAGACACTTGAGCCCGTCAGAAGCAAAAACAAGCTCTTTTGGTGGACACACTCTGATCAGGTGCAGTTTCACCAAAGCATTATGTTGCAGCCATTGCTGAGCTGCAGGCCGAGACAATCTTAGTGGATCAATTCCAAAACATTTTGTACCTGCTTTGCCATTTAGACACTAAAATATGTCACAATAGGGCCCAGGTTTAACAACCCTAGTTATCTTTTAATGGGTGCTGGGACATACCTTAACGGGCAGAGTCCATCAAGAGACCCGGCCCTTAATTTGGCACACAGCTACTGGCAGTTAGCGCCTCAATTCCAGTGAGAGGAAATGGTGTTTTCTGCCTGTCGGCTTTCTCTGAGAGCCAAATTATTCTAATGATAGTTCCTATCACAGAGGAGCATGCCTGTCCTCCGGTGGAGCCTCGGCGTTCAGGCAGCACTTCACCGGGCATCACATCACTACAGAAAAATAGGCCAGGACAAATTCCAGAGATAGTGCCCCTCCGCCAACAGCCCCACGTCTATGTCCGCCCTTCTTTATGTGCAAGGTTTCCTGTCACGGCTACAAACACACGGAGACAACTCATCCCAGCACAGTTGGCCCTGCTCTCAGACTGGGAGACTTTTCCATCCGGGGGAACGTTACTAGAAATTTCTGTCCAGCTTTTCGTAACGAGGCCAAGTCTGTGTTTACAGTTCCCGGTCTGCGGAGGTAGCAATCCCGCCGGAGTAAAGCTAATGGACTGTGACATGGCTCAGTTCCAGATTATTGCTCTAACCCGGGCCGTTTGGTAAGAGAATTAGAAGAAGGAAATCCATTTGTTTGGTGTTTCAGCCCCTCCACACCACCGCCCCCACCTCCTTCGTCAGGTCAAAAACAAACTTGGGTGACAGGAAGAAGGCGAGGCGAGGGAATCTGATCTGACGTTTGCTCTTTTGTTTTCCATCATGGAAACGCTGACCTATAGCAGAGAGCCTCCCCTGCTGATACTGTCAGCAAGCACACACAGCTGAACGAGCACAGAGACAGCACACACTCACACACACTCACACAACTCCCCATGCTTCACGTCTACTTAATTAAATGACAGCTTGCTCTCCTGAGGCCCCATCATCCTCCTCACAGCTTCTAAGGTTCTCCTGATACTCGCTGATGATTCTTTTCTGACATAAAACTATGATAAGACATCTCTCTGATGTCTCTCGCTGTCACGGCTCTATCAAACCGGTCTATTCTAATCCAGTAGCTCACCTCAAAATGTGGAGCAACATCCACCTCTGGTTTTGAAACCTAAACTGAAATCAGTCGGCTTTGGAAGCGTCGAGATACGATCGTGCCCAGGAGTGAATGGAGATGGGCATTGTTAGGATTTTAACAGCACTACTGCTCTTACCAACACTGAGCTGCTACTTTCACAGTACTCTTCTCTTATCTGTCACTTTTGTTATTTATTTTTTTTAATAGAACTTGAATAACGACCTCACGATTGTGCGTCTCCACCAACCGCTCAGATATCAGTTTACATCCAAGATTAGTGTCAACAATTCAGGATCCGACCAAATGTGACATAAGATCTTCCTTCTGTTACCAAAGTATGATGTTAAATACCAATCAGAAACAGTGAGGCTGACCTTTAAGCTGTCATAACTTCATCATTATGTCCTAATGGACTAATGAGTTACGACCAAAACATGCTTTGTAACCTTTGACCACCAAACTCCTGAGCCCAAGTGGAGTTTTGTGCCGAATTTGAAGAGATTCCCGCGAAGTGTTACTGAGATATTGTGTTCACGAGAATGAAAACTTCGCCGGAGCAGATGCATCAAAAAAACTCTACAAATTAAGAAACAGCGTTAACATTTCAATTTAATTAACTCCACACGGAGGTGCAAGATAATATTTATGAAGCACGATTAAATAGCAAATCTATTTTTGTAATTTCTGCAGTCCGGCGTCAGAGTTTATCAATACTACAGTCTTTAATAATTTAGCCCTGTTTAATACCAGGTTTCAGTCCTCATCCCTCTGTATAAGTTCTCATGATGGATGTACTGAACGCACACAACCACTGATGAGATGGCAAAGCAGAACTAATGTCTTTTTGGTCGCAAAGACAAAAGGAAACGGGAGATATGCAACTCGATCTGCCAGAGAGGCTATTTTAAGACAGTTATTAAGAGAAACAAATCTTCCTCCTCAAACACCAACCTCTGTATTTGATCCCTGCAGGATTAAAAAGGTCTAATAAATGCTAAATACTGCATTACTATAATTGACTCATCCCCTCTTTGGAAAAAAAAACCGATTCTGAAGGCAGACTCACTCTGTCACTACCACATTTAATATCCTGAGCCTCCGGCCGGCCATAACTCAAGATCAAGTGATAAAAATGTTGGAGAGGTTGAACTTGGACTGGACGTAGGATATTATACACACACACACAGGGACAATAACGCAGGTGCTGCTGTGAAGGTATAACACACACACACACACACATCTAATGGCATTTGTGCCTGGGTGGAGACTGGTGACCTTGTCTTCTGGGTCATGATGTTCATTCGTAGTGTGCTCGTCTTTGTCTCTTCAAAACATAATGAGCCGCGCAACTGCAGCTTCTTATAGAGGAAATCCTAAGCTGATGGTCCATCACTTGAATGTTTTCATGTGTGTGTGTGTGTGTGTGTGTGTGTGTGAAGAAAAGCCTGGCTCATCAGCAAAGATACTCACTGGCACGTAGCAGCCACTGCACTGATCTGCCTGCCAAAAGGGGGGCCCCGCTCTCCACACACCCAAACCCTGACCTCCATACTCAGGCAGGATTGGGGACAGCCACTGTTGCACTCACAGAAACACACACATGCATGCTTAAACAGGCACGTAACCACCACACACACACACACACACACACACACACACACACACACACAGTAACACGCCTCTGATCCTGCAGTGTGAGACCCCTCTCACTGCTCTCCGAGGGCTTTTAAAGAATTACATTATTCCTTGAGGGGCCACTTTATCTGCTAATGGTCTTATGGGATTAAAGAGCAGAGCATCTGACTGTATTGATTTATAACCACATATCTATCGGCATCACCAGCGATGCTTCACCTCTCACACGAGTACAGTTGCCGGAGAGTCTCAGACTCTCTCTCTCCAGCTCTACGGTTTGTAAAATTATTTGTCCTAACTTCCCGCGGCTGCACAAACACAGACCAAGACACCAGCAGTCATATTTTCCACTGGGTGGTGAAGTGATGTTTCGGACCAACAAACTGGAAACTCAGTTTATCCATTAGTCCTGTGTCAGACAAGGAAGTGTACATAGCAGTTATGAATGTTGAATGTGTGTGAAAGGCCTTGTGTGTGTGTGTGTGTGTGTGTGTGTTTGTGTTTGTGTGTGGGCGCAGCTGGGATGTGAGTCAGCCCTCCCATGTTCCTCCATGCTCCCTGTATTGTAGTGTTTCGGTTTTCATGTATTTGTAAAGAGGTGGTCACGGCAACAAGCTGCATATATCGATTGTGAGTGAGTGTCGTGAGATGAGCTGAGGCCGAAACCTTTGAGCGCATGTCCAGAATACGTTGGTGAAGCTGAGATTAGTTAACTTGGTCCTGAAGATTTGAGTGTGTTTGGCTATTCAACATTAACTCTGATCCCCCCAATCCTCTCTTATATTGGACTAGAAACTAATACTGGACAGTAAACCAACATTTACAAAGAGAGAATAATCTCTTAATGCCATAAATTCTCTCATATTGGTGTTGCTTAAGACAAAAATGCCAAATTCATGTAATATACTTATTACAAAGTGAGAACACCTGTGTAGGCGTGACGGACCCTCAGCTGTTTTTATATACTGTGTAATGACAAAGACAAAATAATACACACTTATGTGCTTTTGAGGTAAATGTAATAATTTTATTATGATAAAAAGGTTTTAGGTCCCTTCATCCAGCCCTGCAACAACAAGACACTCATGGCTCTTCATAACAGGATCTAAGTGGTCTGAACAATGGCAATATAGAATATAATGTGCTGCGACACACACACACACTCATGAATGATGTGTTTCATGCACATAATACGCTGCCATCCTTTCAAATGATGATAAACAGACGACTGAGAGAATGGCGATACAGACAGCACTTCAGATAGCCGCGGCTACATGACACACATCATCAATAAATCAATACGCACTAGCACAGGCAGGTCTCACACAAAGGAAGACGTGGAGGGAGGGGGAGGTAAAAGGGAAAAATATATATATCACCACCACCACCACTAAGGGGGGTGCTTAGAGGCAAATGAGTCTTGATAAATCTGCTGTGATAGGTCAGAGCGAGGTGTGAGCCCGGCTGGCTGAGCTGCTCCTGGTATCTGGCTATAAATAAGCGTGAATGGCCGGGCCTGTCGGCTCTGCACTCAGTGCTGCTAACAGAGTACCTGCCCCTACTCCGCCACGCTAGGCTAGCTGCCGCTCAGTCTGTGGGGATTTCCTCTGCCATGCTCACTTGAGCAGACAGCACAGAGAAAGACAAAGTGCAAGAGAGATGCTCTGTGTGTGTGTGTGTGTGTGTGTGTGTGTGTGTCCAGGGCCCCAGCTGGCTGACGTGAGCAGGCAAAGTTTCCAGAACAGCGGAGTCCTGGAGGCTCAGCAGGATCTGTAGACCGCGGTCAGACTGGCCAAAGGACAGCTGTGGAGGCGGCAGCAAGACCATCTGTGTAGCCCGGCCACCATCACACACACACACACACACACACACACACACACACACACACACACACACACACACACACACACACACACACACACACACACACACACACACACACACACACACACACACACACACACACACACACACACACACACACACACACACACACACACTCGCACGCACGCACGCACTTCTATCTTTGTGAGGACACTTCATTAACATAATGCATTCCCTGGACCCTTACCCTTACCCTAACCTTAACTTAAGCCTGATTCTAACCTTTACCTTAAGACCAAACCTTAACCCTCAAACGGCCATTTGAAGTTGTGAGGACCGGCCAAGATGTCCTCACTCTGCTGGTGAAAATCGGGTTCTGGTCCTCACTATGTAGGACGGTACAAGAACACACACTCACACACCCCCCACACACACACACACACACACACACACACACACACAGACCCCACACACAGAGACACAGAGACACATTCTCACACACACACACACACACACAGACACACACACAGACACACACACACACACAGACACAGACACACACTCGGCTCAACAAGCTGGATGGAAACATTAGACACCACGTCCATAAAACTTTAACACAGCAGAGACATGAGAGCCCTGGTGCCCAGAGATAGAGAGGAACCTCTGCCTGTGAACACGATGAATCAGTGTGAGGAGGCCTGTTGCCTCACAGGAACACAGCCTCTGCTAATGGAGCCATCCATGTGGCCGGCGTGGCTGTCACAGTGACTGATGACTGACGACTTAATCTCCCTCTGAAACACAGAGGTAGCTCCTCTGGCGCCTTCCCTCGTCAAAGCACGCCGTGGAGGTCGGCGGTGTCCTTGGCAACCACGGGGCCCCTACCGCCTCCCCTCCACCTCACATCCATCCCCTCCATCCCCACCCACCCTCCCCATCCTCGGCTCAGCTTGTGGCGCCGCTGAAATCGAATGACCTTTTTCACCATCATTTACATAAAGTCACTCTCTTCTCATCGCAGCAGCTTCCACTGGGCTCCCTGGTCGTCCTCAACTTTCAGGGGAGCATCAGTCGGCAGCACGCCGTTTACACATGTGACACATGCAAGTCACGACTCACGCTGAGCTGCACACACACACACACACACACACACACTCAGCAGGGAACCCAGGGTTTGATGATTGGGACTTTACGCATCATCTCTGTCTGAATTGAACTGCTTCGTGCAGGATGGCTTGCCAGGGCACCGCCACAGTAACAACCACTAAACCACTCCACTCTCCTGGGTGTCCCCTGGATTTGTGAGAGCCTGTGAATATGGTCGCATGCTGCTTTGCATGTTTGGATTTTTTTTTAAAAAAAAGAAGAGCTTTGCGTGCGATGTGCTCGCTTATTTGTATCTGTGACGAATTAGGATTTGTCTCAGAGGAGAGCTGGAACATCCTCTTTCATGCTTCCTCTCACACACACATTCATGACACCAATGTAATAGCAGTAATACGGCAGAAGCAGGTTTTTCTTACTCTAAAAAGGAGGAGCTGTAGTAAAGAGACGTGCCACGACAACCCTTCCAAGGACTTAAAAGAACAGAGGAAGAAACGTATGCAGAGGCTGATGAAGGGGGGGAGGCTCTTTAAATATCTGGCCCTAAATGAGCAGCGGCACTGAAGGACAGTCCGGGGCATGCGGAGGTCCGGCTTGGCTCTCATCCAACACTTTGGATCAACAAGCCTCCCACCTGTGCTCTGCCTCTCCTCGGTGCCACCTGCTGATTTCACTTGCCGACGCCGAGAAAGAGTGTTTTATCCTGCAGTAGAGAAAGACCGTCTTTGCATGTGCTGCTCTGTTCGGCTCGGGAGAAATTTAAGACGCTCACCTGGAACAGAGGCGCGTGTGCAATCAGCTGTTTTCGCTCCGAAAGCTCGAAGCTGCTGTGCAGAGGCCTGGCGCTGTAACTGTAGGCCTGGCACAGCTTAAATTACAGATGCAGCTCAGTTACAAAAACACAGCAGCAGCTTCAGCAGCAGCATCCAGAGCTGCAGGCGGGTCAGACTGAGAAACAGACACGTCAAATATGGTGTGACCATGATTTCATCCAGAAACACTCAGTGCCTCAGCACACCGCTGACTTAAAGACGACAGGAGGTGTTTCCAATTATGAGAGGAGGTCCCTGTGAACGTCCACGTCCCGGCGCAGGTTAGGTTTTGCCCTGAGGGGCTGCAGAACAAACAGACACAGAAACACTGAGGCCGACTGTCAGCACGGAGGCTTAATTATTATCATTACTGTCTGCATCTCTCCAGTGAGCGTTGTTCCCTGACATTTATCCCCTCCAATCCTGCAAGAAACCCTCTTCCACACAAGAGCATGTCTCACTCTTTATGCACTCTGTAATCCCTCTAATAAATTACGCGTACATCATAATAAAATAAAAAAAAGGTGTCTTGACATTTGACATTTGGAAACCCACTTGACATCATTCCCTTGTCGTGTTGAAGCAACGTAAAGCACAGCACTGTTGCATGAAGCTGCCTCTGTGTTCGCTCTGGATGCTCACGTGCGTTTGTTTTACTTTCTCAGAGCACTTGTGGAAGATGGAGGAGGAGGGGAAGAAAAAAAACTTGATCAAGATCCCAGCAGGGACAACGTTCGGCTTAATGAACAACCAGAGACACTCCCATCAGTTAGGCAGCAGGCTTTCACTGTAATAATCAACCAGACCAACGACATGGCAGTAAACCTCAAACTGCACCACCACCTGCTCCTTCAACCCAACAAGACCGGTTTAACGACCACCTTGCAAGAAGGCAGCCCCTTTGTTAACAGATCTCTATCCACTAACAGATCTCTATCCACTAACAGATCTCTATGCACTGGATCTTCCCCTTTTTACTGACTGAGTGTTGTGAGAGACAACAAATGTCCGCTTGGTGTTTGTTGTGTAAGCTCCGTTCAAGCCTGAAGGACCACGTGACACCGGTGAGGGGAGACAGACAGGACCACCTGAAGTCAACCCCACGACACACGAAACTACCACATATTGAAACTTAAAAACTACCAGATACCAGAATTAAGGCTTTGACACGCACACAGTGTGTCTACGAAGGTTATGACGACCTTCTCCTTCGTGGAACATCTCCTGTAACTCCATTTAATTTGACATCAATGTTGTTCCTGGTAGTTTTACTGGGGAGCTTTTAAAATACACCCTGAGATGACAATGGTTATTTTTTAGTGAGGGAGGGAGGAGGGGGGACACCTGATGCCACTCTGTCACACTTCCCACCTGTGTGACCTTCGCGTGGCCGCCGGTGACTTTGTCATCCATCACGAGGCGTCTGAACACCTGCTGCAGCTACATCAGCGTGATTGATCCGATTGATTATTATGATGATGATGATGATGAAGGATCTTGCCTGCAAAGTCTAGACTGTGGAGAGTGTTTGGACAACAAACGTGCAGAATAAAAAGGTGCATCATGTGCAGTGGCAGCGTGAGAGCACGCACACAGCTGTGGGGCTGCCTCACAGCTTTAATGTGCAAAACATGAAAATCTGATTAATAATCCTCAAATAAATCTAATAGTACAACTTGTTTATTACTATTCTGAAGGAGGAGTTCAGAAGTTAGGCCTGGTATCACTTGTATATAGGGTTAACAGGCATTCCTGCAGGGATTGTAGGTGTTAAGTTTGTATTGAATCACTGTAATAAATTCGCCACTCTTCTGGCCCTGTAATTCTCGATGTTAGGCATCGTGACTGTCCCGGTTTTCCTGATTAAATGTCTGTTGGATAAGTTATTATTTACAGGGGACATCATGTAACAGGAAGCAAACTACTACCAGGACGTAACTGCGCTGACAAAATGAAGAAACACGGCGTGAAAACAGCCGATGTGTCGCATCACTGTGGAGGCAGAGAGGAGCAGCGACGAACTCCATTCAATTTATCTGCGGTTTTAGGAAACAACCGAACCTCTCTGGTTTATCGAGGAGCGCTACCGCTGGATTCACCGCTGTTTCAACGTGGTTTTTAATTGGCACAACATCGGCTGCCACCATTCCGCCAACAAACGAGGCGATGTGCGGAAAAAAAAAGCAGCGTGAACAGGTTGGGAGATCCAGCGAGCGGAGAGATAATCTCCTGTGGCATCGGGAACATCTGTACGCGGTAAAAACGGGAAAACACGGATGTGAGACTCACCTCGTCGGTAAAATAAGTGTCCGGTGGGCTCCAGTCAATTCCTCTGAGGGTATATTGTTGGATATAAACGGCGATAAGTGTATTTTTCAGTGTGCAGTACACGCCGCTCCAGCCTGCCGCTTCCTCGCCTCTTCAACTAGTATTTCGATGTGACTCTGGGCGGAACTACACGCTGCGTCTGAGACACCCGAGCAGCCAATGGGAGGAGGAGGAGCTGCGCACAGATAGGAAGAGGCGGAGCGGCAGGCAAGAGGTCTCACTCTGCCCACAAATAACGGAGACGAAGACACAAGGTACGGAAGCGCATTAGGGCCAAACAGGAGGAAGGTTTTTTTTTTTGTATTTTTGCTTTTTGAGAATAAAAACGGGAATAAAATCAAACTTTATTTAAACTCATTATTAGTGACAGGCATTAGGAAAAATAGGATCTTGTCTATCTATAAATTTCAGTATTTGTTGTAGGCATAGAAAGAAATAAGATTTTTTTTTTGTCCTCTTTATTTGTGAGAATATATATCAGAAATTTCAGTCGTGACTTAATGTGAGAGGATATAAATCAGAGGAGGATTTTACTATTATTTTTATTATTTTGAGAATAAAGTGTAATTTTCAGTGTTTGTGTCATATATAAGAGGAAAAATAAACCAGTGGATATTTCTTTTTTTTTCTGTCTTTTTATTTTTTAAAGAATAAATATGAAATTTCAGTACACACACGAGTAGAAATAAATGAGGATTTTACTATTTTTTATTTTTATTTTTTATGTGAACTAAGCCTTATGTTTTGACAGTTAAAGTCAAAATGTCAAGAAGTATAATATTTTAATAATTAATATTCTTATTTTTATTTTGAGAATTAAGTGTAGCTTTCAGTGTTCGTGTCACATAAGAATTAAATCAGAGGATTTTTCTACTTTTTTATTTTTAGTCAACTGTTAAATCGAATTGTCAAGAATAGTTGAAATTTCAGTACTCTAAGTGATAACTCGTGGTTTTTCCTCATTGTCACAACTTAAATCTTAGAAATTCAGATTTGTTTTACCCTTATATACTGTCGTAGTGTTTAAACTGCACTCAGAGCCAAATATAAAATGATTTTATTCTCGTTCCCAACTTCCAGAGCAGCTTTAGTCTTTGACAGGACACGTCTGACCTGAGAGGGAGGGGAGATGATTAAATCTATTTATCTTTCTATGAAGGTTATTTCTGTCGTCGCGTCACGAACATGTTGGCTCAACGCTAGACAAGTTCTTCACGACGGGTAATTTGATAGAAAATCCTTTTCCCCAGCTCCTCTGTCCGCCACACGCCGCTGGCTCAAATTTGAGAGATTAACTGATTAGAAATCCCATCAAGTTTCTGTTTTTCAATCTGATTATGTAACCGCACAAATCGGCTATGCAATAAAAACATATTACATCAAAGTATCCACACAGTCTCCAAACAGGAAGTTCTTTCAGTCTGTTCAAATATACAGCAGGTGAGCTACACTTTTTTTATCCTTCCTTTTATTTTGTATTATCCCTTTTTCTTTTTCTTATTGTCTTATTGAGTGGAGTCATACCTGTTAATGTCTCTAATGTCATTATGACGCCGAAATGTTTATTATTTTTGTATTAATGTCACATTGTGAGGGACATTAATACAATAAAGAGAAAAAGAATTCATGCGATTTCTTTTCCCTTTTTTTGGATGTTTTCTTCTTCGTACAGTTCCCTTTAAACTGTCATCACTGCTGTTTTCTGGCTCCTCTACAGACCGACCACACAGCACATCTCACTTTAGAACGCGGCCAGCTGCATTTCACACACATTCATCACTGTTAAACACTTGGTTTTATAGCACGGTTGTTGTTTTTCCCTCTTTTTTTAGCTCTTGTTTACAGTTAATTTATTCTCTTTGGCTTATAACCAGGACCTGAGCCCTTCACTTTGTACCATCTCATGCTGGCGTGACAATAAAGACCCCTTGAATCCTTGAAAACATTTCCTGTGGAGCAGTTTTACTCCGCTTCACCCTCATTTCAAGCCGATTGTGCAACAAATCAGCTGCGAACACACACACACACGTTACATCAAACTGAGCCGAGTGTGTGAATGACGCAGCCTTTGACTTCACTGGCGACGGCGGGGAAAATAGGAGGAGAGGGGACCCAGCATGTGCCAATAGTGAGTAATAACAATGAGTTTATTTATGTACCAGCAAATCTGTTTGCATTGTTTTTGACATTTCCCTGCTTCTAAGCCAGACAAGTTACAGTACAGTAGTATACAATATCTGAATTTGGAGAATGTTTTCAATAAAGAGCACATTTTTTTTTTGAATAACATATTTACAAACAACCAAAATACTGTAAAGAAACACATGAAACAGAAAAAAAAATAAAGAAATTTACAGGTTTTCTTCTATTTGTCACTGACAAAGCACAAGATGCTAAGGTTAAGAAAAGTCCACGTTACAGTCTTCAGTGAATTATAGGTCAAGTGCTACAGCGACGACAAATGCGAGAACGAATTGAGGTCGAGGGACTGACGAACACGTAAAGATCAACTGATAAAACTGGTACACTGATGACGGGACTGTTGGGGAGAGAAGCGTTACAGCTTAAGACAGAAAAAAGGAACAACAGAAATCACACGTATAACTGAAAATAAGATGCCTTTGATTCCAGACGAAAATAACTTCACAGTGTAGAATAAAACAAACCCCTTGAGCAGGTCAAGAACAGAGCGGATTATTTTTGTACGGCGCCGTCACGCTCGATGTCTTCAAGTTACCGTCTGTCCGCACTTGGAGCGAGTTTCGACGCATGAAGAGTGACTAAAACTGAACTTTGGGACGCGGTTGAATCAGAAACGGTGACTGTTTGACTGAAAGTGTGTCCAAAGAGCATTGCGAAGAGGCCGCGTGGGCTCATTGCAATTTTGATTATAAAGCGTCTGCATGTAAAGCACTGTGTACTGTACTGAGAGACAGGGCGACCTTAAGCAGTAGCTCAGACAAAAGGCATCCGTAAGGTTTAGAGTTGCATGGGAACCACAGAAGTGTAATCTGGTCCTAAAAGGATTTTCTCCTGCATTTACGAGGTTACTTTTTGTGTTTAATCCTGATTTAAGATGCCGACTTTCCATAAATGTTCATATAAATATTCTTATATGACACTGGCTGGTTGTAGCGTCAGATTCCACAACACACAACCTTTAGGAAAAACAAAAAGGAAAAACAAGAAGAGGAGGAGGAACAGCAGCAGACGTCAGGTCAGAGGGAACCTGCCGAGAGTCTTGCACTTGCGTTGCTGTCGTCATCTTTGCAGCCGGAGAGACCGGAGATCCTCCTCCGCTGCCCTGTTCCCGCATGCCGTGTGGGAGGAGGTGGGGGGGTGGCTGCTGCTCTCCGGCGCCCTCATGTGGAGCTGTACAGGGCGATCTGCTGCACCTTGCCCAGCTGTGTCAGCAGCCGTTTCATGCGGTGTTTGAGCTGAGGCAGCCGGGCCAGCGGTTCAGGAGGCTCCAGCTCCCCGGTGTAGTCCAGCCAGCTCTCCAGCACTGAGGAGGACGAGCAGAGGGGAGGGGGGGGGGTGAGCTCGTGGTTACACCTGATGGGGTTTCTTTTTACCCCCACAGACTCCTCCTATCCTCTTCCCTCTCACACAAACACACCATCTGAGCCCAGAGGGCAGCAACTCAGAGCTAAAGCTAACGTTACGACTCTGACGGCTGTGTAACCTGAACCTGCTTCATCCTGCAGCTTTAGCTAATTTAGCTTTAAGGGGAAAAAAACTCTTACTTTAAGGTTTCTTGGCTGTTTTGTGTGAGTTTTTCTGTTCAGTGCTGTTGGTTTCTACTATCCTGGCTTGTGTTACGTTGATGTGAGCATTCAGTATTCATTTCAAAGAACTGGTTATTAATTAATTTGAGATTTTAAATTTCAACATCAGAAAAAAAACGATCTTTTGAAGGTTGATTTAAATGTTTCAATACCAATGAAGGCCATATCTTTCTTTAAAGTAATGAATTCCATGCCTTAAAGACTTAAAGGCATTAATAGAAACCTCAGTATAATGTTACTCCCCATGGCTGCTAACATGAACCAACTTTATGGATCACAGAGAAATCTTCTGTGGCCACCACAGGTCTTACCGTCCAGCTCCCGCTCTATGAAGTCCATCCTGTGCGAGACCTCGTCCTGGACTGCATCTATGTGGTCCAGCAGGTTGATCTGCCGCTGCTGATGCTGCCTGCTGTTGTCCGCACACTCCGCAGGGTCTCTCCCACCCTCCTCCTTCGCCTCAGCCTGCGACCAAGAGCCACCGAAGGAAGCCTGGAGACATTCAGGTGAGATTTCCATCACAACCGGGTTTAGACGCTGTTCTAAGAAGGTTACAGGTATGAGCAAGTTCTTTACATTTAAGACGTTTTAATACCATTGGTTAATTCAATTTAAGGCCAGTTTTGCAGTGAAAACACTCTTCTGAGTAGCTTTGAAGCCAAAACGCTATGAGACGAGTTCAAATTCAACTTTGCACCAATTTCACTGAAGATTAAAAGCACATTCTGCACTTAGAGTGGATTTCAGACTGCTTACAGCATTCACTAAACTAATATTTAAGATTTGCTTCCCAAACAGATTTTAAGACATTAAGACTTTTTAATGACTGTATTCAGGCACAAGAGATAAAAACAACCACAAGGGGAAAGTTACATCATGATCGATGGTCTTACCTGGTAATTCAAAATGTTGTGTCTACTGTATAAATGTGTTGCCTGCGCCGCTAACAGCAGTTAAAAATCTGACTACGTTCAGCAGCTTTAAATCACCTCACATGCAGAAAGAATTGATTAATTCAACATCGTTTTGGCAGCTGGTGCAGAGTTTTGGTCCAGACTGCGACAGTCTCTGGTGGTCATCTTCTGCTGAGGCCGTGGTCGGATTTTTTAGTGCCATCAGACGACAGATCAACTAAAAGAGAGCTTCTATTTTCTCTGTTTATAACTTATGAAGATGTGTTTTCCAAAAAACAGCCTGTGTTTGTTTTGACAAAAATACTTTCAGTGTATTTTCAGAGATGACTTTAGAGAAAAAGGAAAAATGTTTGAGTGTTTACGCTCATTTCAGTGCGTTAAACAGCATCACAGCTTTATTCTTATTTTTTAATATCAGCTCTAACTTCTGGCTTTTTCTTAACGTACAGTATTTGTTGAAACCTTTTGTTTTATCTTTTTATATCTTCTGTTAACTTTTATAATCTTTTCTCTCTTTTATAATATAATATTTTCATTGTAAAGCGCTTTGTAGATCATCATAAATGTAAACACCCTCATCCAGGATGTCTACATGCATCAGCGGGATCAATTTAAGACTTTTTAAATCCACAGTTCAATTAAATTTAAAGCCCAATTTTGCAATAAACTAATATCTAATCTAATCTAATAATACATAGTCGTACAATGTGAAAACTATTTGTCCTGAATGATATTGATCACTACACCTGTCTTACACTGCATGTTCAATGTGGCCGAACTGTAACAGGACGACGGAGACATTTCAAGAGTTTTGCAAAACTATGAACTGGTTTTACTGAACTTCTCAAACAGGATTTAAGACTGTTTGAGACTTTTTAAAGACAATTTAAATGTAAATGTGAACTGAAGACATCTAAAGACTTTTTAAGGACCTGCAGCCTCCCTGTTATTTGCTGACCTTGTTACTGGTGCCTGTTGATTTGGGCTTGTCCGTCTCTAGCAGGCTTCCGTAGCGCTGCTCCCGCTCCAACAGCTCCTCAGTGCTTCTCATGCTGTCCTCCAGCTCTGAGCCCTGTCGGGTCTCCACCACCAGCCTCTGCTCCACCGCTGGGTAATACGCTCGAGGCTTCTGGTAGCAATGTTCACTGGTAATGTACGAGTCCTGGAAGGACGGGAAGGGGGAGGAGGAGCAGGACGAGGAGGAGGTGGCAGCTGTAGCAGCCCGGCTCAGCTTCTCCAGAGCATTGGACATTAAAATCTCGCCTCGGCTCATGTCCTCATCGGGAGTCACAGGTGACGGAGCTGCATCGCTGCTGCGGCACGAGTCGGAGGCGGTCCATGACCTCTCCAAATGCTTCCAGGGCTGCCGCCACAGCTGCAAGTCAGGGTGAGTATTGTTCCTACAACGAAAGAAAGGAAATACTAAACTGAAATCTCCCTGGACAGCAATAATAATAATAATTTTGTCATGAGCCACATTTAAATTTGACCTCTGTATATGAAACGCCTTTGCACTCACTGGAGAACGCTCATCTTGAGCTGCAGTCCGTTGAGGATCTCTACCACGTGGTGCACATCTCCCAGCAGCTGGTGGGTGGTGGTGATCTTCTTGGCGTTTTGGTGGGAGTAATTCTCTTCCAGGAAGGAGAGGCCGTACATGTGGCCGTTACTCAGCCACTCACGGTCGTACCAGTAGCGCAGACTCTGCCTCTGACCTGGGAAGGACGAACACATTGAAATTAAATGTCGTCACATGCACGGACATCTTCAGAGATTCTTTGCAAGAGGTTTTGTAGGTAAAGCTGTTGGGTGGTAGAGTCTCTCTTTGAGAGCTTGGCTGTGTCTGCAACACTTTTTGGATTAAGGGAATTATAGAGAACATTCATTATGAGGTGAAGAGTCCATACGTGTGCATTCAGACAGCATGCAGCACAACACAAGTCACAAATGTGGGACGGCTTTAGATGGGTGCACAGTTCAAATTCTCCACCTTGGCAGATCATTAGCTCTGTTAGATCCTTTTTCTTTTTTTTTAAAAGTCATTATTTTCTTAAGGTAAAACAGCAACTGTACAATCATTAATGCTAAAAAACAACGCTCAGCCCAGAGGACAATACTAAGAGCTATTTAATTCTGGTTTCTATTTTTTAGAATCAATAATGGAAAAGTAAATCTGCAGTATAAGCATTCTGAGGTTCCGCTGTGTTATTATGTGGAGTGACTCAAATTATCACTTAATCAATGGCTCCTCGCTTCCTGTAACTGGAACCATGTTCTGGTTTGTGTTTGCCAAACTGTATCCTGTTGTAAACACTCCTCTGGAAACAGGACGATGTTTTGATGCATTAAATGTACGCAAACATACATAAAGTGTGGGGCAAAAATCAGTAAAACCGGCAAATCTAATCCTTTATTGAAACAAAATATAAAAAAAGAGTTGAGAAATGTGGTTATGGCATGATGGTCGACTCCAAGAAAACTTAGACAGAGACAGTAAAAAAATAAAGAGAACATTGGGGTTTTATGATAAATAAATATTTATCATAATTTTAGATTTAGAGTAGTAATGACCTTAATCAGACACACACACACACACACACACCCCACAATAGACGAAATCCGCTAAGTAGTCAGCTTTATTTTTTATAATTATTATATATATTTTAAGGCTGTAAAACCCCTCACCATACAGTTTATACTTTTCTCAGACAGGTATTAACATTTTCTCACATTTATCTCTTGTTTGTCTCGCAAACAGGCAGCACTTAAAAGTCACACTGCTAGCGATTGAACATTTATTTAAATTTGACAAGCCGAACGCATTCTGTACTGTACAGAGACACGGCACGGAGGAGATTGATTGACGTTGGTCTACAGTCCCTTAGCCAATCGGGACGCAGAACACAATGCGTGTTCATACACTGTAAAAAAAAAAAAGCATGCAAAATTGCACTAAAAAAATCCACGAAACAGCGAGGCCGTGAAAGGTGAACTGACTACTGTATTTCAGTTTAAAACGTGATCATCCACTACTAATTGTACACGGTGTCATTTTACTTGTTGTCCACTAGATGGCAGATAACACTTTGCAGAGCAGTGTTCTCTGCCAAATTAGCCAAACACCAGTTTGATGCCAATAAATCCAAAAGATGACGGTTATTCTTTATAACTAAATGTGGTGGTGTTTCCCCGCCCTCACCTGGTGGGTCTCTGCAGATGTAGCAGGTGTATCTGTCCGGAACATTGTCTTCCAGCAGGCCCATGCAGGTACCGTGCTGCCAGCACAAACAGTCTTCACACTGAGGGAAGGACAAGTATGTTGTAGAAAAGTACAGGAAAACCTTGCAATGCCTTAAAAATAGACAAACTATTAAAAAACAAAACTCACCTGGATCATGAAGTCATTCTCTTCCTCCACCTCACAGATACACCGCACGATCTCCTGGTCACTTGTGTCCACGGCACCGGAGTCCACGCTCAGGGGAGGCGTGGTGACGTCCAAATCCACCCCGAAGTCATCGTCGCTCCACCCACAGCTGTCAGTGGACCAGTCACTGATGCTATCCTCGTCTGCAGGAACAGAGGCAAACGCCGCTATTGGTTTTTCATGGGAATCGCACAACTTCTCCTTCGACTATTCAAGTTATAAGTTGATTAAATTTCAGCTCTTGTATTATTCAACTCTACAAAATGCGTTGCACTGCGTGAGTTTTAATGAATATTTGTGGATTATATGATGAAGCAAGCCGTAGCAGCAAAGAATAGCTGAGGATTCAATCAACCAGGCGTTCCAGATAGTGCTGGTCTTA
Source organism: Pempheris klunzingeri (assembly GCF_042242105.1). Classification (NCBI taxonomy): domain Eukaryota; kingdom Metazoa; phylum Chordata; class Actinopteri; order Acropomatiformes; family Pempheridae; genus Pempheris; species Pempheris klunzingeri. The sequence continues at coordinate 3,359,332 of NC_092013.1, forward strand.
TCTGTGGCAGCAGCCAGTTCAACTCGTTGCGGCGCATCACGAGCGACAACATTTGAATACCGGCTGCCGATCGAACTAAAACAACCGCATGATGGATTGAATCCAGAGGGAAGAGAGGAATGGGAGGGAAGAGGAAGCAATGTACAGTCACACACACACACAGTCACAGAGATACCCACCATCCACATGTATCTGCTCTGAGTAGCTGAATCCAGGCCTGCTGGGGTAGGCCTCTGGCTTGTGATTGTGTGAGGGGGGGGATTTGAGTGGCAAATTCAATTTGGACTGAAGACCCAATATTGAGATGTCAATATTCTCCTCACTACCTGTGTAGTCTGTTAATACAGGGAAGGGGGGGGGAAGCAGACGTAGAACAAAATGTCAACTTTGAAAATGCTAAACAAAAGGCCCATCAGGAGGTGACAAACTGTGGCACAACAAACATGGACAGGTAATAGACTTCAGAACAGTCTCAATCAATTTGATAAAATCCACACCGGCTCGTGTTTCAGGCCTTCATGAAATAATCAGTGTGGAAGGTAAACTACACATCTGTGTGCATGCCCAAACATACATGTGAACGCCAACTAGGAATGGATGAGAAATGTGTTTGGATTTCTGTTTGGATCAGTCGATATCGGTGCCGCGATGAAATCTGGCTTTTCATCGACGGCACTGTCAAGAGTACGTGAAAGCAAATGCAAGTTATGATGCAAAAGAAATTAGCTGGAGCTTTTTGATATAAAAAAAAAAGAAGGCATAAATGGAGTGACAGAGGCCCGGCGGCAGATGTGACACTTCTCCCACACACAAGAGGCTCAGCCACCACACCGAGAGGAGTGAATGGAGTACTTAATGCGTTGCAGGCTAGCCGTTTCCACAACGTCACAGCGAATGCGCATGCAGAGCAGCAGATGTGTGAGGAGGCCCCGACGCCGGGGACCTCTTCTTACCAGACTTGGCCTTCCTTTTCTTCTTCTTCTTCTTTAGTTTAATGCGGAGGAAGTCCTTCTGTTTTGGCTTCTCTTTCAGTTTGTCTTTTACAGACCCTGTTGACCATCAAGTGGCAAGTGTTAGACCTCGTCTGTGCAAAGCTAACACGGCAGTAAGCTCAATCGTCCGGTAAGACGGGAACTTAACAGTGAACGGTAATTTTTCTCAGCCCTCTTGAAAGCGCGATACTGACCAATGTCAAAGCCACTCTTGTCCGTGTCCTTGTCCTGCTGCTGGCATCCGTTCCTTTCCAGCTGGTTCTCCTTGCTCTTCTCCCTCAGCAGTGCCCTCTGCTGATGGCCCTGGGCGTTGACTACAGGTGGGGCTGATGTGCGTCTGCCTGCGGTCTTCACTTCACCACGGGAAGCTGTGGCAGCTCCAACAGAGTCTGAGAAAAATAAAAAAAAATAAAAAAGGGGGCCAATATGAGTCCAAAGCTCTGATATTTAAACAAGGCTGGAATGCAGTATTAGTTGGAGGGGATGATTAGTCATTACAGCATGTTATGATTCAGCATTTCTGATCGTGTTATTAGATAAGATGCTTCTGGTTTGAGCACTGTGGAAAAAGCTGCTGATCCAGCTTCTGGTAACATTTCTTTGTCACTTGAACTGTGACAGAAGTGAAACTAGAGAGGAACTCACGCATGGAGGCGGAGATGGTGCGCCTCCTCTTCGGGCCGTCTAAACCGGTGGCAGTGACCTGTTTCTCAGAGGCCCTGGTCTGGACGCTCCTGGTGGGGCTGCGCTCCCCCTCTGGAGGCTGCTCCTCACCGTGGTAATATTTCATATGGTAGTGAAGCAGCTTGGCCTTACGGAATGACTTTGTGCAGCCGGGAGAGCTGCACTTGAACGGGTTGTGGTCGAGATTGATGGAGAGGACGGGGGGAGGTTGGTTTTTGATAACTCGGTACACTAAAACAAGGGACAACACCAAACGCTGCGTGTAAGGAGGAGTACGATTCAAGTGATGGCTGCGTCTGTGGAATACGTTTTGAGTCATACTCACGTGGCTCTCTGCTGAATCTGTTGGGGTTGTGGAAGCCCTGCTTCCTCACCGCTATCAAAGACAAAAGATTCATTCATTCACTTAAATCTCGGGAGCATTCCCAGATGCTGTGCGAGATTTCCTGCATTCAGTTTCTCATTTTTAACCATCCTACAGATCAAATGGCACGTCTGCTGATTTACTTCATTAACACTTACGTTTCACAGGCTGTGGAGGCGGCACGTCTGCTGCGGGCTGGCAGCTTTCCGATTGGACGTTTGGCTTCTGCTCCACATCTCCATTGGACTCTGTGGTTGTCATAGAGACAGACTCCTGCTCCATCTTTGCTAACGTCTGGGCGGGCAAATCTGCGTATGGCTTGGGCGATTCTGTGTATGGCTTAGTTCCACTCTGCTCCGTTTCCACCTCCTCCTTCTTCACCTCTCCATTTAGGTGACATCTTTCCTCATTTTGTGCATCGTCTTCTTCCACCTTCACCCCGTTCATGAGTCCTGCCCCCTTTTCTCCGTCCTTGGGCTTCTTCTGATCTGCGTGCTCCGATATGTCCGCTTCCTGTTTGATAGCGGGAGCAGCCTCTACCTCTCCGTTTGTCTTCTTCTTCTCGTTAACCATCCCCTCTTCCCGTTCCTCGTCCTCACTGTTGCTGTCCTCCTCCTGGTCCGAGGTGCTCCGCCTGGCTCGCTTGTTCTTGGGACCACCGTTCTCCTGCGGCCTCCTGTCTCTGCGGGCCGGGGCCCTCCTCACCATGTTCCTCTCTGTGGACCGAGACTTCCCTCCACCAACACCACCTCTCTGTTTGTCAATAGGACAAAGAGGACGAGCAGAAAATGGCTAAATGCCAAAACATCATAGAGGCAGGGAGACTGATTCTAGATATGTACGATTTATGATCTATACTTACCTCTTTAATAAAAGGCTTCACGTGGATCCCTTTCACTGTCTGAATAACGCCATCGTAGAACTTCACAGTGTAGGATGCTGAAAGGGGGGATAAAGGAGGTGTTTTACACAAGTCCCTGCTGCTAGTCAGGCAGCTGTTTACAAACTAGCAGATACACTTCAGTTCTTTTTGTTCTCGGCGTGAGACATCCTCCTGTTTAAAGTTCTCTCATTAACAGATCTAGCTTCATGTTTTTGTCTTTGCTGTGCCAGTGAGAGAGAACATACTTTTTCTATAACTGAATGCCAGGCAATACCACAGCTTCCTTTTTGAAAACAAAAGTGACCGTTTAAGCTTTTAGACTTTGCTATTGCACAAATCTTGTACTGAAACCACACAGACTGAATAACAACAACACCTATACTGTCTCTCAGAAACTCAAAATATTACAGATCCATATATTTTAAACATTACAAGATGTGTTCAGTGCATTAAGTTATAAATACCCACCATCTTTATTGACTGAAATGACCTTAGCGGGATAGAAACGACAGTCGGACCAGCTGGCAAGAACCTTGTCATTCACATTAAAGCCCTGGAAGACGGACACAGGACACACTGTGAGCACACAGTCACCATCTCATGGACGGAGGAGCCACCATTGTCATTACAGCTTTATGAAAATGACACAGTGCTTGATTTAACTCACAAAGAAAAGCCATAGATAAGAATTTAGCTTATGCAAATAACACCCTTGTATCGCGTTTCAGCTTTTTTCTTTGGAAAGACCGATAAGGAAACCCCCCGAGCACAAGGTAACCCAGAATTTCTCCATGCAGCACAGGTCAAAGCATGAACAGAGCGCTTACAGGTATCGGAGCGTCGTCCTGCAGGCCCTGCCGCCTCAGCTGAACCCTCTCCACGGGTCTCAGGTACGGACTCGTCCACTCAAACCACTCGTCGTAGCGGTGGCTCCACTGGCGGTAATGGATCAGTACTTTTTCACCTTCGTAGTCAATCTTCTCGATGTTGGCAGCATACCTACATGACAAAAGATGCTCAGTAATTCATGATGGGGGAAGGGAGAGATTTAAGTTCCTCGTCATTCATCTCAACACATAATGATCAATACTGAAATTGTCAAACGTAAAAGAACATAATGAATCATGAGATGATGCTAAAATTAAGGAGTAACATGTTGTTACTCCCAACGTTTGATGTGAGCAATACTGAACAGTAACTAGTGCAGAGATGTTATTACTTTTTTTATTTACTTAAAAGAGACGTTAATGTTTAAAAAGGTTTACAAGTCTGTTCCAAAACACTTTAAATAACTCTGTGGTGCTTGTGACGCCACTGTCCCGTGAAAAAAAGTTCCCTTTTGTAGGCTAACAATGACCATTTTGATTTCCATACAGCCACAACAATGATGAAAACTGAATGATGCAGTTAACACGTTCATTTTTATGGGTTTCTTTATCAATCCAGATCAAATCCTGCTCGAGCGCACACACCCATCATCACCAGCTGTTGTTTAGTGTGATGCTGCAGTGAAAAGGTCTGAGGGGGCTTTCTTCACCATTTTTTTTTAAATATTTCATGGACATACAGTGCAGCTAACACAGGCCCAGAGAGGAGAGAATGGGAATTTATGAAAGGCAGGAGTGAAGGAAGTGAAAGGTTACAGGGAGGGGGGGGGGGGAATGAACGAGGCCATGACTCACCAGTTTTTGAGGCTGTCTCTGGCCTCAAGCTGAGCTCCCACCTCAAATGATATGCCTCTTCTGGTAGGGGGCGTCTTACTCATACTGCCCACATCAAGGCTCCCTTCCTGCACACACACAGACGTTAACAGATAAAGATATCAAACAAAACTGCCCCCCCCTCCCTCCCCATTTGACCTTGTGTACATTACTGGCAGAAACACTCATTGTGTCTCACATCTTCCAGCCCCTCATCTCTCACTAACAACTGGTTTTTTAACGTGAGGACTGCCGTCACAAAGCAATATAACACAGTCCAGGCTGGGAAAATATATTATTAGTGCAAATAGACACAAGCCACATATTAGAAGATGCTGTGTTTAGCGCAACAGAGTAGAAAACAAAAGGAAAGCTGATATATTATGGTGAGCCATGCCTGTCAAATGGGAGTGAGATGTGCAGCTGATACCAGATGTTCAGTGGTCACTAGTTGAGACCTGACCTGACCTAAATTAGCAATATCTCATTTAAGAATTGTCTTATTCCCCCCCCCCCCACCACCATCAATAAGGCACAAGAATGACTAAGACAACTTGTTCATAGCTTGCACTTGCTAATAGGAAGCACAGAACAATACAGCAGGCATTCATGCAAACACACATTCAGCTATTAGTCTGTTTTTTTTTTTCTTAAATTGGGTCCTTTTGTCTTTGCAGTTTGGTAAAACACGACACTGCTGATGTGCAGCCCCCTTAGCTGTAATAAAGAGCTCGGTGGTGGAGGAGGAGGAGGAGGAGGTGGAGGAGGACACCACAGAGAAAATGTCAATTCCCTCCCGATAGCAGCGCCTCTTTTGTCCGGCTGCAGAAGGCAGACGGAGACATAAAAAGCTAAATAATCAGATTATATCATTAAAACGTCTTACTGTTGTCCCGGTTATAGCAGACTGGGTTCACCATAGCGGAGACGGTGCGGAGTTTTGGGCTTTCAGTGCAGCCTGCAAACCGGATATCTCCACGCTACTCGGCCCACGTGTTTTCTCGTCAGCCGATCTCACGCATAGACACAATAGGAGACAATGGCAAAGACCCATCCGGTTCTCCGTCTGCAGCACGGGGCCACCGGGCACTGCATCACCGAGCGAACTACATCCCACCCAGTCGAAAAAAGGCGAGATTTATACAGAAACTGGGTGTTTTAGGGCCTTGCACGGAGAGCCAGACGTGCGGCAGCGGCACAGGCTGGAGTTGGTGATGCCAATCATGTGTCAGGAAACGGGTCGTGGTTATCAGTTCAAATGTGGCGAATTGGACACATATTTTGCAATTATTAATTAAATCGTATTTCTATATTTCATAGCGATATTTAGAGAAAGACGGGTCCCTACTTCCTTTTAATTCTACGCAGATATTCAGTGCAGAAAGTGCGTTGTCTCCTCCTGCTGTCGGACTATTAGCGCCTTATTGTCCGGTGTTTTATAACCAGTGGGCGTAGCGGGAGAGACCCCATCGCTACGTCAGCGCGTCGGGCAGCTACGATTGGTCGAAGGAGCCCGTGTGGGCGGGACGCTCGCCTCTGATTGGCCGCGCAGCTGTCAGTCACGGCGCTCTTCGGGGCCTCGCGCTGGGCCTACTTCTGATAGTTTCCCTGCCGTGAGCGGGCGGCGTGGACACGAAGCGCGTCAAACTTCTCCCCCCAAAAACTGACAAACCGCGGGGGCTTGAACGAGCACCCGGCCAGGAGGCACCCGGCGGGAGAGAAACGCGCCAATTGCCGCGCAACAAACGGCACAAAACGCACAAACATGACATTTAACCACCTACTTCGTCACGTTTGTTTTGAACTCAAGAAGCCGACATGCGGCGGCGGCGCCGCTCCATCTAACGCTGTTGACGCGTCCAGCAAACGGGCCTCATTCACGGTGTTTTTTAGCTCCTAGGAGCTCCGAAGCGGACAGGGGGGTACGATTCGGGGTTCCTACCTGTTCTCCAGTCACTCTTTGTCCGGTTGAGGGTGTCAAATGAGCAGCGTAATCCCTTTGAAGCGCAGGTACCGCCGCCTGTCTAACCGCTCCGGATCACGCAGTTAAATTTCTCCGTCGCCTCCACCGGCGCGGGCAGAGAGGGGCGCCGGACTGCGCATGCGCACAACACGACCCAGACCCCTCAGCCATAACAGTTTATTTCTTACCTTAGAAATGCAAAATGAGGTGGCTTTTAAATCATTTTGTTCACGTATGTTCATAAATGTGCCAAAGTGTGCAAGCAGAAGCACTTTAAATGTATTTAAATGGATCTGAATGAGCAAGTTAAGCTTTTAAACTACAAATATGGCTATTTTCACCAGTTGCATTCATCAAACAGAAGCCAACATTTGAACTTTTTATTACTCCTATCTAATTCAATAAAAATACCAGTATTCCTACCAGGATTTGGAGTCTAACCATTACTGCCGTCAGTGAACGTTGTGGTTTAAAAAGTAGGCCCACACAAATTACCATTAGATTAAATAGTGTTCCTCTTAAGTACAACACTTGTGAATCCGTCACCTCTGATCTATTGAAAATGAAAACAGTGACACTATAAACTCATGATGAATGTAACTGAATACTGCAGTAAAACCACAGTAGCATGTAAACAAGATAAAGTACAAGGCAACAGACTTCCTGTTGTACTTAAAGTAAGTCTATGAAATCACAGCAGCTCTCGTCAGTAAAAACATTTTTGTTTTGTTTTCTGTTTTGAGAACAAAAGCAGCCTAATGTCGCTGAGCGTGCTGCCATGTGTCTGTGTGTCTGTATCTATAACTCACCCAGGAACACGACTGCTGCAGGCTGACAGATGCTGCAGGAGGCAGGTTTGTGCAGTGATGTGTATGAAAGCTGAGTACGGACAGACTGGATGGGAGGGAGCGATGCCGTGTGTTTGATGAACCTTTCACCTGTGCAGCGGCAGATAAGGAGGGAATAAGACCTTCCTCACTCTGAGCAAACAGGCCCAAAAGCCTTCTTTGCAAAGCAAATGAGTCAAATTCATCCTTTTTTTTCTGTCTGATTGAGAGACACTTTGTTGAGAAATGCAAAGAACAACCAGAGGAGATTTTATTATGTAAAATACAGGCAAGACAGAACCACATTAAAACAAATCCCTTCATTTTAAAAATTAAAACTCCAACTGTTGATAATGGTGCCATTAATTATGTTTACTGGGATATTAAAGATAATTATTAAGATAATTAACAGCATAAACAACTCCTCTTAGATGGACCTTAATTTGTTAAAGTAGAAAAATTCAGCGATGGTTTTTGTGCAACTTTAGAGGTTATACACTCCATCAAACAGAGAATATAATCCATTAAAAGTGCACAGACATCTTTAAGTCCATTAATTTATCCATTATTTGTCAACCCTTGCACCTTAATTAAGAAGTTAAAGCTCTTTCAAGATCCAAACGAACGTGTGTAATGTTATTTGGTGAATTATTAGTGATTTGACCATTTATAGAACCCCTTAAACTGTCATTAAATCATTTGAAAAACCTTAATATATAATAATCTATTATATTAGCCATTAATTAGGCCCTAATTTGAGCTAATGGTTTAAATAATCAGAACATCGTAGAAACTCAGTGTCCCAAACTCTGTGGGTTCGTTGAGCTCGTTTAACAATTCAACTATTCAATCGGTGCATTAAGAAACTTTAATTAAATTGGAATACCGACTCTGTTACAGCAGCTATTTAAGAAATACTTTAACTCAGTTAATTTACAAGAGGCAAATCAAATGTCCTCCAGTGACGTCGTCCATGTGGTCGCAGCTTCCTCTCTCCGCCCTCATTTCCTGTCTGCTCTCTGCAATCCTCTGTCAAAATAAACCCCCGAAACGAAGCTTCAAAAAACAAACACCAGACATCCAATCTACAATTGAACAAACCTTTATTTATGGACAGCCATTCCATATTATAACGAGAAGGTATGCAAACACACATGTACACACACGTAGAGTGGTTTGAATCAGTCCTATGTTCAAAAGGCAGGCGGTTACAGCAGAGAAGTTAACAGTTAATTACAAAAACACTTTTTTTATTGCTCTTTACAGCAACATTTAACTTCACCCTTAACCTGGATCATTAGAATACACTTAAGGAGAGTTAATAGTATTTACACAGAATTTATTTACAATCGGCAAAAGCCCGAGACGTGACACAAAAAGCTTTATCTACATTCTCATAGTGCTCGACAGTTGAACAATACTCCGTTCTCAGTACGGGGGCTTGTGGATGATGGATCAGATTTTCAGTCTGTGAGGGAGGTCATGTACAGTTATCACATCCAACACCCGTTTTATCATTAGACCTGAGCCAAAAAAAAAAAAAAAAAAAGAAAAAACATACAGACCACAAACAAAAGAGAACACAATTCCAATTGAGAGACGCCTTATACATAACAGAGAGTATTATCATCCGAATAACCAACCTCCAACATCACTACGACATAAACTGTAATTACAAACACTCCCGTCCGGCTTTCCGTCGAGTGATTGGAGTCATAAAAATTCAAAGCACTTCCTAGTTTTATTTTCTCTGAAAATTGCCACCATCCGTTATAAAAGAGCTTTCTTACACATCCTTTCAGTCTGTGCTTTGAAATGAAGGCTCTGTACTCTAAATAGTCGCGGCGGCGCGGCTTCTTGCGTCTCGTAAAATGGAATACGAGGAGACCAGCTATCAGTACAACTACTCAAAAACAGCACAGGCAAGCTTATTAATAAGACGCCGTCACAAGAGTCTCTTCTCTTTTCATATTGTCAGGTTTTTCTGTACATAATAAAAGAAGGCTGTGTCTTTTGTTCACAATCACACACACTCACACACACTTAAACACACTTTGAATGAAACCAGGGTGAAAATAAAAAAAAGCAGAGCGTCAACACTGCCGTCTTTACTTTAGTCGTGCAAGTGAATACTTTAAGCCTCTCACTTGACACAGCCCAGTTGTCCAATGAAACTGTAGTACTACCCACTCAGTAAGAAAAGAAGGAGTAAATCTGTTTTCACATGCAGTGGTTAGAAAATAGAGTCATTAAAGTGAGCCACTGGATTTTAGTATCAAAAAACACAGTGAAACCTAAGGTGATGTGTCTCTCAGTGAGAAAACCAGTGAGAACAAGGGTCCGAAGTCTCAGCTGTTTTCACCCTCCTCGTGTTGTAAGAGGTGAAATAAGTCACCTCAGGAGGTTCCAGTGTGGTCTGAGCAGAAACAGTGTTTATGCATGATTGTAAATGTGTAACTGGAGATGCTGCAGGGCCGGACTGGAGCACCTACACCACCCCTTCGATGAAGCTGGTGTCCAGGTGAACGATGAGCATCCTCAGGAAGGACATCTCCTTTCTCGTGTTCTCGAAGATGATCCGCGGATCGTCGGATTGGCATCGAAGGCAGTTGGGGGCCATCACCATGGCCAGGTTGTTGACATCCATCTTGGTTATGGCCACGTTGGATGGCTGAGCGAAAACCTGGAGACAATCAGGATGGAAGGAGAGAGAGGGCAGTGAGCAAGGCTGACTTTAGGTTTGTTTAGTTTGAGTTGAGTTTTCTAACATCTCTGGAGTACACAGCATAGTGCTCCTTTTTTATTCGGCTAAGGAGTGAATCCAACATGTTTTTTTCCTTGTTTTATGATTGATAATATCCCGTTCGGCTTTTATTTATTCCTTTATCGTTGAATAGGTGCATACAGAAACATAGAAATTAGTGGTGAGACATTAAGGAATGGGTGGGTTGTATGTGTTTATATTATATATCTATGTGATTATATACATAAAGGGCTATTATGTTACAGCACCAATAGATATAATGTAAAAGAACGTGTTGGTTACCTGCAGGAAGTGGATGAAGTAGCAGAGCACCAGCCTGCTGAGCTCCGGCAGAGACTGAACCACAGCGATGGCCGCCACGGGGTCGTCACAGTTGCTGACACACTGCTTGTAGAAGTTCATCGGGATGAGAGGTTCCTCCAGCTCCCGATACCACAGCTTCATCAGAGAGGCTGAGCGAGACAGACGCACTTTTAGTATTCACATACAAGCCCAACACACACACACACACACACACAGACGCACATAAAAAACAACGAGCGAGCCAAATCCTTCCTCACCGGGAACGTTGGGGTCAGAGAGATTCTCCGGGATCCTCCACTGGTCTACTTGGAGCTTCAACGCGTTCACCTCATCAATGTCTCCAGGCACCCTGAAAATAAAAAAAACAGCTCGTCAGTTACACTCAGCGGCCAGAGGAGGGAGCACTACCTCCATCAGTGCCGAGTCCACATGCCCTGTGGCAGAACCATTACTCATGCACACCCAATTGGCTTTAAATGTGGCCTGATGGCTCAAAGTGCTCTGTTCTTTGTTTGCAGTGCGTCTCTGGAACCAAACAAAAACAGAACAAACACAACACACAACACAACCAAACACCACACTGCTCAGGAACGTCCCCGAGATTCACAGGGTCCAAGGTGTGAGCGAAGAAAGGGAACGCTTTTCCAAACAAGCGGAGATGTTACAGAATTCAATTTGCCAGAGAAAACCCTGCATAAACACACAGTTGTGAAGCTCCCTCGCGCTTGTAAGCTCTAGCAGTAACGTAAACACATATTATGAAGTATCAAATTAAACAGCACCAGTCTGTGCAGCAAAGCAGGGCTGTGTTTGTTCTGCTGTGTGTACTGTACACACTTTGAAACACAGGGATGCCGGAGACCACACACACTTGTTTATTCACGCTATACGTACGCATACAACACACAAGATCCCCTTCTAATTTCCTAAAACTCCCACACGCTGCTCAAGTCGAGGCATGTAATTGGCTGAGTGAGGTGCGTCTCACCTGAAGATGCCCTCCGTCTGAGCGCCGCCCAGAGCCAGAACATACTGGGAAAGCTGAACCTGCACCCACGGCAGCTTCCTGTCTGGGAAGAGCTCGCTCTGCCTCTCCATCACCTCCTCCAGAGAGCTGCCGAACAGCGAGGGGGTGACGATGGCCCGTCTGCTGTGGTCGATCTCCTCCAAGGTGGGCTTGCGTAGACCCTGGGGTGGTGAGCGGAGAGGAAAGGAGAGGAGTTACTACCTGGGTCTGTCAGAGGCTACGATACTAATCATGGCTGTGTCTGCAGCTGTGCTACTATGACTGGGTCTGTGTTTATGTCTCTATCTGCGACTGTGTCAGTGTGCCTGTAATTACGCCTCTTTGTCACAGTATACAGGATGACTCAGATGTGAATCACAGCCGTCAAACCGATGCGGCCCGTTTTTATTTTCGTCATGTGAAAGTGGCAGCCACTTATTTTTGATTGCATGCACATGCAGCAGCTTAACTTTTTTTTTTTTTTTTTACTTTCGTTTTTTTCTTGTAGTTTACCTTTTTGCCGCCGGTGATCGCCACCTTCTGCAGTTTCCTGTGGCAGAACTTGGCATACGTGCTAATAGGCAGACCTGTGGGATGACAGAAAAGGCTGTTTCAGGACTGAGAAACAGTGAAACCAAACTCCACAGGGGACAAAACGCAAACTCTTCTTATGACCTCAAAGACCCAGAGCAAAGCCCTTAAGCATCAAGCATGGTTGGACACACAAAATAATAAATTACTCAAATTCTTTCCAACAAACAGGACAAACGGGGCCTTTTTCCCCCTTCAAAGATAGTGCATGAGAGGCAGGCCGGGGTAATTGGAGAGGCGTGTTGACGGTGTGATTCTGGCATATGGGGATTAAAGCAGGCCGGGCTAAACTGTCAGGCTGAGGGAAGATTTACTGCTGTTGAACAAAAGCTTTAGAGACAGGATCCAGCCTACACATCCAACGCTCAGGTGATTCATCAGCACGCACAGACACTGACGGCTCCTGAAAAGATGAGAAACACAGAGGCTCTACCTGCCTTACGTAGCTACTGTGGGGCCCAGAGCTATTTTGGCAGTGAGCTGCATAAACTAAATGTTGTTTTCTGAGGCAAGACAGGAGCTACAGAAGAACCCGATCTGTTCCTAAAAAGTTAAGAGATTCGCGCTCATGAAAAGGAAATCATCCGCCTCTTTCATTGCTGTGGTAACTCGGGTTTACACCAAACACTGAGCTCTCATGGGGTGTATTCCCGTTTCCCAGACTGTGTCAGCAACCCAGATGAACAAGCCCACTGATGGGATTTTGAAAAGTAACAAACACTTTTCAGCATGTTCCCTACGAGTCAAAGCCCTCAGATTTATGGCAAACAGGTGACATCCATGCACGCTCACAACTGCCGCTAATCTGACTGCGTTCGACTATAATTATGTCTAATTAGAGAGATCATACCAATAATTTGGCCTTGATCTTGGCAAAGACGGACTGCTTTTTCCCAAGGCTCCCAACATAGAGGCTGTACTGTACGCTTACTTGGTGAAAAGCAAGAGTGCAGAGCGCCTGTGCTGCAGTGAGAAAGTGTTTAAAACACCACTGGTGGTCTATATTTACTTCAGGTTTGATGCCACGAACACAACAACAACAACAACAGCCAGGCAACCAAAGCCCAGGAGAAATATGAGCTCATTAGGAGCTGGAGTGTACCGTAGCAGGCAGAGAACGGCATGACACCTGTCTACACATGGGTTGAAGCTAAACCTGACAACAAAAGCACAGAGCCATTAAAGGATGTTGAGGAGACAACTTCAGTCTCGTCTGGGTTATTGTTTATGAGACAAGTCTATGCTAATCCAAGTTCTGGCTCAAACCACCGAACCTCCAGGCCCCGAGCCCAAAGACCAGGCCAGCTCTGGTCTGACAAGAGGCCCCCCAGTCCCTTCGTCCTTAGCTCTGCTGCTCACAGCTGCTCGTTGCTCAGGTCAGACGCTGCTCCATCCATCAAGCAAACAGCAGCTCTCATTATGCTGCTTTTTTATGTGAGACTTTTTTTTTTTTTGGCTTTCTCACTTTCAAAGACCTTCCAGAGTTAGTCAGATGTTTTCAGTAGGCTTCCTCTTTGACCTCTTAGTCAGTCTGAGTCTGAGTCACAGGAGTACAATGTGTGAGGCCAACGCTGTGGTGTCTGCCGTGAGATGATTGGCTTCCTCTCCGGTGACGTCACCATCTGAGCTGGCAGTGTGGGCCGCTGTAATGAGGGCACGTGCCGATGACTTGGTATCCCCCTTAAATGGCTGTCTGACATGCGAGTGGCGAGAGAGACCGCTAATGGGATTCACAGCGCGGCCCCTTGTGCTCTTACAGAACACTGAAATTCTCATCCTACATATTTTTTTTTTTTTTCCAGCTTGACTTTCTGTGAAACCCATTCATTGTGTCTGTAAAGGCACATCAGCGTGTGCTCATCTGACAAACTGCACAGTGCTGAATTTTCCATCGGAGTCGGAGTGGTCACTCTACAGGGAGCAGTACATAATGGCTTGCATTGCTTCAGAAACAGCTTTTGAAGAAAGGAGAAAAACATATCTGGGACTGCCTCCCCTCCCCTACAGTACTTTGTGCTCTGGGAAACAGATAAGCTCCTGCTATCCTGAAGATCCTATTTTCTTAACGTGATATTTTGGACCAAAGGGCGAGTGAATGTAAATGTAAATGATTTACCTTCTTCCTCATCTGTATTCTGTTTCCGCTTCTTTCTGGACTTTGAGTTCTTCTTCAGCTTTAGTTCCTGCTGTTCCAGTATGAACTGAGTCACTATGAAACAGAACATAGCAAAGCTCAAATTCCTGATGGTCAGTCAGATAAACACGAGGCCGACAATCACATTATCGGGCCCATCAAAAGCAACACTGTGTTTTCTAATAAGGCCGTGCTGACTAAATTAAATTGCAATTCCACAGGAAAACAGAGAAGCAGAGACGAAAATACAAATTTAATCTTTACAAGTGAGACATCTCTCTGGCCCACATGAACACTGATGACAATCAGACAACAAAGGGAGGTACAGAAGCAAGAAAGGTGACCCACCCTGCAGCTCAGTCTGAGACTCACATTTCTTGTCGCTGGTGGGCTCCGTGTGTCTCTGAATGTAGCCCTCCAGGTAGCAGCGGAACTTAGGCGAGGGGGCGAAGAACGCCAAGCTGACCGCCATCAGCTCCCAGCCTGCTGCCAAGCTTCTAGGGGTGGCGTTGCCGGTGGTCTGCCTCACCAGTTGCACATAAAGCTCGTCCCGCAGCCCCGGCATGTCCCAGCACTTGGTGACGATGAGCAGGGCAGAGTGGCGGCGGTCAAGGCGCGAAGGTCTGTCTCCCATGTAGGCCTGCACCAGCTTGAACATCTCGCAGGCCTCCTTCCTGACGGCGCGGTTGCTGGTGACTAGCATGGGCTTTTTGATGGATCCGCGGTTCCACGACAGCATGTTGGCGATGGAGACGCGGCGGCGGAACAGGCCTTGCGTGTGCATGTTGAGGTGCTTGCTGGCCCAGTCCTCCATGCCCATTGCAGGGGGTGGGGGCTGCCGCAGGGTGGCGTAGGAGAGTTGGTAGGTGGATCCTCGCGCCCTGTCTCCTGCCCCATCGACCCCCTCTCTGTTGTCATGGTTGGCAGAGCGGTGGGGGCCCAGGGAAGCAGTCCGCCCATCCACCATGCCTTTCTTCCTGCTCTCCAGCTGAGCCTGCAGCTCTAGGGTGCCCGTCTGCAGGGGGAGAAGAGGTGGACATGAGATAGAGAAGAAGAGTTGTGCAGAGTTTAGGCGGAGAGAGGGAGGGCAGAAGAGGAGACAAACTGTGTGTGCAGCTGCAGAGTCACCGAGCACACATTAGCAGCTGGGCTGTCTTCAGCCTACCATGTTCCACTCAGCAGTGCTGGAGCTCGAGGGCTAATTGTTGCAGCCTCTGTACTTAAATTTCCTAATGGCAGAAAAGAATTGTACCAGGGAGGAGGTCTCCCCTAATCCTCATGAACCCTGGCCTCATGAGCAGGTGACCAGACATCACCAGGCTCACGTACCCTGCAAAACCAAAGCTACGCTCTGCACAAGACCTCCCTGTGATCCCTGCGGTGGAGTTTATGACTGTAAGGAGCACCTCACCTCCATTAATAGAGAAAGCCAGTAACCCAGATATGCTCTGCAAACAGCCAGGAACAACACAAAAGCTGAGCCAGAATCAACGCTCAGATTTACTAATGGAACATAAAACGTACTGACTTGTCTTTTCAATGAGACCCTGATGTAATGTGGAGCTGATGAGTGCCAGACAAGCTGGACTTTAGATTTTGGTTTCTCAATCAAATGGAGCAGATCTGAGGTTGGGCTTTGGCAGAGGGTCTATACGGTCATAGAGAGTTGACGTTTTTTTTTTTTTTTTTATAAAATGAGCAACAGAGGTCAACTCCAGAAGATCAAATGCAACAAAGCACATGCTAAACTGGGGACATGTGCTGTGTGTAACTTCTACTTTTAGTAAATTACATAGTTTTACAGATAGCTTACAGATGCATCGGCACAGGATGGTAATTTGGTCATTCGACGAGAGAACAGAGAAAGAGGAGAATATGCTCTCAACTTAAAAAAAAAAAAAAACCTGAATTATTCATGGCCTTTGTGGAAATGGGCAGAGTTTCAGTGCAAGAACAGAATGCTCAATATGAAAAATGTAGAGCTGCTCATACATACCAAGCCATAATCTGTGTGTGTGTGTGAGAGAGATATAACAGCAGGTCTGATGAACATTCCCGGACAGACTTAGGGGGCCTGCTCAGTGCTCTTTGGCTGTTGTCTAACATGCTAAAGCTACAGTGGTACCAATAAGCCTCGGTACCAGCCTGCCACCCCTTCCTCCTCCTTTCCCCCTCCTCCTCATCTCCCTGCCAAGCCTGGGCCATATGCGGCGCAGCGGCCCTCCTTCCTGACCGAAGGAAGCCATGTCCTGAATCTCTCTGGTCTGGCATGGGCCCCAGATGCCCAAGCACAGAGCTGGCATATGAGTATACAGTACCTGCAGTGCAGGGCAGATGGACGCTGGTAAGAGGATGACAGGTGATGCTGGGACTGTGGCCATTAGAGTCGGCGGTACCCAGCCTGCCCACTGCCTAATGTCCTGGGGACATTTAGGCACTCGAGATTGGAATGCAAGAGGGATTACTCACAAAATGCTTCGTGTTCTGTTCAAAGAGACAGATTAGCCTCACCGTTTTCATCCCAGAGCGCCCTGTTGAATCAAACATTCATTATCATAGTTGCAGAGGTGCGGTGGGAGCGCTTCTGAAAATAACACTATAATGTATGGAGGTGTGGGGTGTGATTCTATTGCAAGAGGGGATTTGGAGATTAAAAAGCAGCAGATCTTGGAGCTGGCTCCACACGCTGCTTCTTATGTAACTGCTTTGAGAAGTCAGATACTTATTTCATCGTCGATCATGTGCACCTTTTGCAAGGACCCCTGACGTCAAGATAAGTCACGACCATGGCTGCTCGACATTTGTCTCTTTGTGTTTTAGTGCTCCGCAAAATCAAAATATAACCAAATCTACTGTGTTGTCTAAGAAAACTCTGATCTGCCCCTTTAGTCAAGAGGAATATCTCTGCCCAGGCAAACAATCTGTCCATTCTTCTACTCACAGCTCTCTGAGGACTACACACACTGAACAATGCAAAAGCAGCAGCTAAAAATTCTCAGAATACGCAGATGCTTTATTCAGGCATGACTTGGCCTCATTTGACGCACTGAGACTAAAGTCTTCTTTAATCTGATAGTGGATCTAGTGAGACATCAGTAATCAGAGCATTTCCAGACCAAATAAAAGTGAATCCAAGCAAACCTGCTGAGGTAAACAGACCACACAATAATACACACACACAGTTGAGCTCTTAATCAGCCGGGAAAGTATCATAATATTGGGCAAACACATTCATACACACTCACACACACAAAATAGGGGGTGGGATCACCTGGGAGGGCGGTCCTGGGGTTTCTGGTGAGGACAGGCTGGCCTGGCTGTTCACACTCATCTCCAAGGTGTCCACCTTCTCATAGGTCCTTTTCTGCCTCCCTGGGATCTCCAGTTGGGTCAGCGCGGGGTTGCCGTGGTTACCGGCCCTACTCAGCGACCGCGGGGCGAGGTCCTCTCGTGATGCACATCTGCCCGCCGAGCCCGCTCCCCCTCCTCCGTACCACCGGAGTGAGTCCGCGGGGGAGCGCGTCCGAGGCACGACGACCCTCTCCCCCATCTCCGGGTCCAGCCCCGCTCTCACCTCCCTCATGGTGTTGGAGCGACTCACCACCTCCCTCATCTCGGCCATCAGCCTCTCGTTAAGGGCGCACAGCTCCCCGCTGCTGCCCACCGACCCCGGCCTGCCTCCCGCGCCGCCACCGGCTCCCACCCTCCTCCTGCTCTTTCTTCTCAGACTTGGGGAGGGGCCAGTGGAGTAACCAGAGTCTTGATAGTTTGCTGTGGCCTGGGGGGTCGAGGAGGGGAAGTCCTGCGAGGCCTGGCTGCTCTGCCTGCTGTGTCTCGCCTCCATAGCTCGCTGGACAGTGGCCTCAAGGACCCGCCAGCTTTGCTTCTTGTCCAGTGTACTTGGGCCTGGGGTCCCTGGCTCTCTGTCCCGCACCTGGCCTCGAGGCTGGGGCAAAGAGTGGGCCTGGGGCTGGGGATGTGGCTGAGGCTGGGCCAAGACAGGATCCTGCCTGGAGGTAGGGGAAGGGGTACGTGTGGGGACAGGAGAGCCGGATAGGAGCCCCTGTTTGGGGTCCACGTTGACCATGTGCTTGATGCACTCCAGACCAGCTGGGCTGTAATCAGAGGCAGAAGGATTCCTCCGGTGTCTGGACCCTGAATGAGAAGAGCCAGGGTGCTGGAGGTGTCTGGGCTTTTGGAGGCTGTGAGTCGGCGTCAGGCGAGACAGAGGTTGTCCGTTGTACAGATGCGCCCCTTCTACCTCCATGTCTATTGGGGGCTCATCATATATGGGACAGTCTGTAACTGGCTCGTCATAGATTGGGGCAGTGCAACCGTACTGGGGAGAGACGGGGCGTGGTGTGCTGGTCTGAGACCTGTGAAGGAGCGGACTGGGGTGGCTACTGTCTGACGTCACCAAACAGAAGCTACCATTGCTGGCTTTTCTCAGGTGATGGGCCTGACGCGTGTCTGCGGCCATTTTCCCAGAAGGGGCAGTTTTATATCCCTGGTTAGAGTTTAAGTGTCCCCCTTGGGCCTTGTTGCTCGAGGGGTGCAGGGTGAAGGTGTTGGCTTTGTTGTGCGCACTGTGCTGGAGGTGCTGCTGTTGCTGCAAGGCAGGGATGGGCTGGCTACGGCTCATGCTGTTCACCTTCACCAACATGGCTGCTTTAGAGCCTGGTGCAGGCTGCCACCTTTGAGAAGCATCTCTGAAAGAGAGAGAACAAAAGCAGAATGAGATCTGACGTCAGTCAAAGCAACAGAGTACATATAAAGTCTAAATAAACACCCAGTAGTTAGGCGGTACCATAACAGCAGTATCATCATATGCAACCGTACGCTGGCATGAAGCCATTTACTATAATTCATCTGTTCTAAAAAATCCAAGGCTGACAGGGCTGGGAAACTCAGCAGAAATCCACAAATTCTTCTCCAAACATTTTGCTGACCTCCAAGGACTTTACTGCATTTTTAGTCTGGCAGCCATAATAGCCTCGTCAAACCCATGAGACAATAACTCCAGTGTGTGTTGCGGCTTAAAATACTGAGTGACTGCACACAACACATCTCACTGAAACCCGTCCAAAGCTTCTCCTAACATGTGGGACTTCGAGGTCTACAGAGGATACACACAGTAATGTTGGCTGGTAGTTACATGCCTGTGAAGTAGCTGGTTTCATCAACATATGACACACATGGCCTAAAAGTTATCTGAACATTTGGACAGTAAGCCAGCGGGCCACATGAAAAGAGGTCGATCTGAGAGAAGTCAGGATTGCAGCAGTTCACAGCTGAGAAGATCTTCACTCGGGTCCAAAGGTTAATTCTTCTCCTTTTGGTTGAACGGCTGGGCCAACTTCAAACCCAGTGGCCCACTGCTAATCCCAGCGACGGAAAACAATCTGCCATCAATCCGGTCACGCTGCTCTGGTCTGCTGCCCTCAGTTCTACTGTCGCCTCATAATCTTACCCCGCAATCTGGACTTTTCATTCCTAAACTGATCAAAAACTTGCCCTCTTAAACCAAAGAGTGTGTCTGAAATGGGAACTGCTGCACAAACACACAGTTGGCGGCTGGCCTGAGCCAGACACATGTGACGCAGCACCGAAAACACAAGCTCAGTACACTTCCTCTCTTGATCTAAAAGGTCAAGCAGGTAAATAAGTTTGAAGGCAAGCAAGCAAAGCAGACTTACCTTCCCTCCCTCCAAACTCTATTTAACATTCAGTGGGGGTAATTAATTAGATCAAAGCTGATCACCTTCTGTTCCTGTTAATCCAAATATAAACACAGATCAGAGTTAGAGCCAGAGCAAGTGTTCAAAGGCTTCCCTTTTACAGCAGCACTGCCACTCAGTCGAGTGTTGGGCTGTAAGAGGATGAAGAGGGAGGAGAGAAAGAGGTGGACTGGGCCCCCCTCTCCTCCCCACATCTCCCTGGAACAATGCTGAAACAATTCCCCCGAGGTCCTCGAGCTAACGGCAAACTTCCTTTAGTCCTCCCAGCTCCAGCTCTGTATTCTCTCCCTCTCTCAGGACCCCGTGCCTCCCCCGTCTGTGGACTGAGTCACACCACCTCAGCAGCTTGAACGTAAACAGGCTCACATCTTCAAACGGTTCTGCGGATTCACCATCCAGGCAAACAGCTGGGCCCCAGCCACCTGGCACAGCACCAGGACAGCCGCCGCAACCACCGCTGCTGGTAACACTCCAAGGACCCCACCCCCCCCGCCCACCCGACACCAATCAAGACAGTTTACTGCCTAAATAACACACAAAGACAGACACATGTGAAGACAAGAAGCTCTGACGGATGGGATTCGCCCCAAACCACCACTGTTTAGTTGTTACAAGCAAGTGTGAGTGTGTATGGTTATACGGGGCGGAGAGGTGGTGGTGGTGGTGGGTGGGTGGGGGTTTGATAGGTGACAGCTGTAAACATGAGAAGCCACTGTTTGCACTCTTTGAAACAGTGTATGTTTTCTCACTCTGGTCCTGTCAAGCAGGAGGAGGTGAAGCAAATGCTACAAAATCGTTCCCACCTCAGCAGCTGAGCGTTTAGCACCGGTTTGTTACGGCAGGAACAGCTCACACGTGAAACATCAAGGCTTTTTCTTATGAGTGGACGACCACGGAGCGCAGTGGACCTCACACATTAAACCACAATAATCAAACCCCCCCCCCGCCCCCACACTCCCATTATCCACAAACAAATCAAACACATATAAAACAATCTCTGAGGGTTCATGTGATTTGCCGACGTGAATCTGTCTTCTCTGCTCTTGGTGGGTGGATGATGGACGTTATGAGGACCGACCCTGAGATAGTAGTGACCACTACTTCCTGCCTGTGGTGGGTTGGAGAAAAAGGCTTCCCCGTATGTAACACAAACAGGAAATGCCTGATGTCATGTTCACACACTACGCTCAGGGCGGAAGTGTGGGTTAAATCTCAATTACAGGGAGCTTATGCACAGCTTTGCAAAATAATTCACTTCTTAGACGAGATATTCTATATCCTTGTAGGCTCTTAGATGCATCATCTTGTCCAAAAAAAAACAATGTCATCCTTTTATAATATTACTTTCAGTCCATACAAACACAATACTGTGCTTTATGATAACATTAAACAGCCTATTCTTCCTGGAATTAAACTGAACACATTCACAGGCCTGTGAGGAGTCCAGCTCAGTGTTGGGAGAGAGGGATTTTGTTCGGCTTTGTCTCTGTTGTCTGCCTACTATTGTCCCAGCCAGGCTCAGCAAAGGTCTAGCATGTTCACCCCCCCCCCCCCTGCCCCGCCGCCCCCGCACTGGCACATTATGTTGGATGTCAGCAGGGTATTCGTTGCGATGATCATCATGATCACATAGGGGCGGTAGCCAACTCCAACAGCAAGGCTTTGCTGTTTCTTCGATCTCTATCCAAAGCCTGAAATCCCATTACACAGCTAGAACAACACTCGCATATCAGCAAACCCCAGGTCAACCAAATAAAGTACGATTACAAACTTTGAACTAAGAGACAAAGACAGTACGATGGTGAGAAAATAAAAACAGGGCTAGAGTGGGAAGATGACTGGTGGTGTGGGGGGGGGCTAGAACTGGAGCTGGAGAGACGAGAGAGGAGGGTGTGAGCATGTGTAAAAGAGAAGGGGAGGGGATTAGTCGTGGGAGAGTGCGGCAAGGGAATGAGCGGGAAGGCTGGCATTCCTCACGGCTCATTCAGGGGCCTCCGTTGCAGTGCTGGGAGCCTCAACACAATGCATGGCCGTGCCATCGTCACGGAGACGCCTCCCTCAACGACAGCGTTGGAGCACAAGGAGGGGTGGGGTGGCGAGAAAGAGGCCGAACCTGAAAGAGCTATCTTCAACCTACCAGGGTCAGTCAGGAGAACAGACAGGCTTCTTACGTAACGCTCAACAGGTCTGAACTTTATTCTAACCATAATGAAAGTTGTTTGGAAAGGGTGTGTAGCCTGCCCGTCAAGGGTTGGATGTTAGCTGAAGGTGGGGATTACGCACAGCAATTCATCACAGGAGGTTAAAAGAGACATGATAATTATTGCTTGGAGAGTTAAAAAAAAAGCGCTCTGGATTTTTCTAAATCTTTCACAGTGTTTGCAAGGAGATAACCTCCATAAGTATTTCACAAGCACAAATGAGTAGACACACACACACACACACACACACACAGAGCGCATGTTCACACACCTATACTACGCCCACATATGCACTTTACAACCCCTTCCCTCAAAGCCTGGAGCGAAGCACGCGAGACCTTTAGGAAGAGAAAGAAGTGCGAGACAAAATGAAGTTAGAGGCCCTTCAGAAACCAATGGGGTAATCTGATTGGCCTCTAGAGCAGCAAATCAACTTAAAGGTCAGCAAATTTCAATTAGTTTCAGCAGCTCTGGTGTCTCACACCCACAAACACAGTCCCAGATACCTATGTCACCGCTCTGGATACTGCCGTCGTCAGGTTGTCTCAATAACCAGCTAAATATACTACGGAGACTTTGCTGTCAGCAGATGTTCTGTCTCTCCTTTCTTTCCTGCCTGGAATAACCGTTGTTGGAAAAGCCATCAGCTGAGTCACTTTGGCGGATAAGGGATATGGATTTGGAAGTTCTTAAATATACCCGCTGGGAGTAGTGGTGGGGTCTGAAAAACAGGGGTTATTATTAACATTGACTGGACAGGAAGAGGAAATGAGGTCGCACAGGCCGAGCTTCTGCTACACAAACACCTCCGAGCACAAACCAATGGGGTCACTGCGATTTGCGTAGAGGAAGGAAACCGAAAAGACAAAGAGGATTAGCTGAGGACAATGTCGCATCGTTCAACGGCCAACGTTCAAAGCAGATTTTTCTTCCCGCTTTTGAATCTGATCTGTCATAAATTTTTTTAAATCGGAGCGTAAAATAACATTTTGGGGGCTTGAGACAACGCTGGTCGCCCCCTGGTTCCTGTCAGACACCTCCAGAGAGCCAGCTGTCCCACAACAGCTGAAGTGACGCACCTCCCTCCCCTGAGCCAAGATGTCTACCACTTGTGCATGTCTGTGGCTCCCGCAGCTCGTTCCTATGAGGAGTGCTGGGCCGGGCCGGAGGACAGCCACTGGGGTCACGTTGAAGCGACAGGATGAGGCCAAACCCAAGTGGATTCCAGAGAGACCCGCCTCTGGAATTTGAAAGTGGATCTGCAACGCTTTTTTGTGAGAGCAGATCCCATTGTGGGACACTGTTCGGGTGACATGATTACAACTGGATTCCCTTCTCACACACACACATACACACACAAGCAAAACCCATAAAACCTGTTCCAGCCAGTTTCAGTTTCAAGCCTGTTGTTTCATTAAGGCAGTTTGAGGACCGGTTCAGACCCGGTGTTTAATTCAAAGGATTTTTATTGTCAATTTTCCTGTAACAGAAGAATCGAAATACCGTTTCTCTCTCGCCTTAACAAATATATAAACATATGAATAAAAATAATAATAAAACAAAGTGAGAAGATAGAAAAAATATAAAGAATCAACCTATATACAACAGTGGGTCTCTAACTAGTTCTGTGCATTTGGACAGTAAAGGAACCAGAGCGGCACAAACACTTTGCGGTTCTAAACCAGCAAAGTTTTGGTGCTAAAGAACTGCTTATGTCAGGGACTTTGCGACCGCCATTTAAAAAAAAAAAAAAAACACACACAACTTCAGCATGGGCGTAAAATCAAAACACTGTAGAGGAGAAGGGAAGAAACACAACAAAATAGTAGTAAAGAATAATGGCCCATAACAGATGGATGTGAGTGGAAACTGTAAAAACCCAGAAAAATAGCGTCTCTGCATGCTGCCAGTCAGCTGAGGCAGTCGGAGCAGCATGCCTGAGGCCGGCTCACATGTGGTGCTATTGGTTCTTCATGAAAACACACTAGAGATATTCCACCACAGCGCCAGAGAGAGAAGTCAGCTGTAGTTAATAGCACCGTTTCAATGATATCTAAAATAAAACAAAAGGAGGTTTTGGACACACTGCTTCAGTGAGACACATAAAACTGTAAAGCTCTGTAATCTACTTCTTGAGAATGCCATAAAACTTTGCATTTATGAGAAAGACAGAGTGAAATGTGGAGAACCAGCCCTGAGATAAAAACAAAATAAGGATATTGTCACCGCTAACCAGACCCAAAGCTCTTAGGCACATAACAGTATCACAAGTTCAAAGTGCAACTTTTTCAAAAAGGGGGGAAAAAAAAAAAACGACTTTATTATTATAGGCAGACTTTAAAAAACGGCATCTGGAAGGAGCTGAAAAATGAGCTTACCACACCAGGAGTGTAGAGATAAAACAAGTCTTTCCAACGTGCGTAAAAATGCTGTGGCTACGTCCTCCAAGTGGCGGGAGATGAAAAGCACGAGAGACTTGTGCTGTGTGACTCATTAAAAACTTGAAAACTTTATCTACCCCATAAGACGCCCCCTCGTTTCCTAAATAAACCCACTAGTGATTTCTCCTACATGACTCACAGCCAGACAGTCACAAGCACATTAAGGGAAGCTTGTTTTGTTTTTGGCCTTTTTATACTTTTGCTTTCCTGCACGGGGTTTTATTAAAAAACTTCCCAAAAATAGAAACTGAAATAGAAAAAAAAAAAAAGGTTCCACTTCTGTTTTTTAGTTGGTTGTGTCATCAGACACTTGACACCTTTGGGGAAGAGGTTTCTACATTTGTGCTTTAGTTTCCCTTCAATACATCAGACTAAAATTAAACCCAACATTCCTTCAGCTAACCTTGTTGCACACTCATACTACGCCAGCTATCTTGTCTATAATTTGTAGAAGCTGATTTGACTTTGGTGTAAGCACATGCAAATAAACAATGAAACAGCCCAACCAGAGTAGAGTTTGCTTAGGTATTGACTTACCCAACTCTGTGGGAGCTTTCTGAAGGATCCAAAGCCAGTCAACAATCAGGAAAGGCGAGTTATAAGTGTCTAATGTCAGTGCGACTGCACTGCTATATCATTACACGGGCTAAATGAGAGGGCACAAACAAGACATTTGGTGTTCGTCTCCATTCAGCATGCGAAGACTTCCTGCTAAGAGAAAGCTCTCAGTTGACCCCGGGGCACAACTGGGTTTAAGTGTGAGCCTTTGTTCCTTTTAGTGGTCCATTATACACTCCAGGCCTGCCCGTAAGACAAAAGGGTGCTGTGACCCTGACGTGAACCACCTTGGGTCGCTTCTGGGTTGTCTTGCACCACGCTGTCGAGTGTCCTCAGCAGACTTTTAACATCCACTCAACCTCAGCAGGTCTCCTGTAACTTAAAAGCTCAGTGGAAAGGGGCCCACACACAGCGAGGAAGAGCACAAATCACACACTGTCTGTGATGAAATCCCATACAGATGTTGTCATCAGCCAGACAACAACACACAGGCACACACACACATACATATATATATATAGAAAGGTGGGTGAAATTTAATACAGATGTTATAACTTAGTTGATCTGTAACACCTTTGGGTCCTACGTCATCAAAACAGATCAGTTTCCTGTGCTCTGCACCACATGTGACTGACATGTTTACCCCTGGAGAGCACGGTACTTCCCTGATGAGCTCCACAGGCTCAAACTACACAGAAATTCCCAGGACATGTGAAAAGACTTGGCCAATGAGTAACAGATTTGGCACTCAAGTCGACACGTGGGCGCGTGCTCATGTACGCCGACAAACACAAAAGATACAAGCGATAAAAAAAAGATACAGAGACTAAAAGAGAAAGCAAGTGGCATCAACCAACCAGTGCTTCGAACAACACGCAGGGTGTGTTCAGTAGAAACGTTGGAAACTCTTCTATCTTGTATGAGCAGATGTATTAATAGCACAAAACAAAAGGAAACGGGTGTTGGGAGACCTGGGATTGTCCCATCTTCACAAAGAACAGCATTGTTTTCCAGAGGTCATGAGTTAAACAACATCTAGACACACAAAAAGGGAAGAGAAAAAGAACATGTGAAGACATATCTAAAATAGCTGAGACATTCACTGAGGAACTTGAAACAATGAAAATACTCCATTACTCTATGGAACTAAAATACTTATGACCGGATGTAGCATGATCACAAAAAAAAAAAGGAAGAGGACTATATTCTCATGAAAGCCCCTAACACTCCTCTGCGCTGGGTTGGACAGAACAATTAGCCAACCTCAAACCACTGTGACCCCATCAGCTCTTCATTTAAACTTTCTCCCTCCCTCTTACCCATTCATCCATGTCATCATCAATAGGGAGGGCCGCCGACTGAAGACAAGCATGTCTCCGAGTTTGTTTTCATCCATTTTGAGCTGTCACATTCCACCCTCTCTGTGCATTTTGTGCTGGTTTCTAATTACCTGCTAAGAGATGGAGGCTGGTGAGCATGTGAAGGGCCATATGGCTAAGTAGGGTATCAAGCCTCTGCGGGCTAAAGACTCCTCAGACTGCCTCTGAGGAACACAGCTGGCCATTGTTTTAAGAGGAGACAGAAAAAGGTTCTGGGAAAGGTTGAATCACTGGGGCAAAGTGGGATCCTGCAGGGGGGGTTTTAACACCCCCCTACACACACCAAAGGCAATGCAACAGGGCCTCCCGGTAGTGTCATTCAACAGCCACGGCAGACGAGTTAGTTCCCCCTCCAGATTTACGTAATCCCCAAGGATCGGAGGGTCAGAGGAGAGACCTCCTAATGGCCAAGGTGAGGTACAAAAGGAGCCAGGAGGGAACCGGAGAGCCTGAGTTGCCGCGGCAGAGCGTCTGAAAACCAGCAGGGTTCGCCTTGTTTATAAGCAGCTGGAATGTGGCGGTTCTGCTTGTTATTAACCACAGACAACACTCTCTCACATGCCTCTCATACGTGCACATTTATGCTCTCACCCATAAGAGGCGTTGCAGTCTTTCGTGGCCTGGGGCCTAGATTTGTTTTAGGAAAACGAAATGAGCATTGGAGCAGAGCGGAGCAGGGTGGCGGTGGTGGTGGTGGTGGTGGTGGTGGTGGTGGTGGTGGTGAGCACACAGAAGGACACTAAGACGGCCTTGGTGGCCCCGTGCCAGGGGAAACAGAAGTGGCATGTCTGGAATCTGGCTTGGAGGGGAGAGACGGTGGTTTGGACGAGGCCACAAAGCCAAGCACATGATGGGGTCTCTGAATGACTTACTGTTAGGGGCCGTTCTGCACCAGTAACTAAAGTGCGAGAGGGGGGGAAATGTCGTGCTCTCTAATGTAACTGACCGCTCTCCCCATTTGGTAACGATTTGCTGGAATGGCTGCGCTCGGTTCACAGGCAATAGTATGGAAACACGGGACATATGGAATGTTCAGATAAGCGCGAATGAAAATAAAAAAGCAGTTTGAGTGGTCAAAAGTCAAAATAATCTTGTGAGTTCTCATAGCAGAAGCATTTGAAAGTCATTACGTCTCCCTACGCCACATGCTGCGATGACTATCACATTTCCACACTTTTCTCCTGGTAATATGATCCACTAATGATTAAGCACAAATCCCTCTCCAGACTTACTGTAGAGGCTACTGAGGGTTTGGTCAGGCTTACCTCTGTGGGTCTTTACTGCCATCTGTGCTGTGTTCGGAGCTGCTTCCATCTCCCTGCAATCTGCTGTCCACTGCTGGGTCCAGCTCGGGGTTGGCAGCCTCTTCGCTGGTCTCCAGAGCTCTGGGGATGGGGCTGTCTCCGTCCTGCTCGGGCAGAGGGGTGCAGCGCCCCTGGCTCCCTACACTGCCGATACTCCCCGTGGTCCCGTGGTGGTGCCTGTCCACGCCCCCTCCAGCCCGCTTGCCCTCAGTGCAGCGCCTCATGGCCTGGAGCTGGGAGAGGGGAACTATATCGGCTCCTTGGGGTCGATGCCAGACTGTGCGGCGCCCAGTGGAGTTGTAGTAGTAGAAGCGGCTGCTGTTGGAGTCGAACAGCTCCCACCACTGGTTACCGTCTGCCTGGCGGACAGGAACGCCTGGAGGGGGGTCCCAGCCACACTCACCAGTGATCAAATTCACATACATACGCTCGCGGGAGCGTGGCTCCAGGATCTCCACCCAATCAGAGCTGCACGAGAAGAAACAAAAGATTTAAGCGTTACGTTCCAGCTGAATATGGCAGCAGATTATGCACCAACAGGATACGATGATGCATTAGAAGCCACAGTCATGCCTGAGTACTAATCAACTCGACAAGCAGTAAACAACTCACACTGTTTGACAGACTGAGAGGCCTGAAAAAGCCCACTTGCCCATATGGTGGAGAGAGTGTCAATGTTTGTGTCCCCTACATGTATCCATCTGCATGAGTGTGTGTGTAAGCAGTGATGTCATCTCTTTGGTAGGCGATGAAACAGCAGGTGTGATGGTGTGTACGTGTGTGTGTCCTGAATAAGGAGACAGGTGGACACGCTCCGTGAGACACCAGGCACGGAGTCAGCAGGGCCCAGAGAGAAGCATACGCTCCGAGTGCTACTAACGCAAAAACCACTGAGCTTAACTACAATCACAGGGCGACAACAGCCAGCTCAGCACAATACACAGAGACAACAAAAAAAATAAAAAGACCGTAGAGAGGGGAGGTGCAAAAAAAAGATAGAGGCAGAGAGAGAAACAAAGAAAAAGACAACCCAGTTTGCAGAAAGGTGCACATACAAAGGGCACAGATAAGGGGGACAACTAATTATAAGCAATTAGACCATGAACTGAATTTCAGAGATTATAGGACACTCTGGCTATCTGTGTTACATGAGGACTGTGGCATATTGCAAACGACTGATAGACCCAAATTAGGGCTATGTGCTGTAGCCACCTACATAAAAAATCAGGGTCAATAAATATGTGTGAGAAATAAGCAGGGACTGCAGTTTGCTGGTGCTATATATCCAGGTCATGCTACCCTTTAGTGGGCTCCATTATGTCTCCTTTGATCTAGGTCCCCAATGCAGGCCTTAACTGTGCCAGCAAATCCATGTGGGAACAGAAAGACTGCAAACAGCCAGAGAGAGTCCTTTCCCAAGTCTCAGACACAGTAGATGTCTAGAGCCAGAGCCAGAGCCAGAGCCAGAGGAAGGACTCACAACGCTCCTTTCTAGTTGCTCGTAATGACCACTTGAGGGTCCTGGCAAGGCTGGGTCATTTCTCTTCTTCAGTATCCCACCCAACTCTAGCCTCGTATCTTTGAGAGAAAAGTGCTAGTGGGGAGGAATTAGTGTCAAAACAAGACGCCATAGGGTTGGATCTTTTCCCAGCTTTCTCAGGACAGGAAAGCTTTTCTTCTACCTGTCACGGCTGTTTGTGTTGTGGGCCTGCTGCACAGGCTACCTGCGATGATCAGAGGAGGCACGAAGCTTAGCGCGGATAAGACTGCCTACAATGTCCACCAAATACCCACAGTCGCTCCTCACTCTGCTGCCAAATCACCCCCCGTGTGCAGCCTCGGCCTCAGAAATAGACAGCGGAGTGTGGTGCCAGTCAGGTCTGCCAGGGTGAGAATGTCACCGTGTTGACTGAACCTCAGTGGGAACAACAGCTGCTCTCAACTTTAACAGCAAAGCTTGGAGTAACTTTGACGTACCTGTTAATCAAGTACGAAGTATCAGTCTATAGGTCTTTTATGTGCAGCCAGGACCAGCCCAAGCTCTCCATAGGCTGATTTTAAGAGCCAGTTAACATAGAGATGGCATTAAAGAGGATATAGGAGCCCTTGCACATGCTGTCTTCCCATGTGTCCCCCGTGCTCTACGCTGGGAAGCCATCTGGTTCAATCCCTCACACCAGGCAAGCAGCCCTGACCTTAGTGGACTGAACATGAAGGGTGTTTTTAAACTGTGTTTAACCAACTTGGGATGACAAACAGATAAGAGGGGTAAACTGAGGTAAAAAAAAAGTGAATATAAGTGTTAAAAAACTGTTTGTGTTGCTGGGGCCGGGTTTAAAGTCTCCGAGGAGTGTTTACGGTGTGAAGGGAGAGGTCCCACAGGGGGGCCCAGCTATTAGAAGATGACTTTCAGACTGATTAGATCCGCAACGCTTAATGGCCGGGCAGCCTAGCAAATAATGGGGCTTTCAAAGTGGAGGCCAAACAGTCAATACCACCCCTCACATACCAGAGCCTCCATCCTTTTACTTCTCCCAACTTCCAAAAGAGGCCCTTCGGCACTGAGAAACTGATCTGTCCATGCTGCATTCCTCGTTATTCAGCCCTGCGTTGTGTTTGTCATCGCTTTCTGTGCGCAGTGTTTGTATCCGAATCAAAATAAACCAACCCCTTATGAACATGAGGAGAAACAAAGCCGAGGCTGTGTGTCCCTCTCTCTGCATTTATGAGCCCCCAAAGATTCCACAGCAGCGATGACACCGAGGAAACCAGCACAGAATTTAACGGTTCGGATGGCGTCCTGAACACCCCAACAGGAAACAGGGGTTTGAGGGTCTTCTGTGGAGGCCACGGCTGGATGAGTTTAGCAGCACGGGGTGTAGCGGTTGCACAAGGACTGTTCCCTCTGGGTAAATAAACAGCTGTTAGAGCTGAGAGCAGGCCTGCTGGGCTCTGTTGACACGTCCAGATAAGCAGGACGGTGAACCGGCGTTCAGGTTCTGAAATTTCTGGAACATCACTTTTGGGAGTGCTCAAACGACACGAGAGAAGTCCATTACATGGGTTTGTCTAACACAAAGGGACTTGTCTCACTGCAGGATTTACTCGCTGATTTCTCTACATTTACGATGAAATCTGATTTATTTCCACCATAACTACACATCTTTTCTCCTTAAAATTAAAAAGGGATTACACCGCTGGAGGTAGAAAACTAAAATTTAGATTTCTGGCGAGAGGTTTTTGTCTGTAATACCACGTGAGTTAACTTCAGCCTGCTCAGCTTAAGGCGATTCCCTGACTTGAGAAGCAGACGTCGGACTCCAAACAACTGAGGCAGTCGGCCTCATGCTGCAAATGTTCATAAATGGTTTGGAATGCAGTCTGCACCAGCTCGGCGGAGTTTAACTCCAACAGAAATGTTTTATATTGAACTAAAATTAACTTATTACACACACACGTGGTCCTGTGACTGAAGGACACAGCACCTGATTTACCTCTGGAGAAACTCAATCTAATTGAAGCAGACTTGCCTGCCAGAGCCCCTTGTTAGGGGTTTGTGTGGTTCTAGTCCAGCGCTTGACTGCCTTCTAAAAAACACATGAATGTAGAGAGTTGAGGAGTAGTTACATTTCACAGATTCCTCCAGAAATATGCTCATAAACAGCAACTTTTTAGACTTTCTTGAATATGTACTCCATGTTTTTCATGGAGGCTGTTTTTCAAACAGTGTCCCAAACTAAGAATTTGGCTTAATTTTTAAATCTAACCTACTGTATAGTGTTTACTACCACATAAATGCACCACACCTACCTCCACTGTATATACTGCTATTTATGTGTACTTATATTCTTATTGTTGTAGTTTATTTCTTACTTTTTACTGTACATAAAGAGAGAAGTTGCACTGTACAAACTTGGCCATTAAAGTTCTTCTTCTTCGATTTAATTGAACTCTAGCTAACAGTGGGCTTATCATTCACCTCGTGACATTAGACAATCCTGTGTCAAAAAGCACCGTCCACAGCACGAGTATGAAATCCAATGTCCTTTTCACTCTTGTGTGTAATAACACACTCTGCTCTCCCGTGGCACACAGGATCTTTTGTCTCCCATTTGGGTCAAGGAGACGCTTCAGAAGCCTATGGTTATTCCACAGCGACTAAAAATAAAGCTTGTCAAATTGTAAAAAAAAAAAAAAAATCTCTGCAAACAGAGCCCAAGCCGCTGAGACCAAGAGGCCAAAACTGACACACAAACGCACCTTCTTTACCATCTTGGTACTCCCAGTCCCAAATGTGGCCTGAGGTCTCCTTCTGAAGGAGAAATACTTCATCTATCATCCACAATTTACAGTCAGCTCCAAAAATAACTTGAACTGAGAGCGGTTTCCCGGAGTGAGGGAAACAACAGAATATAGCTTATGGAATCTGCCCCATTGTTCGAAGGCAACGGCAAAGCGTAAATGGCACTTTTCCCAGCAGCAGTAAACATAGAGGACTGGACAATATGTTCACCAGAAATAGGGCAACAAGCAGCCCTGTGTCATTGTCCAGCGCTGGATTTCAAACAAACTTAAATACCAGTGTGGTTGTCGATTTCATCTGAGAGATAAACTACACAGACAAACAAAAAAAAAATTATTGTTTTCTTTGTGTAGCATAGAGTTTTGTTTCATCAGACAATCTAGTAACGGCTGAAATGCAGCTTTATGCTTCAGTGCCATTGTGGCATTTCTGGTGGACAGATAGGACGCCTTCAGAAACGGAGCCAAATGGGGGTATTATTCCATTCATTTGTCCATAAACTTGTTAAGGTGAGATAATAGACAAAATCAGCGAGCCAGCTAAGCTCCCATTTACCAATTAGGACTCTTGCATGGTAACCTCTAACCTTTTCCAACAACAGACTATTCTGAGCCGCAGCCTGTGACTGTCCCTTGTGGACCAGTGCCGGCTGAGCTCTCACACAGGGCCTGCCATTCATCGAGGAAACCTTAGCACTCTGTTCACCAGGCACTGCAACAAGTGCCAAGGTCCACCCTGGCCGGCATATTTACAGATCTGCCATTTCCTATTTAGAGACATAAAGCATCCTTTCTCCTCAGATACAGGCTTTAAAATAAGTCGGTGCTCAGAGAAGTGAAGGGTTTTTAGCCTCACCTAGCCGCACAGGTAGAAAACTATTAAAAATGTAATATCAGTGACAAACTGCTAGTAATGTGCTCCCACAGGGCAGGCAGGGACCTGTACCTGCACAAGATACAAAGAGTGATCTGCCAAAAGCTTCTCCTGTCTTCTGTTTGATTATGTATAAACCGTGTACAAGGTCTATTCAGCATGGCTGCTAGGCAACCTGCTTATCTAAATATTGTAAAACAAGAGCAGGGACACGGGCCGACTACTGAGTGCTTGGCAGCAGCCCCAGTAGCTGTGACTAAAGAAGAGCGTAATCGTAAGCCTGGCATGTTGAGTGCTGTGGCCGCAGCCCCATTTACTGGAGTTAAGAGGGCAGCAGCTTTAGCATGTGTAACCCCATCAGCAGCAGGCAAGACGTGACTGAAACAAATGGAGAGGCCCATTTAGAAAAAATAAAAATATATATATATATATATATATATCTGGGTTCACTTTCCTTCTAAAGTCAGAATGTTTGGTTGCTGCGGTTATTAAAAATGATTTGTTTAAAAAGGTCCCATGTTCTGCTCAAGTTCATACTTCTATTTAAAAAGGCCCTTTTGAGGTTTATTTGATTTAACCTTCAAAAAACACATCATTTTTCTCACAGCAGACGTGGATGCTGCAGCTGTTTCCAGTCTCTGTCTTTTAGAAAAAAAAAAGAACAAACTGCTGCTTGGCTTTCGACATCTGAGTGAGGTGAAGACAATAGCGGACAGCGAGGTGGATTGAGCAGGTTTAACAGTGGGCAGGGGAGGTCAAGCCTGCTAAAGGCCTGGAGTAGGTCACATGATCAACAGATGCCCTCATGACATCATAAAGCAACTAAAATCTACACAGTGTTACCAAAAGATGATTAAAAAAAAAGTGCATTTTGCATAATCTGGAGGCCTAAACGGCGTGTGTATGTGCGTGGAGCTACACCGGGGTCTAATAGTAATACAGTAATACATGTTTCCATTTCCAGGGTGTGTTAGGGAAGATGTTAAGAGAGGCTAGTGTTCGCAAAGACATAGGTTTGTCTGCTGGAAGTCTCCACTGAATCACTTGTTTCTGTTGGAAACAGAGGTGGGACGAGGTGTGTGCGGGACGTCCTCCACTCCACCCATGTGTCCCGAACAATCAAGAGGAGAGGGGAGAGTGCACGTGTTTCAGATGACAGAAAAAGGCCTGCACCTGTCATACGCACATTCTTTGGCCCTTTTGTTTAACACCTCCCAAATCCTGCCGTGTCACCAAGGCTAGAGGTCAGTAAAACCCATGGCACAATTGGTCCCTGTGTGTATTTGTGTGTGTGTGTGTGTGTGTTGCACTGGATTCAACAACAAACAAACCAGCATAAAGACTGCTGAGTCTGTTACAGAGTTATGGACTTCTGAGAAACAACTTGGCATTCATCCCCACAGAAACCCTCATGAAGTTAATGCTCGGAGTTTAGATGCTGCATATTTGTCTTGTTCTCCGACTTTAATGGTGATGTGCTTTGTAAGCCACACCCACGGGGCTGCCTGGCTTTTTTTTTTTTTTTACTGTTTTGCTCTACAGGTTTATCTATGTTTGTATTGACTCTATGCTAATGTTTAAATAGCCTACTCTCTTAGATGTCTGCTTCTGCTGCTTATTGTTACCGTCTGTGCATCTCTATCTACCGTGGGTTTGCTTTGCTTCCAGGCCAAAGGCGATCCATCTCCTGCACAGCCCTCGGAGAGTTCACCAGATCACAAGTGTGTGAACATTAATGGACAAGAACTTGGACGATCAATGATACCGTGAATGGATGACCATGCGAACGAACATCTGTCCTACTGACGGGGTTTTCCAAAGCCAAAAAACAAAGCTTTTAAACAACTGTTGCTGAATGACACATTTAAAAACAGCTAGTTGTACTGTGGGAAGGTAAAATGAATCTTTTTGTAAACATATGATTGTCAACTGTTCACTTAAAAGACTGAAACACCAGTCCAGGAATTTGGGTGTTTCCAATTAGCCAATTACTCCATGTTCTCATTTATGTTTTATTTGTGTTGCCAAAAAGCTTGGAAGACTGAAGCAGTGATTTGATTAAGGGTCTCTGACCAGTAAACAGCACTGACATTATTGTCAAAACACAAAACAAACAGAAGTAAAAAAGATTTTTTTAAAAATGGTACCAGTGAGGGAGAGTTAGAACTTTTCTCTCTGATTTTTGTGTTTTAAATGTGGACAGAAAACATTTCATGCAGCTATATGAACGTTTTCAAACTTAACCACATTAAAAGGGAAATGGCCTCAAACAGACTACCTTTTTTCCCTCCCTCCTTCACCCCCCT
This sequence comes from Pempheris klunzingeri, assembly GCF_042242105.1. Classification (NCBI taxonomy): domain Eukaryota; kingdom Metazoa; phylum Chordata; class Actinopteri; order Acropomatiformes; family Pempheridae; genus Pempheris; species Pempheris klunzingeri. The sequence continues at coordinate 3,394,646 of NC_092013.1, forward strand.
CCTCCCCTCAGCAGCAGTTGTCAGTGTCCATTCCTCACTCGTCGTGTGCTGACATTGGCAAACAAGTTTGGGGGTCGTCTTTCACTGCGAGACACGTCAGGCACGATAGAGCCGGCCTTATGTGAGCCGACACAGGCAACAGGGCGGCAGGCTGCCAAAGGAGGGGAAGAGAGGTAAAGCACTTTAAGACCAAACAGCCGGGCATCCACATGCCTGGCAGAGAGAACAAGGCTGGGATGGGAGGATAAAGACGCCCAGAGGGGGAGACTCCTGAGCTCTCACTCTGTCACCTGACTCACCTCCAAAAGGCCTGCATGGATAAGACACTAACAAGCTGTTGATACTGGATGCGACAGTTCAGTTACGACAGATTTAAGGATACTGTGCCAGGTATTAAAGCGAACTGTTGCCTTTCTGCAGTAGTGACGGTGAAGAGAATTAATCGGGATATTTAGCACCTCTGAGTCAAACAAAACGCTTTTCTGCCAATTTACGTGAAGTCAAATGCAATAAATCTCCGACGGCAACTCTAGGAACAAGAGAGTGTCATCATCACTCAGTGAGGATGAGTAAACACCTCCAGCGAACTCTTTCATCTCCTCTAGTATCGCATGAGAATGGCATGATTGACAGTTCTGAGTCACTCGAGTGCACACACCTTAAACCGCAAGAGCCAGACGGCCCAGTTTGGTGTGTGCGCTATATGCTCGGCTCATTCACAAGTGCCCCCGCTTGGCGTGGCGTCTATTTTAAAAGAAAGAAAGAAAGGAAAGTGGACATTGGAGCTTCCTGCGCGACGCTAACCTGCGTTCTGTCTTCAGCATTAAGGAACACAAAAGGACAGTCGACCGTTTGTTCGTGAAACACATGCACATGAACACACCGACATGACTGAGAAATAAAATATTCCTTTTTGCTGCACAAGTTTCTTTTCATACATAAGCCTGTGGAGCCTCTGAGAGCAGGAAAAATGGTTACCTAGTTGACAGGAATGTCCTGTGATGACTCACGGTCATATGCATTACAAAGCCTGTGAAATGCAGCCTATTCTGAAGCCTGAGATGGTACAGAACAATGCAGACTATTGTCACATCAACAGGCAGACTTCATTCAACGAGAACCCTCTGTGTTGCCTCCACACAAGGGGAGCCCAGCCAATCAGAGCCATGGGAGGAGGAGCTTGGGACATGTATACGAGGTCTGGGGTGACCTCCTTCAACAGCTGCCCTAATCCAGAACTGGAGACAGTTTCCCCTCTCCATTGGCACTGGATTAGCCTGGATCTCACAAGGTCGTTCAGCCACCTTCAGCAAGGCCAGTCTTTCCCATGCTGCTTTCCAACTTGCGATTTTACATGGCCTGAGCGAATCCATTCCCTGTAGCTGCCAAAACGTTCACCCCCACTGCAACAAACTGATTCTTCATGACACATGAGATAATAGTGCCTACCTCGCTACCGGTTCCAGCTGAACATTTTTGTGTTGGCAGTCCTGAATGTTACTTCAGATACCCTCGCTGTAATCCGCCTACAAACTAGCCGCAGAGAAACGGCGCTCTGTGATTTCTGTATGGAGAGTATTGTCTTGTCCCGCCATCCTCTCCTCTCCCACGAATGCTGCAGCTTTCAGCAGAAATGCTGGGAACTTCCGGCCCCCTTACTGCTCTGCTGAACAGTCACAGTCTGTCTGAGGCACTAGTCAGCAGCAGGGTCAATAAATTCCCTTTTATAGGGGTGAGCCTGACCAAACAGAAGTCCCTGTCCTTCCTAAAATCCACCCCTTGCCTTAGCTGAAGAGCATGTGGGGATTTTTCAGGTCTGAGAAGACTCTGGACGAGAGCGAACATGTGCTGGAGAGGCTGAGGACAGGATCAGGGTGTTTACCACATACAGGCCCGGCCTTTCTGTCCAGCACACCAGCTGTCGGACCGGGAACAATGGGGTCACTTGTCCAAACAAGAGAAATGAATGAACCTATTAGGACGTAATTGTGCTTAATAACCCTACATATTCATTGTCCAAACTTTATTTTGTCAGGTCACACGTTACAAATGAAGTTCTGTGCAGCCTTTTAAAAATAACCTCAAGCGTTCAATCTCTGCCCTCTGCGTGCTGCCAAAATAACATTTTCCATTAGTTTCTGACCTGCCTGCCCACCACCAGGAGCAGTTTGTAACTTCATTTTGAGCTGGATCACACCAACCCACCCCCCCACACCACCCCCCGAATCCTCCCCTGCTGACATGACAAACGAGGCCAGAGTCTAATCCCAGAGCGGAGTTGCAGGGTGAGTGGGGGGTCAGTGGCTGGCCGAGGAGCCACACAGGAAAGAAACGTCCGGATTGTCCTCTAGAGGAAGTGAAGGTGCAGACGGCAGGCCCTTCAGGCTTAGAAATGCAGAGCAGCCTGGTGAAGATGTTAACGCTGGGGTCTGTGCGGGCCCGAGGGGAGGAGTGGGGTGGATTATGATTTAAGAGGCCATCGCTGGGGATCAACGGTGTAGGGACAGATTAATATCTCCTATACCAACAGAGTTCTAGGTTGTCATGGAGGAAGAACAAATGAGATGCTGCATTTCAGGGGTGTAAACCTCTAATTTTCTGGTCTCACTCCTGTCTGCCTCCGTTTTATGGGCCAAGTATGTGTAGACATTAAAGGAATTTAACCTGCAGGAATAAACTTGTGTGTGATGATTCTGTTTTACATCCTTTTGTGTTTTTTTGCGTGGAGCTCGCTTCAGTTTTGCTCTGTGACGGCTCACTACGATCAAATAGACCTGTTCAAATCTTGTGAAGCAGATGACTCATCCATTCATCCTTGCAGCCTATCTGACCATCCCACAAGTTATTATCCCCTGTAAAGCTAGCGAGTGATGATCAGCACTCTTAGCATCAGGTTCAGCCTAGTGTGAGCCAAGACGCTTTAATCCGAACAGGGCAAAGGTTTTGAAATGTGAGCGGTTGTACAGGTGAAGATAAATGTGTTTGGGCAAATCACCTTAACCCTGTTACAGTGTATTGTGGCAGGCCATAGAGAATCAAAGTCGGATGTAAAGTGTGTGTGGGAGCGCTAATCCACGGGGATGTGACCAGGATTACAGCACAGAAACCAGGAAAAAGGAGGAAGAAAGCTGGAAAATATGATTTAAAGCTTTTAAAAAGCTTTTTTAAAAAAAGTATCCTAACAGAAAGATGTCATCCACAGTCACATTATTAACAAGCTGGAGCAAAAATCACTTCCTTTAACAGACAAACAAACTTGTCCATTGTCAGATCCCCTGGAGGATGGACATCCTGCCTTGTCCTCGTCCAAAGATCCAATTTTGATTCATGTTGTTAGTGAGGGACGAATGGTTTGTTTCCTCATGTACGTCTACTGTTGTGAGCTAGCAGAGCAAACAGTGAGACAACATCCTACTGTGGCTCCTGCTCCTCACACTGACAAGCCCAAATGAACGAAAGGGAGGTTTGAGGGAAAGGGAGCGACACCAGATGTCCTGCCTCTGCTGACTGTGAGGTAGCGTTTGACAGATAAAGATATGGTGCTGGACAGATAGAAAAGTTAACACGTCTGCAGAAACCAACACCACGCAGTCGTCAGATGAGCACCAGCTGGCAGGGGGATGGTGAAACTGCTGCACCCAGGCAGCCAGGTTGGCGCAGCGTGCCAAACTAACAGCTTCAGGCTATATAAATGACATCTGATTGGCTTGGTTGTCACAAAATGTCCATAGTCCATTCAACAGGAGGAGGAATATTAAGACATCAAAGGTTCTTCATAACTTCAGCTTTAGCCATTAAAATGCCATAAAAACCATACAAAGTCACAGCACATGCCAAAACAGTTGAAGGAAAATTTGAAAGGAACCAAAGCAGCTTATCCCATACATCTCAGTAGCTTTAAATAAGACTGTGAGCACTAAAGCAAACCAGCTGTCTCAAGACACCGATGAAAGCTAAACAAAGTTTTAATACACATGTGCAGTCGAAGCAGATGCTGAAGAAATTCAACATGTGGAGATCAAACCAGTAGCTGAAGCCCAGAGCCCCAGTCACCCCCCCACCAGTAAAAATGGGAGCACCAAATGGGCTGAGGAGCATTTATCTTCCGTTTTAGGTTCCTGGTGTCTTAACCACAGCAAAGACTGTTTGGGGACCAGTTTAGGAAAAATCAATACTTAATTAAAAAAAAAAAAAAAAAAAGAAGAAAGTGAGTTCAGCTATAGATCATTTAACTCCACTACAAAAGCTAAATTGAGGAAAAACTTAACCTGAAGAGTTAAATTCTCTCATTTACTGTCCTAAACTACGTGGTGGCAAGTTTACAATAACTACCCAACATGATATGCGCTTTAAATAAAAGCACCAGTAGTTACATATCAGTTTAAAAGAAACATTTCATCCTCTTCTCTTCAAACTCCCCAATTTCTTCCACGATGCACAAGTTCTGCACAAACTCCAGCAAACATTTCAGCTTTAAAACTGCATGAAAGCGCCGTAAAGTTCCTAAAACAATGTAAGTCTCCATTGAGCGGCGTGGTTTTGATCGCCGTCTGTTCGCTGCTCTCTCACAGCTATCGGCGGCTTTTGCGTCTAAACTTTCTCCGCTTAAGTTCGCACCACTTTTAAATCAAAATTTAGAGCCGACTTACTTTGTCCCGGCCATTTTCTTCACATCGTAAACGAGGCGTAAACAAAAGGGAAAAGCTTGTTTCGCAGGACTCGGGGTAGAAGTCGGTTTTCTGCGCGTCCGGAGCGGTCTGCGGAGGGAGGACGGGACGGTCCTCCGGCGGTGAATCCGATATGGAGTCTCCGCCTCTGCACGTGAGTCATAGGTTAGGATGGGGGTCACCCAGTCTGCACCCCCCCCCAACCCTCCTCACCATTTACCATCACCCCCCCACACACCCTCCCCACGGCTGACTGGGAAAGAGCACAGACACCAAACCATAAACAAAACATTTAGTGGCTCTGTTGGCCGAGTGTTGAAATGTTAAACGTATGTCACCGGAGCTATCCCGTCATGCTTTGAGCGAACTAAACAGTCCCCTTTCTTAAAATGTCAACTTGTCCTCTAGTTGGAACAAAATAAACAACTTCTAGGCTGCAAAGTGTTTCTGTAAATAAAGGTTTGTCTTCACTGTTTATTTACAAGAATTAATATTTTTATTATTATTTTGAAGTCTTACTTTGTAAAACTGTGCCATTCTAACAGTTGGCTAGCCTAACTGTGACCTCACTGTAGCCCTCCGCTGGCCGAGGCTACATTCTAGAAGTTCTAGAACACCGCGGTTGCTAAGAGACGGGCCGGTTCTAGAACCCAATGGAGCACAGGTTGTAGAGTAAGAACAGATACATTGGAATTCTTTGGAATTCTTTGTGCGGTTCTCAGAATCAGCTTTTAAAAAATAGATACAGAACAAAAGTAAGAGCAGCAAAAAAAAAAAAGAAAAGAGGAATTTATATACAAATACACATATAAAAATAAATACACCTTAAATAGGAAAACAGTAGTAAAAGTACTATGTATAAGAATATGAAAATAGTAATGAGTAGATATTGCATTGTTTAAAGTGCTCACTTTGCGTTACTTATTCTGTCTTTGCTCAGTCAGAGAGCAGCTAACCGACCAGCTACCTGGTCACATTTCCCTGGGAACCATGTTCTCCCGGTGTTGGTCTGCGGACAGGCAGGCAGAGACACCTGCTGGACAGGAAGACAAACCGCCGCGCAATTACACAATAAAAGCCGGGTCACTTACGGTCAAACAACACTTTATTCACAATTACTATCAGCACTCAGGTCTATGGAAATAGTTGCTAAAAAAAAAACTGAAGAAGCTAACAAAGGCAGGTAGCTTAAACTCACATCAATAAGTATCACACTGTTGTGTTGTTGCTCTGGCACAGAGTAAAATACCGTATATTTATTAAATGTACATGGCGAGTCTGTTCACAGTGAACCCTTTAAGTGCTTTTCCGATGTAAATAAGGAAAGGACAAACATACAAATTGCGGGTAATGAAATTTCTCAAGCTACATTTCTCCCTATAAGTTCATTTTGTCAACTCATATCATACAATGAGGTCTGCCTCTTCAGTATTATAAAAAATATTGTAAACATTTATATTAATTGCACAACATACATTCAAATACATACTGTACAGCAAGATTTTACTTCTGTATTGTTATCCTGTAGCACCATGTATAGCAAGCTGAACAAACTATTTGGATACTTCTACAGTGTGGTACTGACGATAGGAAGGAGTCAAATGGCATTCACGAATGACGCACTCTGCCAGTGGCCAAATAATCTGGAGGTTGTGGATTGGATCATTGTGAGATTGTGGTCAGTGTAGCCCTGTTCGAGGTGTGGCAGACACTCGATGGGGCTGGTGGATCAAAGCAGGCAATCTGTGGTCACCTCACATCTCACAGCCTTGAGGAAGATGGTGGATCATAAAGGACATTCATCAGCGTTAAGAAGATCAACTATAATACAAAAGATTACGGTGAAGCGTTTTGTCGCTGTTGGTCAATTTTAAAGTCCGTACAACTTCCAAGTGCAGACACGTCGGTGCAGAGAAAGAAAGTACGTCTTGTCGCTGCTCCGGGTGCTAATGACTTAGCCAATCAGCGTGAGCTACAGAGACATCATGAGGCAAAGACATCATTGTGTAGCAGCAGAGATGACACGTAACTCATCACGTTTCCACTCAGTTCCATACGACGTGAAAGACAGCTGATTAAAGCTGATATACAGTATATTATGTACAAGCAGTACTGTTGGACTGAATGGCTTGTGGACGCCAAACTGTCCCACTTGGTTCACAGCATCCTGTTAATGTTAATGGTCCTGACAGAAGATGTAAATGAGAATGAGATGTGTGCAAAGGTAGAACTGACAATTGGATAGTCTTTAAGGTTCCTCTCAGTCTCTGCGTCTCCTCTGCCTGGGGTGAGAGTTACAAAGAGCAGCTCTCTCAAAAATTAAAAACCCAGATTAGAGTAGAGTAGTATCTCAGGTTACGGTCCATCGAAGTGTGGTCAAGGTCCTTGGGTTTACCTGCACTCCCCCCTTCTCCTTCCTTCGCTGGAGGAAGCCGACGTGGTGGGTTGTGGGATGCAGGCGGTTAGCCAACCCACCCTTCCCAAATCTGCCCTCTGTGCAGGAGAAATAAATACCGTGAGTTAAATGTGTCACTCGAGGCATTCACTGGAAACCGTGGCTCCAGTTGTGGTCTGTTCCTACCAACACTGCGAGGAAAAGTACAAAATGACAATAACGGGACCGAGAAAACGACAAAATGAGACAATGTCGCATCTGCATTGCCTCACAGAGTGAATGAAAAATAAGATGCTGCAGCTTGGCAATGCAGGTAAATGAGAGTTACTGTAAGTATGGGAGTACAGAATTACAGTAAATGTGAGAAAGGGGAGCATGCTGCTGGGTCATCTGGCCAAGCTAAAAAAAAGTCTGGATGGAGATAGAGTAGAGCTTGGCTGAGTACAAAGGAACAGATGGGTTATGACAAACTCACAGCGATTTGGAGGAAGGCTTCTTCACTTTTGGCCTCTTTCGACGATGAACTGGCCTGAAGCATGCACAGCACGTATACACGTGCAGGGCAAATGCGCGTGCATGGAGACGAACAGACAGGTATATACACACAAAACACACACACACACACAGACATACACATCCATACATACGCACAAACACACACACACACACACAGCAGAGACAAGCAATTAGGCTTCATTACAAAAAGGGAACACAGACGCTGATAAGCAGGCTTGCATTTCGCTTGCTTTGACTTCTGCTTCTGCATGCTAAAAAGGCTTTGATCACACCAGTAAGGCACCATGACAGTTTGAAGAGGTTCAGTTTCAGGACAACATCACTGTATTTCATTTTCCTGACTCCCCAGATGTCTCGCAATGAGAGGAAGCAAAGCCAAAGGCACACTAGGGAGGCTGTAACATGAATTCCATCTGCAGTGTTTGTAAAAGTAATCAGCGGTGCTGTAACAGGGAGGAAAAAATACCTGTATTCACTGAAGTAGTTTCGCTCTTTTCCTCCTGAACAGAAGCAGAGGTAACATTAGTCTCAGTTTGAAAATACTGGAGACGCTATAATCAGTCATTTTTGCCTTTGAGGCTGCTCGCTCACCCTTCTCCGGGTTGCACTGCTTATGTCCCTTGCAGCCCCGTAAGTCCATGAGCTGTTGATGCAATGAATTCAGAGTATTGCGGTCGAGGGTGCTGACAGCATTTATTATCTACAGGAACAATAAGAACAAAATGTCAGCAAAGGCTTTGGAAACTCTGGAAAATCTCTGAGTGACACTGGAAAATCTGTACCCCCTGTGCTCAAAGGAATGCACTGTGAACGATATTGTGGGATTATTCTCTAATTATTGTTGGTAGGTTATTTGTGCATCTGCCATTATAGTACAGTGTCTGTATAAATGAAATACCTGGTACGGGTCAGTGTTGAGGTCAAAATACTCCAGGAAACCGGTTGCAAATTCACAGAACAGGAAGTTGTGTGTGTCATTGATGGTCCTCAGGCACCAGTAGGTGTTGTTGTTGGCACTGGTGCATGCACAGAACGGACCCACTGAGAGAGGGAGTGGGTGAGGAAGGGAGGGGTGAGGGTGGAAAACAAGGGACGTTACAGCAGTGTTCCAAAAAAGTTGTTTTCACCACAGTACCTGCTTTGGAAAATATGAGAAAGTTCAACAACATTATTCTGCACACAGCCGTGTGCTGTTCCTCACTTGTCCAGAAGGGGGCTGTCTGCCAGTGATGGTTGTCATGGGTGAAGCAGGTGAGGCCAGGCATGCTGCAGGTGTCGTTGTTTTGGAGCCTCTTGAGGAATTTACGTAGTTTCTTTCTGCGTTTCTGCTCTTTCTGCAGCCACTGACTCTTTTGCTTTGACGGCATCCTGATGAGAAAAAAAAAACAAAAAACACACATTTGATACAGCAAGACTGCAATAGGGAAATAAATACTTTACTCATTGTCAAACACCGTAAATGTTTACCGAAGCGAGTGCATGCGCCCCACATTGAGCTTGAAAGCGTCTTTATTCTTGAGGACAGAACTGTAAAGACAAGAGACAGCCGTCATACATGTAATTAGATCTATATGCAGACGACAGTGTGCTTTTTGACACATTCTCACCTGGCAGTGTCACACTGACATTCCTCTGGCCGCACCTTTTTCAGATGACCTTTGACCTCGCGCAGGTTCTTGATTTTGGTCTGCAAGGTTTCAATCTAAACACAGTGGGGGCAAACACACAGCCGCACACAGCTCATTATACACCGCAAGTGACTAATAACCTGTGAAATGGGTTCCATCGGGTGGATTGATGGGGAAGATAATGCAGCAGTACCTCATGCTCAATGTGCAGTTTGTGGTCTTTCCATGCTTGAAGAGACTTGTAGAGGCCGCCATCACATTTTACTGTGTCATTCATGAGAATAGAGCACCTGTAAGATACATAAAAAACATAATAGCACCCATAAAAATCAAGCACATGCTGTTTAAGTTATTTCCTAACTTTATTTCTCTCATTTATCGCCCAAACATTACACAATAATGCAGACAGTAGCACCTGTAGGTGACTTTAAGAGCAGCAGCTGGCGTGAGGGAATTGCTGGCGGTGGGTTTGGCTGTGACCCCCATGCCGCTGAACTCCTCATTGTCCTCCTCATTCCCCACTCCTCTCCTCCTGTCTCTGGCCCAGCTGCTGTTGCCCAGCGGCCGGTAGCCCTCCTCTAGGTCCACGGCGTACAGGTCTCCATCCAGCTCAAACGACACGGAGCGAGCCCAGCGCTTCCTCGAGACGGTCTTACCGGATTTAATCTCTGAATAAGATGAGACAGAGGAACCTGAATAAGTCGAGAAAGAGGGATGTGGTTTTGTTACAGCTGATCTATGGTGATGATGACAAGTGAAGACGAGCGTATGACAAAAAATATTTATGATTTGAATCAGTGTTAGATGTTTTTGGCGTCGGATACCATGAATAATTTACAATCTTTTGTATTTGTTCCTTTCAAAGCCTCACTTGTCTACTCCTGTCCACCACTTGATGGCAGCACAGACGCACATTCTTCATCCCATGAATACTTCAGAAGCTGGTTAATTCAGCCTGAGATTAATGGCCCTGTTTGGCACGGCTTTGTAGGCTACTGCAAGGACGTTTCAAAGTAAAGCGCGAGTGTCGTTCTCAACAAAATCAGATCTATTAATAACCACCAGAACAATGGCGCGTGTGAGTGACGGGAGGAACTCACTCTTCTTGGTGAGCAGCCTCTTCCTCTTCAGGACCGATGTTTTGAAGCCCACATCGCCGCAGTTACAGCTGGCGGAGTTGGACGTGGGAGACAGCGGAGAGGCACCGCTGGCCATCAGAGCCTGCATACGTGGGGCATAGAGACTTGCCATGCCCTTACACTTATACAGCCTCAGCTTGCCAGTCGGGTCCTCCACACACTGCCACTTCTGAAAGAAAGCAGAGGGGAAACGTGACGCTGGGTCTTTAGGCTCACACTATAGCACAGCATCGCTTTCAATGCATAAAAACACACTGACTTAGATTTTTCTTATGGTGTTATGCTTGAATTCCTCAGAAATATTCCAGATCAACAGTATTTGAATATTCTTATAGCTTGAGTCATTTTATTCACATTTTTCAGAAAGCTCTTTATACACACACACTCTTATTTACACACACGTCATAGTCAGCGCACCTCATTTTGAAGGATTAAAGAAGAGACTTTGTGCTGTCAGGGCTCCATTTAGCATCAAGGACTGCATATTATACTGAGAAAATTGTCAACTATCAACCAAAATATCACCCTGCATGAGGTACACATCGCTCTCCTGAAACTTTAATAACCTCTCCTCCTTAGCTCGTGCAGGTCAGGTACCTGTCCTGGCTGCTGGCAGGAGGTCTGGTACTCTGCTTTCTGGCAAAGGTCTTTCACCCGCTGGTACTTTGGCAGGAAGTTCTCCTCCTGGGCCATTTCCTTCCCATCAGCTCTCTTGTGCGGAGGCTTACTGAAAGAACAGGAAAAGACACAAGTTTTTTTTTTTTCCAACCAACTCAAGACAAGAAGTCTCAGGTCACCAGAAGACAATGCCTGGAATGGGAAAATATCCTTTGAAAGGTCAATCAATAAAACATACCCTCTCTCCACCAGGAAAGAATCCCTCCATGTTTTACCCTTCCTGTTCAGCTGGAACCTGGAAAATGAGAAAAGACAAATAAGAAATCCTGTCAGACCACGCTGTGATATTTGCACTGAACAAACACGCACTCCATTTTTAAATGCCATCCTTGCACAGCACGGAAAGGAAAGTGGTGTAACACGTTTATATTTGGACTGTGGATTTCATTACGTCCAAGAGAATGCCAAGAACAGAGATTTAGTGAAACTTTATGAAGTCCAGGCCAATTACTTTTTTGGCACATCGGCAACATTTTAAAATGCCATTCTCGAATTGTCTGTTAAATGCCAGGATGTCGAGCTTAATAACTGATCCGTGTGTTCACCTATTGACTGGCCTGTCTGTGTCCAGCAGCTTGAGGATAGACTTTCCGTCCATTTCTGCAGGGATATCTACACCGGCCATGTCCAGCAGAGTTGGTGCCAAGTCAACGTTCAGCACTATATGAGGATTACTGCAGGGAAACAGGGTGATATTTTTCATTTGAATTTGATAGGAAAAATAAGCACAATGTTATTAATCTCACATATCAGCATATTGAATGAATAGCAGAGAGTCTGTCACTCACATGGCACCTTGCTCCACATTAGGCCCCCGTATGTAAAAGGGAACACGGATATCAAACTCGTAAGGCATGGATTTGCCCTTGACCAGCCCAAACTGGCCGATGTGGTAGCCGTGATCTGAGGAGTAAATGAGGTAGGTGTTGTCCAGCTCCCCTGTCTCCACCAACATGTTGTACACCTACAGAGGAGCATAGAATCCATTGAACACTCACACAGTGTAAAAAAGTTTTACATCATGTTTGATGGCTCAAGTCTCCTGTGCCAGTTTCAAGGAAAAGGGATAGAACAATTTACCAAGTGTGTCAGTGAATACATTACACAGTCCCAGTCAGAACAAGCACAGATCTCTCAGGACCTGAGACTGTCAGATGAAATGTGTGAGTGTGTGTGAGTGTGTGTGTGTGTGTGTGTGTGTTTAAGCATATGTCTTTCTGCCTGCATACCTTCTCCACACTGTCGTCCACAGACAGCAGGGTCTGCATCCTCCTGCGCTGCAGCATGTTGGTGAACTGCATGTGGACGGGCTTCATAGGCCCTGTGTAGCGAAGGATCCAGTGTTTGTCTGGGTTCGGGGCATAATTGTAGCTGGGGGTTCTGAAAAAGACAAAAGAAACAAAAAAAACTGGTGTACTTCACATTTCATTTTTGAAGAATATATCAAAGCACAGCAGCCGCTCCTCTATATGTCCCCGTAACTCACCATACATTTGCATCCACTTGTTTTTTTTCTCCGTCTCTATACATGTGCTTGTCATATTCTATAGCTGTAAATTGGATTACAGAAAATGTACTATGTGTGTGCACAGCTACAATCTGCATTTGCCAAAATCCTCACTGCCTGTCTGCTGATGTCTCCCATTCTTTTCTTTCCAAAAGTAGCCAGAAAACTGTTTATGCAATGCTAAACTGGAGGTGACATAAACCATGTAAAAAGCAAAGCGGTGCGATCGATAGGCCTGTGCACAGTGAGCGCAGTTTGATCAATAATTAACTCCAAGCCATATGGAACTTTAATTATTTGAGAATAAACACTGCTAAATAGCTAATGGGATCCTAGAAGAAAATATATCTAACGTTTGATGCGGATCGATTTGACTTTTAAGAAATGCTGCTGCCTCACTGCCTGGTCCACAGCAGCAACTCTAATGTAGTGTGAAGATGTGTCTGCAAGGTGCCAAGGTGAGATGAACATTTATCACCAGAGGGGTGCAGGACTTTTACTGCCTCCCTCACTCTCTTCGTGTGGTTTATAAAGGCGAAGGGAGACGGAGGGAGAAAAATTGCCAGAGAGGTGCTCTCAGAAAACACCACCCAAGGGAGAGCAAATTTATGGAGAAAGAGCAATTAAAAGTTTTTACAAAGACACTGTGGTCTGAATTTTCTGAATATTCTGTGTATAAAGCCTGCGTGGCACAGGTTAATGATGCTGGGGGGGATTAGATGAAGCAGGAGAAGGGTGTGAGGGAGTTGTAGGGAGGGGGCAGAAACTGCAGTCTCATTACTGGCCTTGGATGTGTCTCTGGAGGCCAATAGCTGGTCTGCTATTAGCCAGCAGCACTCGACAGCCAGTCAGGAGCATTGGAGGGTCAGGAAGACAAAGGCTGAAATGTTGTGCACGTGTGTGTGCATATGCATATGCATGTGTGTGTGTGTGTGTGTGTGTGTGTGTGTGTGCACCTAAATCATTACCTATGCATTAAACATACATCATTCATGCCTCTTTGATCATGGCTGACAAAATGGTACAAATTAGCAAGGCTCATTACCGTAGTAACACTAATGTGAACAACACATGAGCCAAATAAACTGGAACGAAACACTGGCTGTGCGCGGAGAGGGCGCAGCTGCCAAGAGCATACTGCAGGCAGAGGAAGATAAGATCGCGCTGAGATTATGGAATTTGTGTCATTCTGGGTCAAATGAAAGGGAGCGTGAATGTGTGGATGACTCATATGCAAGCAAGCAGCTGTGGATGTGAAGAAGTAAAATATTTAACCTTGTGTTTGTTTGCTTTCAGTAGATATTACGCAGGCAAAGCCAGTCAAGTGTTCCCGTAATATCCCCAAAACCTGCAGCAATCACAGCCTGGTTTATCATACAGCTGGTCTCATTGTCTTACATGTGCTGCGATGCGTTGGGGAAGGCGGAGCTGTACTGCGGGGCGGAGTCCTCTGGGCCGTGCGGGGCGACGTGGCTCAGGACCATCATGACAGGACGGTGAGGGTACATCCTCTTTGACATACGGAAGTAGTTGACGCTGTCGTTGGTAATGACGTCTGTCAGGTAGTCCTGTGGAGCAGGCAGACATTGTCCATCAGGCGCTCAGCGAGTGGCAGACAGAGAAAGAGAGCAGATGTCAAAGCCTTCAGTGCTGTGTTGACTCGGTGCCCGTCACCGACCTGCTGTGAGTCAAAAAAGATTCCCGAGCACTCCTCTATCTAAATGATGACCCACAGTGGATTTCCTCTACACTTTGAGCCCTGATTTTTGTCTTACAGATCCCCTGAAGTGGCTTTTAAGCTAAACTTTATTTCCACATTGCATCAGGTCGCCTCCATTAAGAAAAATATCAAAACTTATGACCAACTGGAAACGTGGAGGCAGATACCTTCTAACACTCATTGTGGGGAATGTTCTTTGGTTTTTCCTTTATGGAAAGAGGTTATTGGAAACTTGGGTGAATGGCTTGTAAAATTCTAACCTTATTCTAACGTCTAAGTGTGACATAGATCAGAGTTACGACCAGAAATATCTAAAGCGGAATTTGGTTTGGCACTGAGAGGCTTTATTCGCTGCAGCTACAATTACTCTTCACCACAGGAGGCGTCGGCCTCGACCAGAGTTTACTGACCTGGTGAATCCCCTGACTGATGATGAAATGATGATGGTCAGGTCTTTTTTGAGTCATATAAAAGATGGAGATGGGTGCTCATAACTTGTAAGGGGCGGAAGACTCTTTTAAAGGTTATTTTATGCCATTTTAATTACTGTCCTTCTTGGTTGAGGTATAAGGGATGAAGCATTCAATACAAAATGATAATGTGCTGATAAGTATATATCTTTAATGTATCTTTTTTTTAACATGGCTGTATTGTTTGTACTGAATCAGTTTCTTTTTTTCACGTGATGTTCGATTAATCCAAACTTTTAGATAAAAACTAATCTTTTCCATGTTTTTCTGCCATCAAATGGAAAAACTCTCTCACATTTACCTGAAAAACTATTTAACATATGGTTTCTTCTTGTTAAATGCTTAAACTGTAGCTTTGAGGGTTTAAAGTAATCTAAAAATACTTTGTTTGACTTTTACTGCGACGCCGGCACTGATTCTGTGAAGGTCGGTGCGATCCCTCTCCGGCGGACTGTATAAATACCTTTTGGTAGTCACTGCTGTGTTTCTCTCGCACTCCGTTCCTGCAGAGGGTGTAGTTGTAGAAACGAGAGTTCTTCACCAGTGCTACCCACTCCCTCCAGCCAGGGGGCACATAGGAGCCGTTGTACTCATTCAGATACTTTCCAAAGAAGGCTGAGTGAGAAATCAGGCGAGCAGTGTGTTAGTTTTGGTCCCTGAGCTCAGAGGCCGTCTGAATCTATTTGGCGGCGCTCACCTGTCCTGTAGCCGGAGTTGTTGAGGTGTACGGCGAAGGTGTGCGGCTCGTGGTGGGCCTGCCATGAGGGCGAGGAGCAGTTCTCGTTGTTGGTGTAGGTGTGGTGGTTGTGCACGTACTTCCCCGTCAGGATGGAGGAGCGGGAGGGGCAGCACATGGGCGTGGTGGAGAAAGCGTTGGAGAAATGCGTGCCGCCCTTCTCCATGATGTGCCGAGTTTTGTTCATGGCTTGCATTGAGCCTGGGAGGGAGAGAGAGAGAAGGGGGAGGGCGAGAGGAAATTCAAAGTCCAAGGATTGCGATGAAAGGGACGCAGGGGGACATAAAACAGTTTGAGAAGAAAAGAAGAGCGAGACGGAGGAAAATAGAGAGGGTAAAGAGTGAAAATTATAAATGTAGGGCATGAGGGGGAGAGAGCAAACGCCATTATGGGCATGGTAGGCGAAAAAGAAGGGATAAGAGTAAATGAGGGGACAAATCTTTTTGGTAAAGTGTAACCCATTTGGATTCCTGTGTACTAAAAGCTTTTCAGGCTGATGGTGATTGTTTGGGAAAACAGATGCTTGACCATAAATTCCTGCTTTTCAATGGGAGTCTTCTCACTAGCGATCACAGGAGGACAAAGGATGTCACCGAGGCCATTATGCAGCCACTCCAGTCCAATACGCCGCTAAAGGACTTAAGCGGGAAGGGAGATGGCCAGGGTTTGGCACTCAGACAATGGAAGCCATAGGCCGCCCTCATTTCATGCCAGCAATGGAGGAGTTGGCAAGGGGAGCACATGACTTTGAGTGGGCCAGTTGTTATGGTGCCAAGAGGCAGCATTAGGCTGACTTTCCCTTGCTGATGCTGTTGGATACACATGGAGAGAAAACCCATACCCCTTGGGACATGGACACAAAGCAAACAGAGAGAGAGAGATGCACAAACACACAGCAAACACTCACACACACACACACACACACACACAGGGAAAGGATTAATGGAGGAGAACGTCTTACCCAGTTCTATGTCCTGATCATCAGTGAGGATGAGGATGATGTTGGGCCGGATGTTGCGGATGTGACGGTCCCTCTGAAGGCGAGACCTGAGGCGATATCCAGACAGGTAGCCGGAGCCCTGGGCCTCGGGGAGGATTACCACCAGGATAAGGAGAAGAAGAAGAGGGAGAGGGGCCGAGAGCCCCCGCCCTGCCATCACGCTACCTTGCAGTCACCTCCTCAGTCCTTCGTCTCACACGCACAGGAGTCTGCAGCTCCTTCACTCAACCTGAGAGACAGGACACAGGGGGAGACTGATATAATAAAATATACACACACACACGTGCACACACACAAAACACGGTAAAAAATAGCAGATGCAAGCCTTGCACAGCCATTACAGGGTGCTCTTCCGTACAAATGCACCCGTTTGGGCTGAGCTCAGCTCGTTAATCAATCATTAATGATGCATTAGAGTGGTGTCATTGGCCGGGTGTAATGATCTCTGGTGATGAGCACATGGCTGCCAGGCCGGGGCTAATGGGCCTGGGCCCGGGGCCAGCTCAGGACTCACCTCCCCCTGAGAGGGTTAGGGGATGTGGGGTGGGAGGAGGTGTGCGGGGCAGAGGTGAAGGGGAGAGACAGAAGAGGGGATGAGAGGAGGAAAATGAAGACAAGGGTCAATGAGCAGAGTGACAATGTGAAGAGAGTGCGAGACTCCAGTTGTAAAGATCAGAAAACGCAGGCTGTTACTGAGTTAACAGGCAACGTGGAACAGAAAAATACAAAAGTGCCTGTGAAAATGAAAGCAGGCGATGTTTATGTGGCAATATCACCGAGGTTAATAAGAGCAAACCGCCTCCGGATGTGCAGAAAATTACACATTCTGCAAAGTTTAACATAACAATTAGAGTCAAGTGTGTGTTAAAAGGATATTTTTCTTAATTAATCTCCACATGCAGTTTGTCAAAATTACACTACAATCCTATTAACTCTCTAATAACTATTCCTCATTAACAGTATATCCCCTCTGCGTTTACCATGGCAACCATTGGCTATACTCCCTTGAAAACGTGGAGCATTAGTACCTGACTATTTGCACTAACTATTGAATGTATAGCAAAATATAGAAACAAGAGCTACTTATAGATATCGATGTTCTCTACATATTAAATCTCAGCAGTGTCTGTTAAATATTAGAAAGAATATTTCTATTGACAACTTCAGCTTCAACATACCTTTCATTAAGCAGTTGTCGTGTATTTATTATTCAATGAAATTCAGAGGGCTAAAGAGAACATCTTGACTTTTATGGCTATTTTACCATGACACACACTAAAGGCAGAGACACACCCCAGTGCCCAGAACCATAAACAGGGTTTACAAGCAGCAGCATCAGTGTACTCACTGTGATGCTGCACTGTTGGAGTAAGCTGGGGGTTTGGGCATGTGTGTGTGCATCTCTCTGTTAATCCACAAGGAGCGTATGGCCAGAGCTGATTGAAGATGAAGACAATAACAACAACAACACCACCACGGCGGCAACCTCTCTCTGCTGGGACCGGCGCTCGTCCTTAACAACAACAACCTGACTGGAATACAGCTCGATGTGGGGATAGGCAGGAACAAACGAACAGATACCACACACGCAACTGTGCCCAGTGCACACAAGCGCAACTGACACACTTATCAAAGGCAGGATGAAGCCCTCAAAAGCGAAAATGTACAATGAATTAAACATTTAAGGAGAGAGAGATGATTACAGGACTTTGCTCTTGTGGATCTTTAGCTTTATGCAGAGAGTCACAGCAGATGAAGTAGGTGTGAGCTGAATGCAGGGGAGCTCCTCTGTCAAACACATAGCTCCCTGTCCCTCACGGCTTTATGCTGTTGTCCAGACCGCGCTCATTAAGGCCTTCCCAAACATCCACACATGCCCCCCCCCCTCCCACCCATCCTCCTCCATAGTCTTGCTTTTGCACAAAATGCACACACACCTACACACACCTACTCACACACAAGGACACGCCACGTGCATGTGAATATGTGCATACGCGCACACATGCACAAATAAATCTGTACAACGGCAGCTGTGTTTGCTCTGGTTTCCTACTCCCTGGGCATGTGGTTCTTCCCCAGAGGAACGCACGAGCTCTGACCCAGGGCTCAGTGCTGTTTGAAATTGTCCTTGCTCCTTTCCCGTGCTCTCTCCCTGCCTGGCTGCATCCCTCTTTCATTTCTGGCTTGAGATGAAAACAAGACACTAGCAACAACGAAAGCCACAAGAAGAAAAAAAAAAAAGCTGGGGAAAGAAAGACACATTTATCCAGCTCTCTGTGCAACCGGCGGTGAATACTCTGCGACCAAAATGGATTCCAGGACAGGCTACAGCGAATAAAGAAATTATTCAGTGTGCTCAAATTAAGGTGGTCCTCTGCCATTGGCTCCTCTTTTAAAGTGGTTTGTGGCGTGGAAGGTTCGGCGCTTCTCTTTGATGGCTGTTTATCGGTTCAAAAAGCTGATGTGGGCAAAACTCGTCAGGGAAGGGCACCAAATATAGGCCTGCTTTACAAGAAAACATCCAGCTCGATTTAACACACTGGTCTATCAATAGCCGAGTATGTAAATGTTGTAAATGTGTTATTGACATGCTACAGTGGTGGATATTTTCTGACATTACTCCCATGAGGCCTCCCCCTTCCCCCTGATGCCGAGGACTAATTGGATTTTCAGGCTTTTATCAGCTCTAACTGACACATGCAGTCCTTTCTTTCCAGTTTGCTCTCTCTCTCCCTCTTTTATCTACCCGTATTGTTTATCTCGACGGGTGGCAGATGCTACATGAAACCGCAAAGAAAAACAGCAGAAGAAACCATAACGTCCAAACAGACAGAAGCTATTATACCTTGAAGGTGTTTGGAAAAACAGAGATGGACAACCGTTGGAAAAACAGCAGTACTTATCCGAGCGTTTCTCAGTCCAACAACATGACCAGCGCGAGGGTTTGTATGCATTCATAATGCAAGGCAAGCCACGTTGTTTCTGTAAACGGGGATGATTTGGAGCTCGTTTCCTGACATAGCTCTGCCCACATCAGCTTTTTGCACTAAGTGAACTGCAAAAACGACAATGCTGATTCAGCCCAACAACACAGAATGAAAGAGGAATTTTTGCCATTTAGACAAGCACAAGCGCAAGACAACATGAGTAAATATAACTCTCAGCAAAACTCATTAAAGGCTGGGGGCTTGGAGAGGAAGGGCTGGGGAGTGAGCTAGCAGAATATGAGATCATAGGGAATAAGCTTCTAAAAGCATGTTTGAGGAACAAGGATCATCTAGGGTTATACTAATGCCGAGTGATGCCTGGAAGTCAGAACAGAGACGGAAAGTTTTGCTCCTCAGTCATTCGCTTGTAAAGAGGCTCTAAGAGACAGCAGCGCCGCATCACCAGATAAAAACTTAATGCCAGCCATCTTTTATTGATAAGACTGAATTATAAATGCCGTGACAACAGAGCCGGCCATGTCACAGCATGGGCACGATGGTAAGACGGTGGCAAGAGTGGAGGGATGAAAACAGATATGTTACACTGCCCAACAACACACATCTGTACTTGAAGTATCGGGAGTTCAAGTGAGGCAGGGAGGAAGCCGAGAGAGTGCTTGATGAATCTTCCGAAGACTTTGCAGAGGCGTTAATGTACTTTTTCCCCTATAAATAAAACACCTTGGGCTTTGAAACAGGCATAAAGTCTGATTCATCCAATCTGTAGCCCCCTGAGAAGGCATGAAACACAGAGAGAATATGAGAAAATCTGAGAAAAAGAACAGACATTTATTGCATATTGAAGAAGGACGAGTCATGGCGTACACTTGCAATTTAATCAGCTGTGTCTTATAATGCATATGAAATATGGAGGTGAAAGCCCACAAGCTTGAAGCCAGACTCCTGGATTCTCTATCACGAATGTTCTGAGACTGAGAGAGATGGAGAGAAAAAGACGGAGAAAAAGCGTGAGAAAGGGAAAGAACCTCTAGGCATAGAGTCTGGAGAGAACAAAGCCTGAGCACTTCCATTGCAGATGGATTTTTCCCCAAACATGAAAACTAGACTCACAGACCAAGACTTCCATATGAAAAAGAGGAGAATGAAACAGAATGCGGCAGCAGAGAACCTCCAAATCTCTTCTGTCGCTCTTGATGCAGGAATTTGCCATCCGCTGTTATCTATGTAGTGCTGGAAAATATAAAGGAGGTGCCCAGGAAAGTTTAAATACACTCATCCAGTTCTGAATGTGGCCCGCTGCGACACTATCAAGCCAATCCCTTTGGTCATAATTGAGGCTGGCAGGGCTTTGCTAATGTGTGACTTTGTTCCCATTGGCCTGCCTCGCTCTGAACAGAATGTGCAAAATCTCCAAGGACCCTTGAATTTACCAACAAAAGTTGGCATTCAGATGCAAATTCTGCAACGGCATGCATCTATGTGAGAGTAACTTTCTCTCAGACAAGTTTATGTGTGTGTGGTGGTGGTGGAAGGGGGGGGGGTTGCAATTTTCAATACAGTATGGAATGCTTTTTTCATGATAATAAGAAGCCATAGTTTGTTGCCATCCTTCATCTATCATTCCCTGCCTGCAGATCTTTGCTCCGCGACCAGAAAAAGAGTTTTCAATCAAGCAAGTCAGTCTGACACCGAAATGACAAAACGTTTTGTCTGACTAATGTCCATCTGTGTCTGATGTGACCCAGACGAGCACTTTCGGCTCATTTCACCTTAGTTGAGTTGTGCTTACAAACAATACCTTTGCCGTTTGACGTATCGTCACCTGCTGAATTATTGTGGCGAACAGTTCTGGAGCAACATTGTTATTAGCTTTCTGAAGTTCAGGCAAGTAAAAGTACATTTAAGGGAAGAGTTAAGGGAAGAACTGCCTTCATGGCTAAAGGGTTACAAACAATATAGATATATCATCTTTTTAATTATTGTGGTGAACTTGTTAGCAGACAGTAGCTTATTTACACATCCAGCTGTTCCAGAGCAACATTATAAGATAGAGAAGATACTCTTAACGGACACTTTTCCTTTAAAGGTCCCATATTATGCCCATTTTTCAGTTCATACTTGTTTTTGGAGGCCCTTTAAGATCAGGTTTACATGGTTTAACGTTCAAAAAACTGATTATTTTTCTTATGGCAGCTGTTTTCACGCTCTGTTTTAGCAGAACAGGACAGTCTGCATGCTTTGTTTTTGCCTTCGACATCTTCCGGAAGCTGGCGTTAGTGAGGGAAAAACAACGGGCAACAAAAGTTAGATTCAGGAAGTTTTCAGTGGGCGGGGATGGTCGGCCTGCTGAAGGGCTGGGAGAGGTCACATGATCAGCAGATGCCCCCTATGACATCAGAAGGGGAGCCAAATCTATACGGCGTGTTTTCACACACATTTACTGAAAGATGGAGCAGTCTTTTCTCACAGTTTGCCACCAGGGACACATATTGATGTTGAAAGGACATTAAAAAGTGCATTTTGCATAATATGACACCTTTAATACCCCTTCACTTCTTTTCTCTGTGCTGTGATACCAAAAGTAAACATGGGTCATTTTAAACTGTTTCAACTATAGTGATGAATGCGGTCATTTCTTCAGAGAGAAGCACAGGTGCTTTAAGCATCATGGTAGTGAAGCTGCGTCCCACGTGATGTGCTCCACCAATGACCTCTAAACTAACGGCTTATCATTTATTAACGCTGGTGTGACGACATCTAAAACAATGAGTCCTTTGACAGGTCAGCGCGGTCCGGGCAAACTCTCCAGTCCCAGGATGATAACCCCGAAGTCATATTCAATAACTCTCCAACTGCTCTGTGGTTATAAATAGCGGCTGCACATTCTTTTGACAAATGTGCCTTTACTTCCTAATAACTAACTTTAATAGTTGAGAATGACAAAAGATAACGCAGAAGCTGATCCCATTCACCGGGAAGATTTAATTTAGATTTCCCTCAGGTTCTGATAAGCTTGGCACTCTGCAGACATTTTAAGATGACAGTCACAACCTGCACAGCAATTTTCTGTTTGAATACGCAGACACAAAGAACATTGGTTAGACTTTCAAAGTGGAAAAATGAGATTTCTGCTGCGATGAGGAGACTCAAGTGTGAAATATTTCTCTCTGCAGTTACAGTTAAATGGTTTGCTTCTACAGTTTGTGCCTTTCCTCTCTTGTTTATGCGTTGTAGTCTTCCCTAACCTTTAAAAAACGTGTGGAATGTGCTGCCCAGACAGTGAAATATGAATGTAGTAGTACTTAACACATCATTAATCCTGCAGTGAATCTGCTGCCCTGAGAAAAAAAGAAAAAGGTTGAAGCTGTGATGTGTTCTAGCTGGAAAGCTCTCACACTTTCACACACACACACACACACACACACACACACACACTGACTTATCTTACATGTACTTTCCTTTTGTTTACACATATTTTTTCCAGGAATGAAAGAATGAATTCTCCTGGATGCGCCTGCCAAGTTATAGTTTATTTACACTCCATGGACACTCCTGGTACGGGGCATTTTTTAATGATTTGGACCAAAGTACCAAGCAAATGAAATCTTAATGCTACAGCATTATTGTTTTAGCCAGGTCCATGAAGAATGGTTTTCCCCAGTTTGTTTTGGAAGAAACTGACTGGCCTGCATAGAGCCCTGACCTCAATCCCACCCAACACCTTTGGGATGAACTGGAACAGGAACAGCGAGCCAGGCCTCATCACCCAACATCAGTGGCTGACCTCGCTGCTGCTCTTGGGGCTGAATAGGAGCAAATCCCCGAAGCAAGGCACCAAAATCTTACTGAAAGCCTGAAACCAGAAGAGTTGAACCATCTCTGCTCACTTTTGGGCATGTGTTGCAATTTTGTAAGTGCCGATTTTAAGATTCATGAGGTGAATAATATTCACGACGTGTTTACGTGAAAGTTACACGAAAGTGGGGTAATAAACAAACAACCCGATAAATTATAAAAGCGAACAAACGCACTAAGAAAGTGTCCCCTGAAGTCATCTTCTGGCAGTCATGCTATACTTTGGAAGACTTCCTCACAGAGTTAACAGCTTGATCCACACCCAGCCACAGGGAAGAAAAAAAATCATCTCCATCCCTGCAACTCCATAATCCACAGGGCCCATTATCTTTTAAATGGTTTCATCGAGAGAGAGAGAGAGAGAGAGAGAGAGGGAGTGATGGGATGCTGGGTGAATAGTTTGGTGGAAAAAAAATAAGAGGGTGAGGAAGAGAGAGAGACAGAGAGAGAGAGGTAGGATAAGAAAGAGACTGTGGGATGGTGTCAGTTCAGACAAAAGGCCCAGTCATGATGTGTTCTCGATGGAGAACAAAGAGCTCTGACAGACTCCCTGTGTCTGCACTGTTGACTATAAATGTACACCACACACACACACACACACGCAAGCAAGCAGAGCGACAGATACACAAACACACCCACTCTTGCCTATCAGACTTCAAACTTCGCTCTCCAGCAAGGGGACATAAAAAGACAGAACAACAGTAAGACTAATTATCTTTGAATCTGGAGGAAATGAACAGCATCATATTGTTGTATTGTTATGAAATAGTTTGGTCCCGGCAGTACTAGAAGAACATCACACAGCTGCTGTCTGCCTTTTGTCTCCTCTAGGTTTAACAAACTAACTCAGTGAAGATATTCCCCGTAATGAGCTTGGATTGCAGCCACACCACTAATAACAACGTCAAAACCTGCTGCAGCGAGGATGTTTTGGTGACTGGATTCAGTCCTCGTCTGTAAAGAGGCCGCTTTTCCTCTTTCACACATGTCAACTTCGCTCCTGCTCTCCGTTTCCAGCAGCAACCGGGTGGCATGTTAGGCTAGCGTGGTGGTCTGCAGGGTTTTTTTTTTTTGGGGGGGGGGAGTGGGGGCGTCAGTCAGGGTCCACGGAAGGGTCACGGCATTTACCCCTCCTCCTCTGCACCCTTGCGGTACGCTCCAAGAGAGCCCAAAAAGAACACGGAGGTGTTAGAGAAAACACAAACAGAGCCCCGATTGTCCCGGACTTGGGTTCAACCCCCCCCCGCAAGCCCCACCTCCAGGGGTTTAAGACCAAGAGAATGAGCAACTGTCAATGGTGTTTTGTAAATACGTTGCTGTTTTCACTTCAGGTTTATTCAGATGTCGGAGGGAAATGCGGCTGCTTTGCAGTCTGCGAGCGTCCTTGCCTTTCCTGTCCCATTGAGGTTTGTATGGGAAAGCCATTCGTGGTGCGTCCGAAAGAGCGGCACAATTGCCAGCTCCTTTGAGACGAGGGTTGACAGCTGAAACAAGTGAGCAAGCTGGTGGACAGGGCAGCCCGCTGAGTGATGGCTGTTTCTTATTGGCACTTATTGACCAGAGGCAAAGCCCCCCTACAGTGTGTCACATCTCAGCTAAATGGATTACAGACAAATCAGCCGGGGCCGATTGTTGCACCGACCTAACTACCTCACTGAGACCTCGGGGCAGCCAAGTGACTTCTGCATGACGTTGTGCGCAACTGCAGCGCCAATGAGAAATCAAACATCACTCAAAGTGCGATCTGCTGGGAACTGTAAAACAGAAAAGAAAAGCTTGATGAGAGGAACATTATCGGGATGCACACAGTGATATTTATCAGCTTGGAATAACGCAATTATCCCTCCAAACAACGCCGTCTGTCTCCGGTTTCTAAGCTGCACGCATGTGGGTAAAATTAGATGATGTTCCACAGGACTCATCGGCTTTAAGCTGTCATTTGTTGTGTTTTAATTACATGCAATTTCTCTTCCATCATCAAATTAGCACCTGCAGTGGGGACTACTCCTAATGGCCCTGACTTAATGATGATTACAGACAATATCGGTTTCAACTTTCAGTAAACAACCGCCACCGCCCGCTGAATAAATTATAGGCAGCACAGATAAATCAATACGCTGGCTGGAAGTTACAATTCAGCTGCTGCAGAAGTGATTACTTCTATAGACTCGGGATTCTTTTACTCGACTGATAAACAATGTGTCTTGACTGCTCAAAGAGGCCCTACACAGCTGAGGGGTGTTTTACCCTGGAGTGGCCTTGGAGTCCATCGGCGCCGTGAGGACCATCTTCTCTGGTATTAAGAATACCCCTTGGGGGGGGGCTGGAGAGGCGACGACCACTTCTTTACTTCTCCTCTCCTCCCATTCTCTGTCAAAACGCCCCCACCTTCGCTAGCTGCCTTTCTCTTGGCCCTTTTGTCGGCGGATTACTGGGGGTTTAGAGACGTGCACACTGATCCCTCCCTCCCCTATCGGAACCACACAGGGGGTTAAGACTGGAGCACGGAGGGGCGACCTTCACACAATGATCTGAATTACGAAGGCTTTCTATGTATGGCCACTTATATCTCCCCCATTTGCTCTACTCAGAAATCACCACAGAGCGCCATTCAGCGCTTGTGGTTTTCCCAGCAGGAATCTTGGGATACACGCCAAAACCCAGAGTCGATATTTTGAATCTGTTACAACAACTTAAAGAGTTCAGAGAGTGTGTGTGTGTGTGTGTGTGTGTGTTTCTTAACCAAACTCTTTGTCTTTTGTTCAGTTTAAACACAAACATGTGTGATGGTCCCTGGAATCATCCACTGTAAACGACCAACACAGAAAATAGCCGCCGCAAACAAACAAGCCTCAGGTGAAACCGCAGCGATGTGTAACCGCCATATTGTGAGACAGCACAGGCTGTCTCCTCCTCTACAGGTCGGTATCCATCTCTCTCCACCTCGTCTCCGGGACAGCTGCCCAGACAGCCCATCTGTCTGTGCTGACCTGTGTGTGGGACCACGGGGGGAGCCTAAGTGGCGCGTGATGGGGGTCTCTGGCATGCTGCCCGCTCGGTAATGACAGTTCAGCTGCCAGCGGCTTGCCTAACAGCTCTGGAGGTCTCCTCTGTGGTGCTAGAGTATTGATATTGTATCAGGTTGCGAAGGGCTTGGCAGCCTTTTAATGAGAGCTCAGATTGATCAGGCGGTAGTGGTACTCTCCCTTTACGGTGGGAGATGCTCATTGGCTGTCGCTGCAGTCCTGACCTCCCTCTGATCTGTAACACTGACCGAGGAGGGAGACAAACACACACAAGCCCACAGGAGCGAGCCGTGATAATGAGTAACTAAAACTAGGTAGAAGTATCTGCATCAATTACAAACCTGCTCTGCGTCGGAGCATCATAAAGGTGTAACTGTGATGTAACTAAGGGGCTCAATTGCTCACTAAAGTCATTAATTATAAAAGAGCACTGGCAGCAAACTTGACATGACTAAAACTTTAATTTGACTTCTACAATAAAAAATGTTTTTAAGTTTTAATCTGCATGTAGTAATAAAAAGATAATGTTGCTGTGCTCTCAATAATTACTCTGAATACTTTATCAGCAATACTTTAAGCATTTCTCTCGGTGAAGAGATCTGCTGAAATAACAGCGAACAGAAACATGAAAAATTAAATTTAGGAGAGCAAAACTTGAAGAAGAAACCTCAAGGAAAATCAAAACATTTGTTCTGACGCATGCCAACGCCCACGCTCCTCCACACTTAACCAAGTGAGTCACCACACATACCGGAGAGAAGAGGCAAAATCTGCTGCCTTTATGTGCTGAAGTTCTCTGTGGGGTCACGAAGAGGGAGGAAGAGACCTTTAAACCACCTGCCTGTCAGCCTCCATCACACACAGTACCACAACTCCTCCTCAACATCCTCCTCCTCCTCCTCCTCCTCCCTACCTGCCTCTA
This sequence comes from Pempheris klunzingeri, assembly GCF_042242105.1. Lineage (NCBI taxonomy): Eukaryota > Metazoa > Chordata > Actinopteri > Acropomatiformes > Pempheridae > Pempheris > Pempheris klunzingeri. Next base: position 3,421,853 of record NC_092013.1, read on the forward strand.
CAGGCTCATGTCAAGGTCGCAGCAGTGGTCGCAGGGACCCGACTCTCCTCTATTAGCACTCCATTAGGCTTCTGTCAGCGAGGAAGCCAGCTGTCGGTGCCCCTGTGGTTGTGATCATGACCTCCGCTCAGCCCGTGGGACCCCCCCCTGGGATCTACAGCAGGGACGTAACAGGATGGAGGCAGAAACGAAACCCTGCTCAGTACTCAGGGGGAGAGGACATTGTGATTACTTTTCAGCGGCCTTTCACGCCGGGAGCAGCGGGAGGTGGTGGGGGGGGATCATTCCATGACTGCACTGCCGATTGGTCACGCTGAAGTGTGATGTCAAAAAAAAAAAAAAAAGTGAAGTACTGAATGCAGCGGATGGGCACGGGTGGAAAGAGCTACATGTTGTGGTTATCAAAACGCTCCCACACACACACGCCACGATGGCAACTCGCTCGCCCTCTCTGTCGCCGTCTCTCCCTCTCTCTTCCATTAAACATGAATCAGCAGCGCCTTGATCAAGTTCATCACCCTTGTGCTGTAATTAGTGTGGTGTCAAAGCGGCGAGCGAGGCCCCATTTCACTAATAGAGTAATTACAGCACCATTGGCCGGCTCTCTGACCTCCATCACCCCACCCCCACATACCTTAAAAACCTTCCTATCGCACTTTCTTATCAGCTCCGATGAAACATAAAGCATCAGACCAGACAGGAGATACACCCGGCATTTCAACTTGGGGTAGGGAGGGTGAGTTAGGGGGGGGGTAATAGGCCCCTATAACCTTTTACTGTGGTTCAAACTGAGAGAAAAGGTCAATCAGATTCATGAGAAAAGCGTCGTGGATGAATGTCTGCACCTAATGAGTGTTGTATAGAGCCCAGATCGCTGTTGCACTCTCCTACATGTGAAGTGGGGAAGCATTAAAAATAAATGGGGAGTACAGCCAATTCAAGGCACGCATAAAATGGCCGGTAAATCTACAGGGTAAGGAGACAAGAGAGGGGCAGGGAGACACGGCCTCAGACTGTGGGGGAGAGAGGGGCAGAGATTCAATTAATTATCCCCACATTGTAGTTAAGGGAGGGTAAAGCACCACAAGCTTCAAGCTGAAGCTCCATATCTCCAACAGATGTCCTGATTTTTTTTTTATTTTTTTTTTTTTTTACAGGACGGGCAGCGATGACATACTTGGTGTCATCCTGTGTTTGGTAAGCTCCTTGTTAAACACGGCCACGATTAAAAGCTATTACAGCAATTATCTTAACGGCAGGAGAGCTGGGGGTCGGGTGAGAAGAAAAGGGCCTTTTGTGGAATTCAGATGAAACCTCCTTTCAGCACCATCGCCCCAGATAGATTAAGTTAGCTGAGTGGTTATGCAAGTGGGCAGTAGAGATTTTTTATTCAAGTGTAGAGATGCACACACACACACACACACACACACACACTTTCTTCACAGCCAGCCACTTCCTTACAAATAGAGAGCCGACTTCCCAGCCAGCCGATGGGAGCTGACACACAGCAAAAGAATGAGCTGCTTCTGTGTTGTTACTATAAAGCTTGGCCGCAGTGCCGAGTGGCCTCTCTGTGTGTGGCGTCGCAGGTTGGCACGCTCACAGGGGGCTTTATTGGGGTGCCGTCCTGAACGTCAGGCAGCATGCCCGATGTTGACAAAGCCTGGTATCGCCTGCTGTCAGCCCATTCTGTGTGCACCCGGCGGAAAGAATCAATTAGGGCGAGCTCACAACAGAGCACTTTAATATTTGACTTTTAATCAGAGGGCAGAAGGCAGGCTGGGGCACGGAGGCAAGCTGGCAGTTTCCGTCTTGCTGATTTGGAAAATGAGGGTCAGGGAAACACTCCCAGAGTCCCACAACAAGCGTCACACACCCCAGGCAAGATGTGAGGAATCAGTCTGTGGGGAAATTGCCACCAACAACAGTTTAATCCCCCAAAGTGTTGAGGGAAAATATCCCTCCGTCTCTCACAAGATATCAAAAGCACCTTACGCAACCAGCTGCAAAGAATGGAGGAGAAATATCCCATAACTCTGTTCGGGAGTAACCAGAGCTGTGTGGAAAGGACAGTGGTTTAAGAGAAGAAAACTGAATTGCTGAGGTCTTTACTCAGCAGATGAACTGCACCTTTGAAGAGTTTCTCTTGGTTTTTAATCCTGCACCGCCGAAGGCCCCCTCTGCCAACCAGGAGAGGAGGAAGAAAGAGAGAGGTGAATGCCGTCCTCACGCTGCGGTTTTGAAGTGGAGATCAGTCCTCAAACAGAATAGCTTACCAAAGGCACATCATTCACCTGTCTGCTGTTGGTAGTTTCACAGAGACAAGATGAAAAATCAAAGTTCTGCCCCCTCAAATACTCCGGGAAGTGTTGAGCCAGGCGCGTTGTTTTCACAAACAAAACACCGAGCTATCACAGATATATCAGGAGCCGATTGTAGCGAGTGGCTTGTTAATAAAAAAAGGAGAGATGATTACAGTCACGTACTGATGTTTTCACAAGTGATAATGAGTCAGCTGTGCACAGCTGTGTACATAATGTGCCCACATGTGCTGAGAGCTGCTTCCTCTGCTGCTGCCCAACTGTTCGCACAGGATGACTGTGATAACAGCAGCAGCACAGGCGTCTTACTGGTGCCCAGCCAACAGGAGCGTAGTAACGCTGCAGTGCTGATGTGTCCAGGTCATGAAGATTTGTTGCCTCTTTAAAACTGTGTTTGCGCTAAAAAGCATTTCCACTTTTTAAAGCTCGGTGCCTCCAAGCAGTGACTTAAAGCATAAAGCATGGTCTAGGTTATTGTTGCTTATTTAGTAAAGACGTGGAGGCTAGTTTACAGCCCAAAGCCACAGGAGGGGAAAGCAAGTTCTCATTGATTTGATCACTCTGAGCTTTGTTGCTCGCTCATTTATTCTCACGACTGTTTCCCTCAGCCTCGCCTCACCCACACTTTGCGCATCGTTGATTTCACCCTCCTTTGCCGTCTCCTCATAATCACCATTCGGACTGGCGGCCACAGAGGGGGCATCTGCTATGGCCCAAACCGCAACACCCACCGCTCTCTTTGATCTTCGACTCCATCTCAGCGGGGCCAACAATAACCATCCTCTTACTCATGCAGAATGAATTGCTAATCACTAGGCAGGCAGATCAAATGAGGTGATGTGATTTTGAGACCGAAGCAGCGTGATGCATGAGTCGCCTCTGGAGGTGACGAATCTATCCCCCACAGTAAATGAGGTGTTGACGCTAACCGTGTTTGTTTCCTCTGAGAGCTGCAGAATCCATGGAAACAGGAGCAATAATCAGAACCTGATTTATGTCTGTGCAAGTGGAGGAGTGATACCCACACTGGAGGTAAGAGATAGATAGATAAATAAATACGCAGCCCGCACTGTAGAGGGTGAACCATCCACAGTCGGGCAATGCAATTACATTTTGATGATGAAACATGCAGACATGGCCTAGCGTACACTGACCCTCATTTATGTGCATCTACAGAAGCTGTGGCAACATAGCAAAAACCTGCATCCACGCAGACAAGTCAACTCTCTACGTGTGAGAGTGCAGAAGGAGATTTCACTTTCACAGCGTGTGAGAGGTGAGTAACCTTACCTACCTTTCCAAACAAGCTGTCTCTGATGTTCTCCTCTCCCACAGAAAGCAGCCTCTGACTGCCGACTTCTGTAAGCAAACACAGAACGGATGAACACTGGGAACGTACGCACCTTCGACTCTCTCATATCTATGTCATTCTGCCCTGTTTTTTTTTTTAAAAATCTTTATTTAGATATACGAATGGCGGTTCATTCATGCCCGATGCTGGCCTGTATTGTCTCTGTCCTCCATCGGCCCCAACTTAGTCAAGATGCTGCTCCCAGTCTCCACTCCTCCCCCATTTACACCCCCAGGATGATGACACATCTGTTTCAGACGAAAACACAGCGAAAAGCCGCAGGATGTGGAGATAAACAACCATATATGTCACGTCAGTAAACATGATACTCACACAAGGTAGAGTCCATATTTGACTGATGCTGTGCAAACATGTAAATGGACCTGTGCCAGATAAAACACTGCAAAAAGTGTCTAATTTTGAACATAATTACCTCTAACCCTGCGGGAGGCTTTTAGCGATAGTGATAATAATTAGTTTCTGTTTGCACTGCTATGAAAGCACTGCTCATTTTCAGCCAGACACAAAAGTAAATCCATACACTGCTTTAAACTAAGTGTCAGACACAGCTGAGGTACAAAGAAAAAGAGAAGCTGTTTTCACAGAGCTTTTTCCACCACGCTGCCATCTAACACCGTCTCCACGTCAGCCCCTGGTTGTGATCTTGTAAGCTACGAGGCCTTGTTCTGTGTCTGCCTGTGAAGACGTGTTGACGCGAGTGGAGCCGTCTGATCCGTGCTCTGATTGGACAGGTGTCAGTGTCCAGCATGTAAGCCTCTGAGCCGACCCAAACCGGCTGTGACATCTCCATAACTGTGAAAGATCAGCCTTAATCTTGCTCTAGTGATGGAGCCTCGACTATTTCACATGTAGTCTTTGGTGTAACACTTTACACCCAACGATGTGGTGATGCACACACACACACAGCTGTTTGTGTGCTTGCAAGGCTAAGAATAAACTGGTGAACCATATAAACCCATATGTATCTCACTGCTAAGGCACGTTTCTGACCCCAGCTGCTCTGCCAGCCACTCATGGGCATCAAAGAGAGGTGAGGCTGGACACCTGTGTCTGTCTGTCCGTCCATCTGGAGCAAAAATAAAATAAAAAAAAAAAATGCCTAAGACCTCTGTCGAGGATTGCATTGCACCGTGATGCATATTCCTTGGTAGCTAAACATATAACCGACAAAGACATTTGAAGCCAAGGACATGACGGGGAGCAGGAATTTCAGTCGTGCGACAACAATACAAACCAGCAGAGACATCATTTATTACGACAGGATTGTATTTGGCCAAAGATGACATCCACATAAACTTGCGGCGCTCAGCAGACACCGCGGGCTGAAAATGGCAAAAGTGATTTACTTGCCTTTTTCTCCTGCTAAAATAAAAGGAGTGACAGATTTAATATAAATAAGCAGGGAGGAAGGAGGGAGGAGGGAGGAGGGAGGAGACTGGAACAGGCTGTGGGTGACAAGGAAGTGTGACAAGCGTGGCAACTGAGAGAAAATGCGACACCTGGCCTTGTCCTTGATGTGAATAAGAGGATGATACATCAAAAAGTGACGGGGCAGAAAGATGGCTATTACCCAGGCGAGGAGGAAGATGAAGAGGAAGAAGAGGAGAAAGTGACTATTTTTAGCAGTGGAGTAAAAATACGCCAGTGGCTCATTTAATATTCCATTCCATAAAGACCTCGTGTGTTAATGAATCATGTTTTATTAGTTGCAGTAATCTCCTGTTCTTGGCAGAGTTACACTAAAACTAAAATTTCATTTCGATGCAACGGCATCAGATTCCTGCATGAACAAATCGGGCGGCTCCGTCCTCCTCTAACTGACACAAGCTGAAATGAGTCGTCTGTCTGTCTGATCCTGATGAAGTTTGACCGAGAGGGTAAATGAGCGGGAGCCCGAGGCCGTGTGTGTTTTTTTTTTTTTGATTGCCTGCATTCTCCCTGTCGGGCAGGAGGCTGATTGATTTCAGCGGGCTGGAACTTGGGCTCTGCCCCTATTGATCCCTCATCCCCAGTCCTGTCTCTTCCCCCAATTAAGAGTTCACTAAGCTGCCACTATGGACCGCTCCTAATAAATACCACCTTTCACTGCAGCGGCCCGTCTCTGGTGCTTTCTCACTTCATTTCTCACGTTGTTCTGCTCCAGTTGTAGTTAGCGGTCAGATCACATCTGAACAATAACGGTGGAATTGATGTGGATTTGTGATGAGGCTGCTTTTTTCTTTTTTTTTTTTTTTGGAGAGGGGGAGGGAAGGGGATGATGGTTAGCTAAGAAATCCCACAGTTCATTTAACGTACGCTTGTGGCAGACACTCCAAATCTCTGAACATCCCTGACAATCAGTTGCTTCACCGGCAGCCAGATTTTGAGGATTAGAACGAATTGAGCTACTTTGGATGTAGAAATCTGGGATGTGTCTGTGTGTCAGGCGAGGGAGATCAAAAGATTCATTAGATTAGAATTAGATCAAACACAGTCAAAAGTCGTGAGGACAGACAAGAGGAGGAGTGTGTGAGAGTGGTCGACACGAGAGAAACAGAAATCCAGACGTCGGAGCCAAAAGCTGTCTGACTCAGAATCCATTTAATTGCCAGGTACATACACAGATACAAGGAATCTGTCCGTCTCTGTCTTTCTGCAGAGCTGTTGCCACACCAGTCTCTTGATCTGCCCACCTTGAGGGCGCAGTCAGAAAAAAAAAAAAAAAGCAGTTCAGTCACAGGTCCGTTGTGCCCCGATGCACCCGGCCTTAAACCCGTAATCCCGCTGCTTTGGTGGAGTGAGAAAATCCAATTTCAGAGATCTGTAATTCCATAAACCTTATTAGGCACAACAATGGCTGCTACACCCTGAGGGAGAGGCATGAGGGAGGGGGTGAGGGTGTGGAGCGGACTGGGTAGCTGAAGTTGTGACCAGGCTAAACACAGGGATGGGGAGAGGGTGACGAACACAGAAATGGAGATTTAGGTAGAGTCGGAGTGTGGCAAATCAGGGAAATGAAGAAGACAGAAGTGTTCTGGCACGGCTGCACTTCCCCTAAGTTGCCATGACTAGGTACAACATGATGAAATGGGTGACGCGCTGAGATTCACAGGGTAAAAATGTCAGCGTGCCAGTCACCATTTACAGTCGTGTCCTCCCGTTTTCGCCCCATGTCTCACATTACTCAGTGTTGTCTTCAATTTGTCACGGCTCTTCGTATTCGGTTTCCTGCCTTTTTTCCCCCCTTTTATTTACCATATAATCCCTTCTTAGCTCTAAAAGCCTGAACAGAAGACAGGACCGAAGGTGGTGTTTTGTATATAGGCGTATTTTAGTTGGTTGGGGTTAGTGTGTCCCATCATCGCCGCTGCATCCTGCATTCATTTAATTGTAACATCAATGGGCCACTTAGACTGCTGTTATGCGAGTGCTCTCATTGATTGTTTGCCTAAATCCAGGAGAGTGGGGTGTGTCTGTTTTTTTTCGTACTAATGGACACCATCTTGGCAAACACCTCGGCGAGCGGTGGAGGTGATCGCACAAGCGACAAACACAGGAGAGATGAGAGGAAATACAAGCAGATTGGTCATTAAAAACTCTTCAGATCCATGCGTGGGGAACTCAGGTGGTGGAAACGTGGAAGAAAAATAATTACGGAGCTAATTGCACCCACGGAGGTGAGATTTTGCTTATACGATAGAAAAATGAGTCGAGAAAAGTGGCTTTGAACTTGAGTCAGATTTTGGCTGTTTTCCAAAATCTCCCAATCGCTGCTCTTAGCAACCGCTGCTAATTCTGCCATAAATTATTCACAGCTGTAACAAAACTGTACCAAAAGGCCACTGATAACCCCCAGGATCCAAAAGCTGATTAGAGGAGGAGATTGGAGCCAGGATTTAATACATAATTTCTGAGATATAGCGGGGCTTTGGTGACACCTCCGCAGTTTGATATTGCAAGTGAGAAGGGGCCTCTAGCTGCTGTCTCTCCTGAGACAGATAGGGCAGTGAAGCTCGTACTCTGTGGCCAGCAGGGTATAATTACATTTCCCCGTGGGGCACCTCCGCTGCAGCAGCTCAGCAACACAGAGGAGGCGAGATTGTAATCTGATTGCACTTGCACACAGCAGTCGAACGGCCGTCCACACGTGAACGTTGGGAATCATATGTGTGTACACGCACTGTGCTGATACGGCACGGACGCAAACACACAGGAACCAGACATACGAGCACGCACGGATTCACGCGCACCTGCAAACACACCAGAGCGTGCTTCTCCTTATTTGCTCCTATCAGCGGCAGACTACCCTCCTGCCTCTCTCTGCACACTGTAGAGGCAGGAGTGTTTGAGAGGCGTTGTCAAAGAGCCCCTCTGCCTCTTTATCATTAGAGCTGAGAGGAGCAGCAGCACCCAGATTTACACGCTGATCTCTTGATGCCGCCTTGTCGCAGGACCTGTTAGCAGCCGCTCATACATACAGATGAACAGGAGCTCGGGGAGGAAACACGTGAGTGCTGCTTACTGTCGGGTCACTTTTGTGGTTTTCTAAAGGAGCCCTGGATGTGAATGAATGATGAAACATGTTTTAAAGCTGAAAAACTTCAAAAATCCATTGACCAATTTAATAAATACATTTCGATATAGCCAATATAGATATGCAGATATTCAAGCAGCGAGATTACACAAGCAATCGTGCACTGGTACCTGATATATCATGACATTACCCCACAAACAACCCTGATCTCTTTACTACACATTTTTGGGGTATTTCTGGCGAACTGGAGCCACGAAACGTGTGTGGCACAACGGTTTGAATGTGTTTTCCACAGCAGGTGAAGAAGCCGTAGCTCTCGGAGGGGTGAATGAAGCTAATGGGAGACATTAGCTTTAGGACCCTCTCGTCTAACCTCGCTGTATCTAACCACAAAAAGGTCAAGGCGGCGGTGGAATGAGCAGACAGCGGCGCAGCCCTGGCCGCCAGCGGGCCCGCAGAGACCATCAAGCGGTGTCACCTTGGCGGCTGTCACTGATATCTGCCACCTGTCACCACGCCGCCCCCGTGGCCAGGGATGCGGCTGCCTCGACAATGGGTTTGTCGATAGCGCTGCCTCCTAAGTGGCGATGGGGGAACATGTCCTCTGCTTTCATCAACAGCTTGAGTCAACAGCCTTGGCGTGCGGCATTAGCATACAATACATATTCATGCCGGTGTCTCCCTTCAACTGCATCGCCGGCCCTCCTGCACATTTTCCAGTCATTTTTTTTTTACAAACGGCATGTCAAGCGCCCCATTTTTCGCCGGGAGTCCCACATGGCCTCTTATGTATTCGCAGCACGGCCGCGGCACACACCATCAACAGGTCTCAAGGTCGTCACTCCTACTGATTGTGTGCGAGTATTTCGTGTGTGTGTGTGTGTCTCAGAGAGAGTGTGTGAACAGCTTGAGAAGAAAAATAGGAACTGGAGAAAGATGTGAGCAAATTTAAATGGTTAAGTGTGTGTGTGTGTGTGTGTGTGTGTGTGTGTGTGTTTGGGTTAATGGAGTGCAAATAAGTGACTGTGATTTTGTGTGCATTTCCCATTACATTAGCGAGTGTAACCATGCAAATACAGCTTAGCGTGTGTAAATATAAATCTGAACGAAATGTTATGTACATCCGGGTGTGTGTGTGTGTGTGTGTGTGTGTGTGTGTGTGTGTGTGTAGCACGCGGCTGCAGCCTTAACACGCCTGGGGACTAGCTGACAGGTAGACTAAGCAGGAGCATCCTCCTTGAGTCCACTGGCATCTCAGTGAGAAAAGAGGCCAGTTGATGTGGGGGTTAGAGCTTCCATGGCAGAGTGCGTTGTGATAAATAATGAATGCTTAAAGAACAGATCTCTGCAGCTTCTTTACTCTCCATCCATCCCTCCATCCTTGCATTCATCCACCCATCCTCTCACCCATATTGCTACAAACAGCACAGGGTGTTCAGCTGTCTCTAGAATAAATATTTCAGCCTCTAGGTCATCGCTCGCAGGGCCCCCCCCCCTCCCACTCTGCCGCTCTTAACCGCCACCACTTGGTGATGACACAGCCTTTTGACCCATAAACATATTGACAAAACACTGATAGTGAGTACATTCACCGGGACCAGCCTGCAGACTGAAGCTGTGCAGGCTCCTATAGGAGTGGCAACTGTTGAAATGGCGACTCTTGAGTGAATGCTGCATGGCGGGTACCTCCTTCGTGTCTACAAAAGGTCCCCAAAAGGTAAACATGAGCATTAAAAAACTGAACCAGTCCTACATTTAGAAAGATTTTCTAGTTTCATCTTATTCTGAACCCCCCCCCCCCCCCCCCCCCACGCACTATTCAGCGACAGTCAGGATCGTATTTGGCTGAGTAAATATAAAGCAGACAATTAATGTTCCATATTTCAAAACAGCACAGACTGTGAAAGGGTGAGACAAAGAGAAGTAATCGCAAATTGGATTCAACACCAAAGAACAGTGAAGTCTTGTTTCACCGAATAAAGTGGATCCTCACAGGTTCTGACAGACAAACACCGTGTAATAACTGTCCTAGTAGAAGATACTATTATGTAGAAGCATGAGCATCACTTAAAAAGACAGACTCCTGGAGACACAGCACATGTCGAGCCCCAAAAAAAAACTACCAACTTGTTTCACATTGCAGCTCATCTTCACGCTGCTCCGACTCAAAGTCAAATACTCTGTGAAGAGTCCGGTGCATCCAGTGATCAAGAGATCTTATCTCTCTTACCCTGATGAGCAGCGCCGTTAGCGACTCCATGCATAAAATCTCAGAGGCAAACAGAACGGATCAGAGCATTCAAGTGTAAACTAGGGCAAAGCTCCAGCACTGTACCTTCTGCATACGCTACTCTGGAGGCAAGTCCTGTGGAGGAACAAGCTATCGCACACTGACGATACACATGCTGCTTCTGTGCCATCTATCACAAGCACACACACACACACATACGCACACACACACACGAGCACAAATTCACACACCTGTTCTGGGCAGTCCAGTACAAATCCAGTCCTGTCCGGGGCTGTTCAGATCCGGTCCCCTGTGCCGGCGGAGTGAGGAGCTCGTCTCACCCCCCACGCAGCCCGGTGCAGACAGCTCACTGTTATAGATGCACTGACAAGTGAAAGGAGGGAGGCGTGGTTTCACATGAGATAAATAAAAGAGGGAGGGAAAGAGGGAGGGAAAGAGGGAGGAGAGAGGCTCCCTCAATCTACAATTCAATTTTGCCCTTACTCCCTTTTTCAGCAACATTTCTGTCCTCTGGTTTTTGGCATATTCTTGCAGTTATTCTGTCGCCTGCTCTCCTTTTCCATCTTCCTCCCTGTGTGTTACTCCTCACTGGCTCTCTCTCTCCGTTTCCATTAGTTTTAGTCCTCCTGCTCCTCTGCTGCTTCCTGTTTCTTCGCTTTTTCCTTGTCACATTTAACTCTTCCCCCCTTTCTCTCTGGGCTCTCATTCAAGGAGCAGTAGATTGTGTGTGTGTGTGTGTGTGTGTGAGAGACAGTGAAACAGGGCAGCTCCGGCCATCTGTTGGAGCTTGTGAGCTTCACCTATTCACAGTCTCATAAAGGCAGAGGCACACAGAGGAGTGAGAGAGAAAGGAATGGGAGGGAACGAGGGATCAATCTTAATGCTGCAGGGGTGGGGAGAGAAGGCACAGCCTGGCACACACACCATATCTATCAGGCTGGCACCTCCGAGGCGAGCTGGCTGGCGTGGGCATGCCTGTTCACCAAGTCCAGGCAGCACAGGGGACTTGGCTCACGGTGCACAGACATGCAGATAGAGAAGAAACGCACACCCAAACCAGTTTATACACACAAAAATGGATGTATATGTGTATATATATGGGCGAGCTCTCTCACTCGCACACAAATCCACAAAACCAATTTCCTCTTTGACAAAACAAACAGGATCTATCAAGGAGGATAATCCTGCAAACTCAAACAGACAAGGGGACAGAGGACAGCGGACAAAAGTCACACAAACATGCACACAATTCCCGGCCCGAATCCCTCCATCACTGCGGAGCTAAACTAGGCACTTTTTAAACCAGGTATTTCTCCTGAGTGCCGGTGTCACTTCCCATCCCTGACCGCGGGGGGGGAGAGGTGCGGCGGAGGGTGGCGGAGGGCGGAGGCATCCATCACTGTCCGCACCAGCCGTCCCATGATGGATGCGCCTGTTTATCCCTCTCTGCAGGTTATTTAGATGCAGTCACAGCCAGGGAGATTAGTGATGGAGAACCTCTGCGCCTCCTCGCCTCCCCTCCCACCCCATCTAATCAATAACACACTTATCTATTATCTGCATTTCGAGGTATTTCTCCATGGAAATTTGAAGCAGGGAGAGAAAGAGAGATTAATTGTCCACCCCCTCTCAGTGTTTTCAATTACAATGTCTGCAATGGATCATCTATCTGTCAGCTTGGCACACCGCGGTATTTGTGTCACTGCACGCAGATGAAATCATGATGCTTTGAGAGAATCAAACAGTATTTTTCTGGCCGCGGCCGTCCCTTGCAGATTTGAAACAAACCATTCAGAGCGGGGGATTTGCATGGCGTTTGAGGATAAAGAAAATTATATTTCAAGCTTTACCGTCAGGTGCATTCAACACTAATCCTGGTGAAAAATTAAAAAAAAGGCATTGTCATTGAAGCCAATTGGAACCATGAGCCCTTTGTAAGAGTGGATTAGCTTGTTCCAACACTATTCATAATCATCTTAAAACAAAATATACTGCGGGAAAATTATTTATTTCTCCTCTGTGTGCATATCAGATGATGTCTGAGACTGTGGGGCTGCTTACATAAAGGAGCCATCTCGCTGCTCTAACATGCTGGATTACAGACAATGCCCCAGAGACGGCCATGTTTTTCCTGAGCGGTGCCGACATGCCAACACAGCAGCCCAGTGACACCACTTTAGCATATGGTTTATTCATGCTCCCACTCTCGCTCGCTCGCTCTCACGCACACTAAAGCGGTGTCATCCCGCTGGCCTCTAATTGGGTTTAAATCAACAGATGCATCTTCTATAAAATCACTGTATATGAACAGTAATCTCTGCTTATGCAAACTACAGAAATCACCCAACTCCTCTGACTTCTTGGAATATTCCCAGTGAAGGTTAGCAAGAAAAGACAGACAAACAGTAGTGGAAAGAATGAAAAGACAAGATGCAAAAGAATACAAATAGAGAGAAAGATCTACTCTTTTAAAACCGCAGGAAGGGTGCAGACCTGAGGGAGCACCTTTTCTGTGCTGTGCTTTATTAGACACAAAGTGGGTGAGGCCTTGTGTGTAACCTCGGCATGATAGCGCCAAGGCTGGTGCATTAATAAGAATGATTTTTATTCTGATAGCACAGAAAGGCAGTTATGTTCTATCGTGCTGAGATCTTGTCCTTGGCTGGGAGTGTGCTTTTACAAATGAAATTGTTCCTTTTCTGCACTGTGTGCCAGGCTGATAAAAATATTCCCTGTCAGCCGGCTGCGTGAAGAGGGGAGGACAGTGCAAATGAGGCAGACCCCCTCACCGTCCTCTCCTCCTCCCCAGCTCTATCTCCGAAAGCACTCCTCATATTATTCTTGGTTTGGGCTAGTTGGTTCAAGGCTGACTTCCCTCCGCCGCCGCCACCATCCCCATCCTGTCCTCCATCCATTCTGGCTGAACGTGTGTGTGTGTGTGTGTGTGTGTGTGTGTGTGTGTGGATTGAGAAACCTCTACATCACCATGGCTACATCGTGAAGAAGAGAAACAGAGATAGAGCGAAGAAAAGACAGACAAAGTATCCAGGAGCTGACGTTGTGGGGCAGTCAAGGACACAGGATTGACAGAAGTGAGGATGAGAGAAGTCATGACACCATGAAATAATTCTCCTGAAACTAGCAAAGCGGCTTCTGCAGGTAGAATAGTAAACAGGCCATCTAACCTCTGAGCACGTGGCTTCAGAGGCAGACAGTCATTAGAACTGATCCTCCGGCTCAGCTCATATAGACTCAAACAGAAAGCGTGTGTTTAAACCCAACGCACGGACACAAACATCGGAGAATCAAGCATAAGTCCAGAGGACAGCTGTCTCGGCTTATCGCTAACGCAAACGAGTCACATTGTGCAGCTGTGCTCGTTGCTCCTCTCTTCCTGGAGGGTCCGGCGGTGCAGAAGGCCATCACAATGCCAGACGCGAATTAGCGGCACACCTCGACATCATTACATCCCGGCAAGGACGCTCGCCGCACGCATCCACCTCCTGTCGCCTCTGATGCATTCTCCTCTTATTTATTTCACTCCCCCTGTCACCGTCACATCACACGCTCCCACTGAAAACATAAATAGTTAATAAGTCAGTTATGAGCGGCCATCGTTTTCCAGCACTTGGTTCCATATCCTGGGGGGACGTTATAATTCATTTATGAGTGTCCCACAAATCTGAATGGTACAATTAAAAAGAATAGAGACTTCAGCAAAGTTTCCTCAATCGGAGATTTCAAATTTAATTGCTAAGCTTTTGTTCATAGGCATTTCTCAGGCTGAAGAAAGTCTGAATAAGTCTCTGACTAAACGCTTTCAAATATAATACAAAATCTTTAATAGAGCAACTCTGAGAAAGCCTTTATCCTCCTTAATTGTACTACAGACTGCAGATTTCCCTCCAGCACCTTCCTGAGACACTTTGCAGTGTGTGGAAGTTTTTGTTTTTCCAGTTCTTAAACAGTAACTCTGGAAATGACAAGGACAAATAAAAACAAAGACAGAAATGGTGCCCCAGTTGTATGTATATATATATATATATATATATATATAGCTATTCCACATCGTGTACTGGGCTTTGAGGATGTGCATTCACACTGGAAGACTATCAAACTGTAGTACACTTAAAAATGCCACCATGCATACTAAGATTTTAAGTGTGATGATGTTGGGCCAACATGCTGAGCACCTTCCTCACACTGTGACAGCAGGATAAACAGGGCAGGGCCGCTTTATTTACACAGCATTTCAAACTCAAAGTGCTTCAGATCAACAAAACAGAACAAAAGCCAAATCATAGCAGTTCTGAAGCCTCAAGTTGAGCATTTTCTCAATTGCCATCTTGGTTTAGCTGTCGCCAAGTTGATTTTGGTGCCAGAAGTAGCGCGTGAGTTCCCCCCCTCCCCTCCTCTGATTAGATTTAGGCATGACTCGTCTCTGATTGCTTGGTCACAATGTAATCCCACTCTAAAATAAACCCTGCTTTATGGTCTATTTTCCTCTAAATGGGGCCATAATTCACTAAATGAACATCCTGCTGTGCTGAAGAAGACTGTAAACTAGCAACAGAGACCATAAACTCATTGGGAAAATGATTACTGAAGTAATAAATCAAAGAGAGAAGTCGGCTCATTTTCTCATAGACTTCCATCCAATCAGACTTCTGTGTGGAGCCAGTGGAGTCGCCCCCTGCTGGACAGCACTGGCTTCACTTTTCAGACCCAGAAGCCACATCCACTTATTCAATTCAATAAAAAAAAAAAAGTTTATTTGTCCCCAGGGGGCAATTAAAAGGCACATAGAGCAGGCAGCACAACAATGACAAAGAACTATAGCAGCAGACAAAAGAATATAAATGATCCACCGTATCTTGATCTGTTAACGATCAAGACACGGTGGATTATTTAAAAGAAAAAAAAAAAAGGTAAATGGAGATAAGATACATAAAATGGCATAAACTCTCTTAACTGCAAGTAACAGAGAAACCAATCACTCAAAGGCACAAGAGAACAAACATTGTTTTTAGACTTTAAAGCGGCCAAAGGGTCAAACTTTGGAGATAATCCAGCTAACAGCAGCTTGTTTCTGACAAAGAACGGCTGTTACCACTACAGTTAATGATGGCTCCGGTCCACCGAGGCGTCTTGGTCGCTATATTGTGAGCTGGAACAGCAACGGATAACATTTTAAGCTCCAATCTGCGTCTGACAGGTCAAAGTTCATTTGTAAAAACATCGAGTTCAGCCGAAAAGCTCAAGTTTTCATTCATTTTAAGCTACATCCCACCCGGCGTGTATCATTCCTTGTTAGTACAAAACGCTACACTACACTGGTTTCTTGTGTACTCTATCTGCTAAAGCAGTGTGCTGTCAACATCACTGTGTATTTGCACATGGTAATTAGAAGTGGGACGCCCTGCCAGTCTCACTGAGAGGAGCCCGTGTTGTTTGATGATCAGCCAGCAGGGGGAGGTGTACTCTGGGGGGGTCTGGGGGGAATAAGGTACGGTACATCTTCCACTGTGCATCCAGGATGTAAGAAAAAAACCATGATGCATCACTTTAAGGTGGAAAAGACAACTGAGCCGATTTTTAAGTTCACTAATATGTGATTGTTTCCAATAAAAACTACTCCTTTGACAGGTTGCCCTCTATTGAAGCCAGAGTTTGGCCTTGGAGATAAATGTCAGCCTTTGAAAATAGTGCTTTGTTGTCATGTTTACATGTATTCAGTTATTGTTCAAAGATTCAGTCCAAATATCTTTTACAATTCGCTGCTCTACTTTGGCAAGATTAAAAATTTAAATTCAGCTGAATCAAATCACAAGCAGGATCAGACACGCTGTTGGACTCTCAGACATGTTTGGGTTTTTTTTTTCTCTCTACATTATAAAAAAGAGGAAACACATCTTTTACACATGAGCGACCTGAACTAACAACAGACAAACACGACAAGTTTATTCTACTCGATGTTGCCTGTTCATTAATTCGACGTGATGGGAAAAAAAAAAGAAGAAGAAGATCAGAACAGACCGGATCAATCATATGCACAAAAGGTGCACACACACACTCACACTCTTCCTTCCCATTTGACCATGCGCAGCAGGCGCTGCAGAGGTTGGGGAACCATTACCAGACTGTGGGATCCGCAGATCAAAGAGCGGCCCCCCATTGATGCCTGCAGTCCCGAGGAACACAAGCCGCTATGGGCCACAGCCAGCATCACATCTACAGCTAATTAACTAAAACCCCTTTGACGTTGTGTTATTTGCATTCCTAATGTACAACGCTCAGTGTAATATCTGCCACACATATTAAATAAGAAGCACTTGTGGGTTTGTCTAACAAGGCACCCCAGTGTTTTTAGCACAAATACATTTGTAATCACTTTAAACGTTGTGAGGGCGGCAACACAGAGGAGCTGAATTACACTGAAACAGATGAATTTTACCATATAATTAGATGAACATTTGTGTTCAACTTGCTTCGTGCGCAAGTCCAACTCTTTGTTTCTTTACACACCGATCACCGTGATCAAGTGCACGGCTGCACTTATGCATACAGCACATACAGTTCGTACATACAGCGCGTTGTTGAGTCCATCTTACCACCGTCATGGACCGTAAACGCCTGCAGAGAGCGGTGAAGACTGTGTCCAAGATCACCAGGACTCCCCTGCCCTCTCTGCAGAGCATCTACAGACACAGAGTCCACCGGAGGGCTGCCTCCATCATCAAAGACCCCTCCCACCCCCAACACAAACTGTTCACTCTCCTCCCCTCAGGCCGGAGGTACAGGAGTCTGAAATGCAGGACGTCCAGACTCAGAAACTCCTTCTTTCCCTCCGCCATCAGGCTCCTTAACAGCCAATAGGAGTCACAACTACCTCTAATCTGCAATAGCAGTTTATTTAGCAATAGTAGTTTATATTTATATGTTTTTATATTTTATTCTATCCTCTTCGGCATTCAGTGTGGACGGCAAAGTAAGATTTTCATTGTACAGGGAAACCCGTTTCTGCACTGTACACCTGACAATAAACGCTTTGAATCTTTGAATCTTGAATCTACAGCGTGTGCGTGTGCACAGTCACTCAGGACCCTCCCTGAAAAGACACACCTGGCCCATGTGAAGTTTCAAGTGCCCTTGAGTGCCGACTTCCAATCTCGGTGCTCATCGGAGTGAGACAAAGGCCTGAATTATAAATCAAGGGGCTTTAAACGGCTATGTAGATTCGCAAGCACTCGTGTTTGGCGTCTTCAATAATTAATTACTTGTTTGTACCAGAGTGGACCTTGCTTCTTTTCTGTATTGCTCGCTGCAAACAAACACTTACTGGCGTGCCATCAGGAGCTGTCAGGGTGTGAGGAGCGCTCCTGAGGAGTTTGGTGCAGAGACTGACATCACGACGAAAGGTCAGTGCTGCAGGGGTTCGTTTTCACGATGCGTGAGGATGTTTATTTTTGGTACCTGGGACAGCGAAATGTCCAGAAATATTCCAAGAAGTCTCAAACGTGGTGACGTTTGGGCTGTCTGCGCTTCTTTAGACTTATTCAGATTAGATTAGGATTAGATTTGGATCACTCTCTGCCAAACAGTAGCAGCAGCCAGCTACAGCAGAGTGACACCAGTGCAGCAGAGTGTCACAACACGGCAGACTTCACCGTCGCTCCATCATGTCCTAAAAAACATAAGACAGACCTCCTTTCAGGCCTCTGGCCATCTCTCAGTGGCTGCCCTGAAACAGCCCTGTAAGCAGACTAAACACAAGTAGGAGGATGAAATAGCATCTCTTTCTCCCCCGTGAGAAGTAAAATGATGAATTGTGTAAAATCTTATTTGGCACCTCATATTTAAAAAAAAAAGAGAGTCAGAGATTAAGCCAGCGACGCAAAAGGCAGAAAAGAGCTGACGTGGGCAGAGCAGGGGAGGGCCCATTAGAGAAAAGCTGCTGTCTGTCTTTCTGTCCGGCTGGATGACACCTCGCCCCTTAATGAGCTGTCTGAAGTCAAACAGGAGAAATACCAACACAATAAATTACCGGGCTCATCACTTCCTGTTTGCCTCCGCTCAGATACGGCTGAGTAATCTTTCTATCTGGCTTCGCACCATCCAGAATGAGATTCTGTCAAATCACACTCCTACAATCCTCGGCTCACATTTGCATAACTACGTTCGATGTTTCCAGCCACACTGGTGACATGTTTTCCTGCAGTTAATTAGATTTTTGGAATTAGTTTTCCCAAAAAGAAAGAAAAAAAAAAAGAAACAAGACGATTTCTCCTCTGCTTGGTCTTCTATTTCCATTTGGAAGTGACAAGATGAATTTGTGTATAGGGGTAATTGCATGGAAGTGTTGAAATTAGAGCGGCAGAGAGAAGGTATTTTTGCAGTTAGGAGCTAATACTCTATTCCAATTCCAGTCTGTTTAGCATGCAGGCTCTGAACTGTTCCCTCTGACATGGCAAACCTCATTAAGATAGAGCAAACTAATTCACTTGAGGACGAAAGCTAATTCCTCATATCTTTTTTTTTTTTTTTCTTTTCCTTCTTAGAGATATAGAGACAACCCGAAATTAGGTCTTAGGGGTATACACACTTGAAGGTAGAGCGCTCTTCCCAGTTCTTATCAAAACACATTCACTGCAGACCAAAGAGAAGAAGGGATGAGAGAGGATGTAACGCTGAGCTACCTTTGAACTGCTGCTTTCAGAAATGGAGAGGAGGCTGAGCCCAGTCTGGACAAAACTGTCAAGAGCACGGACATCCGAGCTGCTTGGGATCATTCCACTCGTGTGTCTATTCCTGCTGATAAAGCGCAGCTAACCTTTCATGAAGAGGAGGAGGAGGAGGAGAGGAGAGGAGAGGAGAGGAGAGGAGAGGAGAGGAAAGGAGGGAGGCAGACGAGGGGAAAAGAAAGGAAGGGCTGATGCTGGGCCTGCAACGGGCAGACATCCATTAACCAAGCACTCAGCATGGGATATGGCATTTACCGAGACCAGCCAAATGCCATGGCAATTAATCAGGGCCTTGAATGCCAGCTGTATCAATACCCCTTGTACACGGTCATGGGCGCAGTTGTGCACACAGAGAGAAACACACACACACACACACACACACCTCGAAATAGACCTATATTTGTCTCTGTTTTCATGTGAAGAACACCGCGTGAATAGAGAGCTGTGGCTTGTCTCTAACCTTAATATCGTTTCTATGTCTCAATCTAGGACGCGCACAATGAAATGGAATGAATACATCACTTACACAATCACAGACTAAGGCCGGGGAGATGGCACACATTTTACTCCGCGGGGAGTTGCAAATTGCTTTTGAATAACCAAGGTCTAATTGACAGGAAAAGAATGTGCTGTCACTTCACGAGTGCGAGTGTCATTAACACATTTTTCATTTTGCACATGCTCCGAGGCATTATTGTTTTGTCGGCCCCGATCCCTCCCCGGTGCAGTGAATGTGTTTTAAAATGGTTGTGAGCAGAATGTTGTCAGCTACACAACGCTCCCCGAGGGGGAACAAAACACAAGAACAATTGGCTCATTAGAAGCAGAAACACTTCAAACCACAATATGGCTGGAACACACTTAGAGGAGAGACAAAGTCAGCGAGTGAGGAGCACAGATGGATGGATGGATGGATGGATGGATGGATGGATGGGAGGGAGGGAGGGGAGACAGGAGGGAGTACGGAGGAGGAAAAGGCACAACACGCAGCGCTCAGCGTGCAAAAGAGAAATCTGCTGCAGAGATGAGGTGAATTTATAATACTGGAGGCTGGAGAACAATATGTTGCACTTAATTAGATTATAGTAATCTTATTAGGAATTGTACTACCTTCAACAACACAATCAACACTTGAAGTTCACTGCTCAGGAATAATTAGTCATTTTAGAATTTCATCCTTTTTTTTTTTGGGACTTTACTCAAAGAGGATCAGAGCATTTGTCGTTTGTAGATGACGGCAGCATTTGTTTGAGCCTGCTCTCTGATAATGGGTCTTCTTTACCAATAGCATTAATAACGCCTCCGTTCCATCCAAGCGTCCCAATAAGTGATGGCAGTGAGCCGGCGTGAACAACAGCAGGACCCTGAGACTGAAGCAGCCAAATGGAACTCAGCCAATCGCTTGTTTTTTTAATCACGTACACACACGTGTGCTTTTTCCCCGCTGTGACACGTTAGAGTCGTCACATGGTGCGTCCCAGTCCTCACCACACACCTGAGTCTGGACGGGGTTTCAAGTGGAGTCAAACTGGACGGGATGCAAACTGAATACAGGTGGTTACTGACTGTGCTGCTGATGGATACCGTTCTCCCACACTGGAGGGGTTGTTCACAGCTGGAAAAAACTCACAGAACTCATGGAAAACAGAACGTCAAGGCAAATAAATCTTTTAAAATAAGCGTGCTTTGTTACCTGTATATCTCCAGGAATTAAGCACAATTGATGTACTTGTCCCGTTGATTATTTTATGTTAAAATCTGGCTTGGAAATGATGGGGGGGTTGGGTGGGTTAAATAAGGTTCTTTTGTTCTGTGTTGTGTTTTTACTCTCTCCCTACTGTGCATAGACAGGATTATCTTTCTTTCTTTGAGTTGACTATGTTTTTGACAAACTTCCTGTCATCACTTTATATCTGTATCATACATTTGTGGAAAAATTCAATAAAAATATCTTTGAGAAAGAAAAAAAAAGCGTGCTTTTACTTTGTTAGGTTTTAACGTGTTGGATTTATTTTTGTTGTAAACCTACAACAGAAACATTATAATGTGATAATTAGTATTTAGCACACGCTGTACAGAAGTCAGTCGTGATACGGATTGGAGACACGCTGACAGTTTGGGGAGTGTTAAGTAGTGAAAGTGACATAATAGATTCTGACTTTATTCACAGACAGTGGAAGGTGATGAAGTACAGTCACTTGAGGACTGAACTTAAGGTAAGAAGAGCGTTTTCAGCACAGCTGAACCAATAAATGTGACTGCTGTAACTTAGCGTCATAACTGCTAATAAACCTGCACTTTTCTGAAGGGAAAAAACACATCAGACGATTGTAGATCAATAATCTGTACTCTCCTACCTCGTCCATGGACGCCCTTTGCAGCAGAGCTTCAGCTGCTCTCAGATCTGCGTCAGACAGGACATCTATAAAAAGAAAGAAGAGAGTAATTCGGTGAGTGAACGACCTCAGTGTGACAGCCACACCGAGACACGGGTGTCCCACATACACCTGACAAGTGGCCGAGCGTGTGACTGACAGACAGGCAGGCAGGCAGACAGACAGACAGACAGGCAGGCAGGCAGGCAGACAGGCTCATAGCTACAGCAGCAGTGTGACAGACGCTCTCTGTCTCTCCTTGGCTGGACGTCTTGAGGCCGACTGGAAGGAGCTCAGCCTAAAACAGCTCTTGAGGTCTCTAATGTTTTGTTCAGAGATTACAGCAATATTTTCCAGGACAAGTCATCTATAATTCATCCGGTCCATTGAATCACCAAACATCACTCACAGTCTATTAATATCAAATTCGCAGACGTGCAGGCCGATGGAAACCTTCCTCAGCCTGCAAACACAAACACGTGAGTCCAGTGTTTCTTTGTGGGTCATAAGAACCGTTCAGACATCACATCTCCCATCTTCCATCTCACACTGGATTCATGTTCCTGCTCCTGGTGCATCTTACTTAAAGCTGCACAAATGTTGTCCTTTAGTCTATAAAGGACACATAAACGCTTTTCCTACGTTTTCTTTGGGCTTTGTGGGCATTTTTTGAAAAGTTTTTTTTACTAAAACCTTGAAACACCTGGTCATTAATAAAGACACACACACACACACACACACACACACACCTGTACTGTATCTTACCTGCTGTGTCCTCCTGGTGTCGCAGCGACCTCTACCGACGGTCTGCTCTCATCTGTTCACACAACAAGTGATTACAGGTTTTACTTAATTACGACTTTTCACACGTGAAGTCGACGTTTCTGGAGTCAAAAGTCTCTAATGATCTGATCACAGCGGTGAAAAGCAGGCCGAAGGGTTCAGTCAGCGCAGTGATATCTACCTGTGATCAGGTCACAGGTGAACTCTGGTCAGTGAGCAGACGATATAGAGCCAATAGAGGGTTTTCACATGAGACATTTAGAGTTGTAACAGCAGGAAAAGCTCAGGTAAAAACATGAACCAGGACACTAATACCACTGCAATAAGTGTCAGGAACTGGATTAGTTTCACCTTTACCTGCTGGGACTCTCAGAGTTTGCCTCCAAAGGCCACGATGCTGAACAAAACCCTCCATGTTTGTTTAAAAGTTTTTAGAAAAAAAAAAAAAAAAAAAGTATTACTTACCTGTTTGACACACAAGAGGGCGCCACCAGCTCGGATTATTATTATTATCACATGTGCTGCAGATCTAAGCAGGACAGAGTCTGGGCTTTGGTTTGTGCCCTGTTGACTGTCTGAGAGTCAATCAATCAATCAATCAATTTAAAATGTCCTTTTACTGATGCACACACACGCTCAGCATCCTTTAAATGTTTTACTTCATTTTGTTAAATTTCCCTTTACTCTGCATCCAGGCTGCAAGATGCAACAAGCAGTTTAACACCTAAACCATCAGGGCTGGACTTTTAAACTCATATTTTCTTTAAAGGAGTCTGGAGCGTCCATAGAAGCATTTAGTCAAATCCTTTTCCGACCATCAGGAGGTTGATTTATTTTGGAGTTTGGGAGGAGAGACGTTTTGGCTGCGGGTTCAAATAGTCAGTCTGTAACCACCATGAACAGATGCTGCATCGCTGGAGAGTTTATGCTGCTTCAATTTATGATATGGATTCTTTCAGAGTTAGAGATTTTTATTGTTTTCTCTTAAAGCCCTTCTTGACCGGAGGCCCTCTGATTCGTACCTTAGTTTGGGGTGAAGGGTGATCTGGCATTTTTTGGTGCTTGTTTATATCTGTTTTCTCTTATTGGCTGGTGTCACTGGTTGACATTTTATCTGTATTTTAACTCATTTTTCTTGCACAAGCACCTTGTAACCTTGTTAAGAAAGGCGCCACACAAATAGAGATTATCACAATTAAAGATTATTATTGTTCAGATTAGCTGAATTGACCCTAAACTTGGAGCGAGCAGCTCGGGAAGATTAGCATCACAAACACCCTCCGTCCATCCAGTACAGCTGCAAAGCAAAAGGTGTAAATGAGACATGACGGCAGCATTTGACATCCACTGCCCCAAAGGCCAGAGGGCGTGTGTGGGGGAGGCCGGGGGGAGGCCTGGGGGAGGCCGGGGGGGTCGAGGACAGTATGTTTAGATTACATAAACTCATCCAAGAGTCACGGGAGAGCGAGGAGAGAGAGGAGAGCAGTAATAACCTGTGGATCACTCCTCTCTGTTGCTCTCTGTTTGTTTTTCATTATTTCCCAGAGGCACTGAGCTCCTGGAGGAGAGGTCTCATCCAAACTACGCCAAGCTCAGCCTTATTTTTAGTCCTGAAACCTGCGAACCACGAAGGCCCAAATGAGGACGGGGACTTCAGTCGGTCGTGTTTGCCTGTTTTCTCCAGCTGAGCTTTTGCAGATCAGACGACAGCCTGCACCCAGAGAGAGGAGCCCTTAATCTGTTAAAGTATGTCTCAGAGAATTGTTGTTGTCACTCCCGACAGAGCTGTTATTACAGGCATTACCCCGAGCCTGACAAGTATCTGCTGACAATGGCTGACAGCGGCAGGCAGGGTGAGATCACTGATGACAACCACACCTGGCGACACGTGACGCGACGCATCATCCCAGCCGAGAACTGAGCGAATCAAATGTCAGAAGAGTGGCAGAGAGAAACAGAGAGAGAGGGAGGGAGGGAGGGATGGATGGATGGATGCAGTCGTAGGGAGAGAAAGCTGAGTGAAAGGTTAAGAGCCACCTGCAGACAGCGGGCCGCTCAGGACGCCGTAAAAAACCCTCTTAAGGCAGTTTGTTACAAAGCAGATTAACACTCTGGAGCGGTTTACAACTGGAGCTGATGCACAGTAAAGCACTTTACACAGTGGCTGTGACTGACTGGTTTAACAGATACCACACACACACACACACACACACACACACACAGAGTACTGGGAACAATGATCTCTATGTTGATATGACACAGGTGAGTGAGTGCTATGATAACATGTCTTCTGTCACCTGTCAATGAGACTGTTCTGCTCTGGTTTTATCTGACAGGCTACGACAGCACTCTTTCATGCTCATCTAACCTCCACACGTTCAGTCCCAGTCGTTCCAGATAGAAAAAAACCTTTCGGTGGACACGTCTGTAATTATGTGACTCATGATCCAGATTCTTTTTTTAAGTTTTTCAGTCAACAAAGCGGGATAAGGCCTCTGTGAAGTGCAGGGACACGAAGACACAGAACAAAACGTGATGTAACTTTTGCCAAGTAGTAAAGACGAGATAATGGCACAATGGACGTACTGAGAAACAGAAGAGATAGAAGTTGGCACTGGTTGTCACTAAAAAAAAAGACTGTGAACGTGTTTACAGCGCAATTCAAACTGCAAATGAAGCCAGTTAGTACTTTTTCATCATCATCATCATCATCATCATCAAAGTTAAGAGCTGTTCAAGTCCATCGGTTGAGCTTAAATGTAGACATGAAGAGGGAGAGACTGAGATGAGATAAGATAAGATGTATGTGCTGATTGAGTCACTTTGAGTGGAAGAATTTTAAGTCTGATGTTCAGCTCTCCTGGACTGTGGACTTTTGTACCTTTGCAGACAAAAAGCTACACAACACCTTAAAGGAAAAACACCCAAAAACATGATCGGATCAACATCCACTGAAACAACAAACCCAGTGAGCTACGAGTGTTTATACTGTGTTCATGAACGTTTTAAAAGTTCATCCTTTGGTGAATAAAACAAGTCATAAAGTGACTTCCTGCATCCTAAAAACATCTGGACTCGTCGGCGTGTGGTTGATGTGATCGAATGGGACCGACCACACTTCTCACCCACTGCGGCCGTGGAATTGCTTCTCCTTTTGCTCCTCACTTTATAACTCTATCAGGTGATGCACAGGGCGCTTCTCAACCTGCTGCAGCCGTCTGATTGCTTTTTCTTCATACCTGACTTCATCACTCTAATCCTGCGGATCACGCCTTAAGCCTGTGTTTGCACAACTCTCTGAGCACAAACTAATATCAGTCCGGCTGCGCCACTCTAGCTGTTGAGCCTCTCCCAGCGGGGCGTTGGGCAGGCCCGTGTTGACAGTGGTGTTGCCCCAGTAAGCCTGATGATTCACACACAGCGTTTTGCCAATCTGCGGGTCTCGACACACACCGACGCTTGCACACGCCTAGCCAGCCAGCGAGCCAGAGGCTTTTTGTGCAGCAACAGGACTCCTAAAAACTTTCTTTAGCTCTGCAGACTCATGAGTAGAAAGGGCTCCCTCTCTCTCTTGGATGCACACACATTTATTGTGCAATATATGGGTCTCAGTAGGACAATATGATTCAGCACTTAGTCTAGAAATAACAAAATCCATTCAGCCTCAGTCTGGTTTACAGTAAATCGTTTGGCATTAAGGTCTATTTGTGGCCGTCAGTGGGGAAAAAATAGGTACGTCAGTGCATGAAAGGTCAAAATAAGCCTTTATGATTGTGCTCTGAATAAAGTGTTTTAGCTTTTGTCAGGACCAATAGGAGGTATTTTAGGACGCCACCTTTTGTTCTCACGTCAGCCAGGGTCAGACCGGCACTTAAGCAGGGCACTTGAACAGAACTTTTGAGTGTGTGTGTGTGTGTATGTGTGTGTGTGGCTCTAGCAGTGTAGCACAGTGGGGAAAACCTGTCGCCTCCACTTTAGTCATGTGTGACACTCAAGCCCCGCGGCCTCAGCGCAGGTGAGAGCCACGCCGGCGGTTTGCACCTGTAATCTGAAGAGCTGAGGTCAGCGCCATCGCTTGGGACTACTTGTTCTCTTTGACTCCCTCCCTGGGTTGTATCTGGTGTCTCTCTCCCTTCTCTCCCTCTCAATATGTGTCCTGTGACAGAAGACAAGGGTGGGAACCAGAGCTGATGCAGGTGGTGAGAGGATGTGTGAGGTTCAACCAGAGTGAAACGTGAGAGTGAGAGGAGAGGCCATTCAGATCAGACCGGGAACAGTGTTTGTTCTAATTGCTTCCAGAGAAGGCAAACAGCAACCCCTACTATCCAGATGTTTTCTTTCTTTCTTTGCTTCTTTCTCTCTTGACGTCTTTCTAAAATGAATATTACCTTGTTTTACCCAAAGCCGCTGGATAATTTGTTCCATTTGAGGGGAGGGCGCGGCAGGCAGGCAGGCGACAGTCAGGCGAGCAGCCTCACAGGTTCAGGCCTTGTTGGAGGAGTATCATGTAGCTGCCTTTTACGACCTGTTTAACACCAGAGAGCTGAACGCAGCCATTTATCCCGCGGTGTATGACACGGTGTGAATGCGATAGGGTGAACATGGCAGTAAAAAAAAAAAAAAAAAAAAGCGTGTTCATTTCTGGGAGAGGAAATCAGGCTACATGGAAAGAAAGAGAGGTCCCTGTTTGTCTGCAGTAAATTACTCTGACGCCGCCTCTCTGGATCCACAGACAGAAGTTGTTTCTGCAACAACTTTCCGCTGTTTAAAAGGGAGACACTATTGTGATTGTGCTCTTGTGCCAAGGGGAAACCCTGATGCGTGCTGTTTACTGGAGGGGCAGCAGATTTAAAACAGCCACTGTCAGGCACAACAGATCATTTGCATAACAATTCGTGTCTCAGCTAGAAAGTAGGAGTTCCTAACTGCCTGCCCGAAACCACCCGACCCACCAAAACATATTCATCTTCTGAGGGCTGAGAGCTTCATCCATCACGTCGGTACAATGAGAGATAACACACATGTCTCTATTTACACGTTATGGGCTCCCACACAAAGCCAGTGAGCGTTCCCCTTATGTCCTGTGTATGTGAGAGGGAAAACAACGACATCAGCATTCAAAGCTAATATCGTCATGTGTGTGCATGTGGAACAGAGAGAGAGGAGAGACACACGATGACCTGAGTCCGATCAGACAGGAGTCTTCATCTTTACAAGGTCCTCAGCAGAACAAGGAACATTCGTCCTGACAGCAACTAACAGGAGCCGCCATTAAAACAAGCCAGTGTGTGTGTGTGTGTGTGTGTGTGTGTGTGTGTGTGTGGGAGAGTATGTGAGGTATCATGTTTATCACACTGCTGTTTATTATGTATGTCAGAGCCAATATGTTTATATGACCGCTCCTTGGCTCAAGAGCCTGATCCACAATTCCTTGAAAGATCACTGAAGGGTCCCCCTGTGAACACTTAGGCCCCGGCTTTGAGAGGGAGAGGAATAACAATCCCCTCTATGATGTCTTCCACATGCGCTCCATGACGCGCACTCATTTTTTTTTTTTTTTCGGACTATTTTGTCCTTCATCAGATGTGTTGGAGGCTGGGCAAGAAGGGGGGAGAAGAGAAAGAAAGAGACAAGGGTGAACGAAAGTGAGTGGGAGGGAGGAAAAAGTGAGAGCTGATCTTAAATTTCAATTGAGCCCCGGCAGCTACACAAACAGTGGATGAAGGGGAGATGAGGAGGGGAGGGGAGGGGGGGGAGACACAGCAGCTGAGGCAGAGGGATGGATGGATGGATGGATGTGCATGTGGAGAGGGAAGAAGGGAGGGAGGGAGAGAGGCGCTCGGCAGAGCCACTCAGTCTAGACTCCAGATGTGCAGGCAGCAGCAGTGTGGCTGTTTTGGCCCCCACCAGGCTGCTCTGGGAGTATCCCCGGCACATGTCCCCACGCCGCCTGTAAATCAGCCCAGCCAGGCCTCAGGCAGCACCGCAGCCACAAAACCCCTCCGCCCGGACCCCCAAAACAGGCTGGCCAGCGACAGACGGACGCCGACGAGCCCACTGTGCCGCGTTAAGCCTGTAATAGCCTCCCTCACTGCCTGTAGGAGATAGAATGGGCTCCAAGATTGAAAAATTACCACCCTTTTCCATGTACACCTTTTTTTTTTTTTACCTCTTAAGTGTGTGTTTGCATGCATGTGTAGGTGTCCCTCTACGTGCAGATGATGCCCACCAGGGTAAAGCCACTCATAGATCAGAGAGGAATGTGCAGCTCGGTGTCATAAACGCCGCCGTCTCTCCTCATTTAGCTCCACCACAGCTCGTCTGCTGCTCTGCTCCCTAGTCTCACTGGCACCAGGGCATTCCTTCAATAGCACACTGCTTCCCATACCTCACATCCCCTCCAACATCCACAGAGTGCATTCACACAATTACAGATTCCTGCTGGATGTGACTCTGTGTGTGTGTGTGTGTGTGTGTGTGTGTGTGTGTAATCCTTTCCCATCAGCACTCAGCACATAATTAGATGTTGGACTTGGAGGCCCGGCCCATATATAGTAAGCAATGTAGACCACAAACATGCACTTAAAACCAGATTTCTTATTGTACTCCATCAGACCAGAGTGAGCTATTTTGATGGAGGGAGGGGGGGAAAAAAAAGTCTTTCAGTGGGTCACCGGGCAGCGTTTAACACATCCAAGTCCACGCGAGCAGAAGGAACACAGGAGGAGGAGGCCTGTGTGTGTTTCCAAACCAATCCCGTGCTATTGTGCAAAGTGCTAAAGT
This sequence comes from Pempheris klunzingeri, assembly GCF_042242105.1. Classification (NCBI taxonomy): domain Eukaryota; kingdom Metazoa; phylum Chordata; class Actinopteri; order Acropomatiformes; family Pempheridae; genus Pempheris; species Pempheris klunzingeri. Next base: position 3,450,992 of record NC_092013.1, read on the forward strand.
CAACGCTTCAGTCAGCTGTTCAAACAGGTAGCGTGGAAACATTGGAGCTGTGTTTAAGTTGATCAGGCTGCAGGCATCCTCTGAACAAACAGGTGAGTGCAGGAGGGAAAAAAATTGGAGGTCAGTGGGTGTGTGTGTGTGTGTGTGTGTGTGCACTCAGCCGTGACTGTGGCCCCCTGTGAAAAGAGGCTGCTTCCCCTTCTGTCCGCTGTGTGTGAACAGGTGAGCAAGCCACCGCTTTTTCAGTCTGACCAGTAGACACAAACACACAAACACACCTATTCACACACACACAAATCCCAGCTGATCCTCCTAAACATACCTTCGCCCGCTCACGGTGAGCAGAGTCCAGTGGCACAGCGTCCTCCGCCGTCCACATGTGAGCGTGTGTGTGGACTTGCAAACACCCCGATTGTGTTGTTCCCTGTTGTAGGGATTCAGAGGGAGGTTTCCCAGATCCTGCACAGGACGCTGCAGGAGAAAACAGCTGACAGACTTTGGAACGCTCCTGGACATATGAGGTTAACTGGGCTTTAACCTCTGCACTGTGGGAGGGGAGCGCTGCTAAAACACAGCGCAGACCTCCAACCGGACTGTCATCAGAAGCTTACATTAGACACTGAAGTGTTCTCAGCAATATTAATACTGGGAGATTTATAGTCGGTGCTGTTTATTTAAAAAGAGGGGGCGATTATGAGTTAGTAGGAGCGCTGAAGTGATTAGCTCATCTTTTTAAGTCGTTTGTCAGGAAAATAATGTCAAACGTTCACTGATTGCAGCTTCTCTAATATGATAATGCTGCCTCTCCTTGTTTATATAACTTTAAATTGAGTGTCTTTGGGTCGGGGGCTGTTAGTCGAACGGGACAAACAATCTGAAAACTTTGGTTTCCGGGAAATTGTGATGAACTAAACCCAGCCCGCAATGGTTGTCTTTCCTAAGGGGTTAAAACAACCGATGTTTCCACTGGCGACCTCTAGAGACCGTAGTGATTATGATGGGAGCGAAGGAGGTAGTGAGGTGACCGAGCAGAGAGAGAGATGAAGTCAAACGCCGAACTTTCACCCAGGAGGCCGCTGTTCTTCTCCTGTGTGAATCCAAAAGTCAACATTCACTTACTTTAACTTTTCTAACTTGTCACGTGCACGACGCGACTTTTAACCTAACTTACATACCCTAACGTCAGTGCCTAAACCTAACCAAACTGAGACAGTGTCATAACATGAACGTAACGCTTGAGGCCGATCCCGATCCGTCTCATAGAGGCTGTCTCATTTCTGGGAATCATTTTAAATCGACCTTTTCTGCCGTTTCATTGAGGGGAAGTTGACTTTTTCCCCTCAACCCTGTCAGATGAAATCAACCCGAACACTGTGTTATTGTTATTGGATCGTATTCTTGTTAGTTGACACTACTGATGACATAGTAGTGTATAAATCTTTTTAATACAGATCAACAGCTGATCTCTAGGTTGCTTTGCTTGTGTTTGCATTTGAGCTACTAACATTTCCAACCACCATTTATCTGTAACTTTCAGCTAACTTTACTTTTATCCATCTGTAGCGAACTAGCTCAACCATCATTCTTATCTTGCTAACTGGTTTTCACACACACATACTGCACATTCACTACACTCGTGTGCAGCAGCTGACTCATATGATGATGATTTATGTGTAGATATATAAAATGAAATCTCATCTTTCTACAAACTCTGGTGTCTGCAGAAGTAATCACCCCCGGGGCACAAGCAGCTAGCCCTCTGTGGGAGTCACTGGACTACATCATGAGTTGTTTATTCTAAAAATAACTAGTAGATTAACAGATAATGAAAGCAATCCTTATTTGTCATGTTGCACATTAAACGTGTTTTACTTTTTAAGTTTAGGGAAACTCTTTGAGAGTCTGAGAGACTGAGAGGACTGGAAGACCCACTATCCTCGACAGCCTCGATTTTGTACCACAAGAGGGCCACCTACACCATCTGAGATCCTCCTGGGGTCCACAAGAGATAGGAGCCTGTGAGTCTATGCTTGTATTTGCGTGAGTGTCTGTTAGCATGCATGCATGAGCAATCCTGAGTGGGGGGATTGCAGAAGACAAGGCAGTCAGTCAGAGGGCCCTGGGCTCTCCCAGTTAATTAGTAGCAGGGCCAGGCCACAAACAGGCCAGCAGCAGCCGCCTGGCCAGCAGTCATCATGTGAAACGGCTGGAGGGGAGAACGTCTCCCTGACGCTGCAGATAGAGCCGTTCAAAGAGCTTATCTGAGGCTGTCTGGCCTCGCCTTATCTGATCTGACCCCAGCTCATACGCCTCCTGTTACACTATGTTTCATCTGGTGCACAGTGTGGAATTGGTTCCTGTGTGTGTGTGTGTGTGTGTGTGTGTGTGTGTGTGTGTTGGAATCTGGTTATAATGTTAAATGCTTGGATTGGATGTCAACCAGGCCAGTGTGAGGTCACCATCAGTTGCAACGCAGTAAAAGGAGGTGGGAGGAGGAGGAGGAGGAGGAGGAGGAGGGGGGTTCATATCATATCAGCCACAGGTAATGTCACTGTTACGAAGCAATCTGAAATCATTTAAGCGTACATTTGTGCAGTGATTTATGAAGTGATTAGTGGGAAAGTGACTCAGGCGAGCGCTGTGGCCCGAGCTGGATATGTTCAGAAGTGTGTTTTTGTTTAAGTGTGCTCAGACCACAGCTCGAGCATTACAACAGAACTTACAGAAACTTAATGGAAAGTAGACGTGCAGCGTTATGTGTGGAAGATAATCAGTCATCTGTGCAGAATTACATTCTTCAAACAGCCCTCTGAGCTTTGCATGAGTGTGTGTGCTCATCTTGCAGGTGATCATTTATTTTCCATTATATGCTAATAAGCAGTGTTGCATCTTTCAAACGAGCCACTGCACAGTAATTACGTACCCACTCTAAGCTTTTCTCTGCTGGCACCGGCTGGCTGTGGGCAGGGACGAACAATTCAGACACAATTTAGCTACAATGCTGCAGTAATTGTTGTTGCCCACTGTCTCCCCCGGGGGTGACCCCTCACTTCCCGAAACACAAACACATGCAGATACAGATGCACATACTCATACACATTAACACACAATGTTGACACAGCTTCAGCAGGGACACCCCCCCCCCCACCCCTCTGCACCATGACACCCCGCTCCTCCCCCTCTCCCCTTTTGCCTTCTTGATCCCTCATCCCACCGTCCCTCCCTACACACACACACACACACACACACACACACACACACACACACACACAGTGCTGTTTGGTAGAGATCAGAAGCCCAGCTCGGAGGCCCCACACCTGGGCATGTTTGCGGAGGAAGCGGGCCCTGGGCGGGCTGCGCTCCATGCGCCTGTCGACTGGCTCCACCAAGTCTGGCCAGCTGTGCTCCTGGCCTGGCCTCGCGCTGTGGGGGCTGTGCAGCTGGGAAAGGCATGTTTCCCAAAAGAGGAGAAAAAAAGACAGGGAGGGGAGGAGGGAGGGAGGACACAGAGAAGAGAGAAAGAGAGAAAAAAGGGCTTTAGGTTATTTCGAGCTCATTACACATTCATCCCTGAGCTCTCCCAAAGCATCTCCTTTTATATGAAAAAACATTTCTGGCTAAGCTGATTAATACCTAAGTATTGTTTGAATTCATTATTAGAGGTTTTTATGGACTTATAAAGCAAGTTTAAAAGATTTGAAGCAAAAAAAGAACAAAAAACAAGTGTTGCATTTGAGATAACGCTGTGAGAAATGTATCACGGTGCGTTCACTGACACATTTGTTTCCCCAGATGAACGATGTGACTGATATATCGGTTGCTCTTTTCTGACTGCAGTCTGTTTTCTCACGCCACGTCAAAGATATTATGAGTAAATGGGATTTGTGAGTGTTTATCTGCAGATTCATTCAATGAAAAAAGTTGACTTCATGTGGAACTTGAATGGTGGATATTGTTGTTTGGCAGAAGAGAAGTGACGAGATGGCCCGGGGATACAATACAACAAACTTTCACCACTTTTAAGAGACAACAAACAAACTGTTGCAGCATTTGCTGTTTCAGATGTCACCTCTTCCTGTGTGTGTACTTAGCCTGCTGCCATGTGGAGCTCCCGAGCACAGCAGCAGCTCAGGAAGCGGAGGACGTGCGAGAGGCCGCCGTGTTCTCCTGTCACTCAGCACTCCAGGGAACAGACAGCCGGGCCAAGCCAAGCCAGGCGGACCAGGGCCAGGGCAGAGCTGGGAGATCCCGTCAGAGCATGCCCAGAGCACAGGCCCGGTCCTGGGCGGGAGTCACAGCACAGCTCAGCTCAGCTCAGCTCAGCTCGGCCCTCCCTCCTTCCAAACCTCCATCCCTGAGGATGAGTCCCAAAAACTACATTGACTTAATTATGATGGATTGAGAATGAGATTTTATCACCGCTGCTGTTATTTTTGTTGTGTTAGGAAAGTGAAACTACCAGAGGTTGCTACAAAACTCTGCTATCCCTCCGAGGCACGCACACTTGTCTGTTTTTAGCTGTTTGCATTGCTCAGATTCTACGCACCTTGATAGTATCTGCGTGGATGCCAGCTGAGGCAATAGAAGCCTAAAGCAGCCGTACACTTCAATAGGTATCCCTTAGGCTTATTTGACTAAAGATTGAGTGTTCAGGTGAAACAACACCAGTTATCCAGTCCAACTATTTATTGCCCCTGCCAGGTCGTTCCCCCTAGAGAACCTCAGACATACGAGAGCAGCAGTGCAAACAGAGGAGCAACACACTAAACCCATTTGTCTATCACACAAAGCATAGAGCCTGCTGGTGTTCTGTCTGTGAGGAGCCCATGTGTGAGTCACATCCCTCAAAGGAGGCTCTCACAGTTTGGTTTCTGTGCCGGGGGGACGCTGAGGTGGCACACCGGCTCTTCCAGGCCCATAACCTCACTTCAGGTTAGGCTGACCGGCACCCCAGGACCTCACCCTCTATCCCCAGGCTAGAGCTGCTCCCTGCTGCCCTCTCTCCCCTGGCCTGACCCCGGACCTGCCGCCCTGCTGTCAGCGGTGGCCCAGGTGGCCAGATGGACGCGCAGAGAAGGAAGCAGCATAAGGTGAACATGTGCTGCTGAAACAGAGTTGGATGTTTTTGCCAGGAAGTTCGCGTGTTCGGATTTTGGCAACACGCTCCATATGAGAGATAAAAATGTTGCAACCATAAAATAACATTTATGGATGATGGGTGATGTGTTGCAGGATGGGATACACCAAGAGCTCGGGCAGAACGGCGTCTAAATTCAAACTATATTCTCTGGTACGCCTCCTACACACTCCCTCAGATTAGTTTCTTTCTATCTCCCACTCTCTCTCTGTCGGCCTGTGCTTGCTCACCCACTGAGGCCTCCTCCTCGCAAGGCTGCCTGTGCTCTGTCCTGGCTGAACCGTCACAGGAGCCTGTTCTCAGACTTGGCGTACCGACTAGAGCCAGTCTCTGCTCGCTACCAGGGCCTACACACCCACACCCAGTACATTCCTTCGCTGGCAGCCAGAGGGGAGGGCGAGGTGCTGGGTTAAGGTGAACATCAGTCCTAATGGATGGGACAGCCTGGTGCGATATTGCAGGATATGTTCTTCACATCGGCAGGTACGAACTGCGCTCTGTGCCTCTGCCTGATATCATTACGCCTGTATGATATCTGCTAGGCTCATTTTCCTGTGATGTTGCTTCGAAGCGCTGCCTTTTCATAAGATGATCCATCTCTGGGGGGTCAGATTCGTTTTGCTTCATATCAAAATAAACCTGCAGCTTAGCAGAATAAATGGAAAAACAGTACAGAGGGAAAAGAAGACCTCTGGAGGCGCAGAAACAGAGATAGAAAAAAAAAAAAAAAGTCCTGACAAAAGCAGAAAGAGAGAATTATCTCCCCAGCTGTCTGCGCATCAGGAAGTCTCTCCCAGAGAGTCAGCTCTGACCGGCCTGATCACAGAGGCAGCACAGGAAGTCCCACAAAAAGAAAAGGAAGTGAGCACCAGCTCCAGGAAGTGAGTTTTTGCAGCTTCGGCTCCACGAAGTCTGGACCCTGAAGGGAGGGAGGAGGAGGGTGGGGGGGGAGGAAGGGAGGCAGCCCAGCTGAACACCAGAGTGTGAGAGAGGAGGAAAAGAGAGGGAAAGACACAGAAAGAGAGGGAGAGACAGATTAGGGCGTAGTGACGGCAGTGACAGCTGTCTCCATGCAGCCAGCTGTGTGTCATTTAGCGAGTGCTTATAAAAATGAGCCTGGCACCAGGGAGTGATGTTCCTGATGCTGTGGCGCCAGGCGCTCCGCTTCAAATGACATTGGGTGCCACCACCAACTTCCTCTGAACCTTCACACACATAGACGCACACAAATGAAAGAGCACAAAAAGCTCAATTCAGCACAAGTAAATGCAGGCTTGTGTTTGCGAGAGGCATATTTTCAGCGTCTTCTCTCCTCCTGCTGCTCCTTTCCTACAATACAGAACTGAAAATGTGTTTTTCCACAAAGCGTCTAATTACACAACACTGAGATTCAACAGTAAACAGAAAACACAGAGCACGTCGGGACAAACAGATTAGTAGCTCTGGTGACAACATCCCCACCACGTCCCACTCACACACACCTGTGTTCACACATTTTTCTGACTAAGCCCAGCGTTTTGCATGTAAATAGAGTGCGTCGCTGTGCTGAGGAGGTGCTAACTTCCTCTGTGTTGCACCTGGACCGACCGCTCATCTGCATAAAGAGAGAGGGAGGGGCGTGAAGGAGAGCTGCAAGGACGGAGAGAGAACATCAGAGGTGTTAATGGGTTAAAACCTGTTAATTGGGGGGTACTTAGTTGACTATTGTCATCGTGAGGCCTGAGGGACAACAGATGAAGCCTCATTGGGATTTTTTTTAGAGTTCACGCGCCACTTAAAGTGGTGATGCCTTTTAACTCGTATCAGTTACTCTCCTTTAGATGTTTCTCATTGTATTTTTTTTAGCTAAATACAAATGTGTAGACACTATTTATGTATGGGGAGCTTATTGTTTGTGATTCATGCTTTACATGGTGTTCTATGTTAAAGTGACTTCTCTTTTATCTTTTATTCCAACTGATCCCCATTAAAGCTCTGTTTGTTTTTTTGCAGACTGCTCCTTTAAACGTGTGAATTCCCTCTGGATGCCATGTGCATTTATTTTCAGCGTAAAATTTTTTTTTTTATGCGTGTCCAGTCACAAACACGCAGTCGTAAAATGGCAGCCAGCCTTGAAAACCACATCTCAAAATGTGCCCTATGATATCTCTCCAAATTTCTAAAAGCCGCTTTTTGCAGAAAGGCAGAAAATTGAATGACGTGTCATAAGAAGGAACGGTTTGACTTCGCACAAACACGGATAAGCCGACGACGACGATGTCTCGACGCAGCCAGTGTGACCGGCACAGTGTCTTTGTGTCCTCCTGCTTGTCCTTTACTTCCCATCCTGTCCCATTTTTCCTTGATGAGTGATAAAGCAGAAAACCATATGTTCCCCTTTCGCTATCAGAGGCTATCAGCGCCTCACCGCAGTATCTACGAGGGCCCCGTCAAGGTCAGGCCACAGTTCATCCAAAAACCCTTCAGGCTCGTGACTGCTTTTCAGATGGGACTCTGGCGTCTTGGAGCCAGCTCGGTACACACAGTCATAACATTTGGACTGGAGCTATCCAACAGACATAATTCAGCACAGCTTTAAAAGCAAAAGCTGATAATATTCAAAATGACTGCTGTCATCATACTCGAGAAAGTGAGTACTCAGGCTCGGGGCCAGCCGGCTCACTTGCCCTATATTTGGTCATTTCTCCTGCCTCACAATGACTTCACCGATGCAATTTCAGCCCGGGCCCGTGTGTTGTTTCAGTCTCATTTTCAGTAAACTCTGTGATCACCTTGCCTTTGCGTTCCACAGGCCTTTCAGTGGGAGCACAAAGAGAGAGAGAGGCATTAGTCCACAAGAAAAGCCCAGCTTTGGCTTCTTAAAGAAAGCAGAGGTTTAGCTCTTTCACTTCCACTGCATTGTTATGCTAAGGCCAAGCTTGGGAATAAGAGTGAACCATTAGCATCTGAAGAAGAGCCAACATCTGAGGGAAACATGTCTTTAAGGCCACAAAGAAAAGAATCCATGCTGTCTCTCCCTCTCATTTTCTCATTCTCTAACTCACTCACTTGTTCCTCAACTCAGCGCTCATTCCTCGCCATTCTCTTTTCTTTCAGTTTCTCCTGCTGGTTCTTTTGGCGCGAAGAGGGATAAGAGGTATATATATGTGTGTGTGTGTGTGTGTGGGGGTGGGTGGAGAGGGGGATTAGGCATTGAAATGCTTCATGAAACCATAAATATAGCTTTTAACAGATACTATATATCTTTATCAAACACAGAACATTAATGAAAGGCCACAGTCGTCTGTCATCAAAGCCCCTGTCCACCTAACTAATAAGACCACAGCAAGCATTCACATTTTAACTAATCATCTCAAAGGTAAGAGATATATCACCTGAGTTTCAAAACAGACGATGAAACATGTTGTTGCAGAGTTCTTTCTTCAGCTAAAACACCACACAAGGACTCTGGTTAAAAATAGTCAACACAATCTAAGTTAAGTACGAGCTTTTAATATCACTCCAGGTTCAATATCTAGTCTGCAACCGCGTTAAACATCTTTCTTGTGAAACCTAAGCTGCACTGCATGGAGCCTTATATTTCAATTATAAAAATGTTCCACATAAACACCTCAATCACAATAAACAGCTGCAAAGAGGTAGTTTATCAAAAGACCATGTAAATGATCTGATCTTTTAGTTTCTGGCTCCGTCTTGACGCACGTGTGTGGGTTCCATTTCTCGACCTCCAAGCAGAACTGGAGTTTGTTGTCCACACAAACGTCTGAGGAGCAAAATAAGAAATAACAACCTATTCAGTTCATGAAAAAAAATAAATGAAAAATGAGCCGACACGACGCGTTCAGCACTTCTTTGCGTGACTCACAGCTGTGCCAATTAAATGCACTGACACATGAAAACACCATATTAGACCATATTAGATCACATCCCATGAAAACAGTTGACCCAAAACCTTCAATCAGACTGAAATAAAATGAGCACGCACCCACAGGTAATGGTGGTTGACGTCTAAAGTGTTTGTCACTTGTTTTTATATCATTTCGATCAGCTGTCATTCACTAAGAATAATCACTACAAGGTCGCCGCTATGATTTTATCATATATATATATATTATTTTCTAATAAAGAAACTCTGTGATGGTAGTTTTCAGTGTTTGAGTTACAGGAACTGCAGTCGACTCCCTGTTGAAGATCCAGTAAGATTTCTCAAACCAAAAAAAAAGAATAACAAAAATCCTTCCTCCTTAAAGCACTCAAACTGTTATGATGTTCTTAGATATTATGTTTTTTTTATAAATCAGTCATTCAGAGGAAAGTCAAAAGCCTCCCATGTCGGTGGGAGTCAGATGAAAAACAGTCTCACAGTTTGGCAGCTTCAGGTGTCTGCTGGTACGGAGCAATGATCAGGTACCATGAAGGAAACATGAGTCCAGGCACTGAAAAGTCAGTGGCCAGCTGTGACTAAATCACCTAAATCACCTAAAGACACTGACACTATATTTTATTTGAAATGGTCACGTCATGGTAGATACTGGAGGGCTGCATCCCTGTACTCGAGTGACGATGTCGTGTGGAAAAAATAAATAATGTTAATTTATTGGCCTCTTAGATTAAAAATGAGCTGCTCATCCAATCTATATGATAATTTGTTCCTGCACTGAAGCGCATTACCGTGGGATGACAACAAAGTTACGACATGAGACACACAGATGCCAAGTCTCATGTGGGCGCAACCTAATCTGTCCTGAACAATCTTGTTACCTGGATAACTGAACATGGCGTCACCGCAGCTTCCAAGTGTGCTTTAGTTTCCTCACTGCTATGAGCTCGGGCTTGTTGTAAACAGTCTGAACACTGGCTGCAGAGCTGGAGCCGGTCGGAGGGGGGTGGGGTGAGGTGGGGTTGGGTGGGTGGGTGGGGGAAGCTGTGGGATGAATCACAGTCCCAACGCACGCACGTCATCCTGGGTGTGATCCCACCCCGGGGTCACCGCTGGACATGGAGCGGGTCGAATCCTCGGCAGACAGAGAGCGAGAGAGTGGTACTGTAAGGACACACAATCACACCCAGCCGGGCCAGAAGCAGCAGCCGAAACCTTGAAATGCTGAGTCACATGAGTTTCGGGGGTTGTTATGTTCACAGCTGGCCGTTGACAAGAAAGGGAGAAGGGATGAGCTGAGTGATAACAACAACGCCATCGCCAGCAGCAACGTGGAGCCTGCTGTCTGATAAACACATGACTCTGACAGGGCTTTCTGGTCAAGCCCTTCGAGCTGACTAAAGCCTCAGTGAAGCACGGACCCGTTCTGGGAAGAGAAGAATGACTAAGTCGTGCACCTGCCTCTCTGTCAGGGTAACACCGCCAGCACACTGACAGGAGGGAAGGGGGTGAGAGGGCCTGTATGAAAAAAAAAAAAGGAATTTCCAAGGACAGGAAAGATGTTGTGAAATCATATTGCGCATGTGGCCTGCACAGCTGCAGAGGGAGTGAATCGCTCCATGTGTAACAACATGAATCACCAGTAGAGTTCCTCAGAAGTCAGATCACACTTTCAGCTCTCTCTCTCTCTCATTCTTTCTCTCCCTCTCTTTCTCTCCCTCTCTCTCTCTCTCTCTCTCTCTCTCTCTCTCCCCTCCCTCCCTCCCTGTTTTGCTCTCTTCTGTTTTCCATACCTCGCCTTCTTCATCACAGGTGCAGGCAGTGAAGTAAGCTGACTAGATTATCCACACATGCTATATGTGAGCAACTCCCCTATCTCACACACACACACACACACACACACACACACACACACACACACACACACACAAACAGACATGTAAATACACTCACACACACACACACACACTACTCACACACACACACTTCAGTAATCACAATGAACAATGCCGGGGCCATCCGAAGTCTCTTCATCAGCATGAGATCATGTGGCACATATAACACACAGCGCTCACACACTTCCTCCTCCTCCTCCTCCTCCTCCTCCTCCTCCTCCCCCCGCTGCACCATAACGCAGGTGGCCGACTGCAGCAGCCGGAGCAGCATTCCTGCTCGGTCGTTAAGTGACATCTCCTCTGTAGAAGTGTCCTCATCCTCATCCAGGAAAATCAGATGACTCACAAGGTTATTTACCTCAGATGGATCTCATTGGGTTTTTTTTTTTTCTATCACTGCTAATGTATCTGGGATGCTCGTGGGGGGAGGCCTGGGGCCACTGCACTTACAGCATAATGCTCCAGATGCATCATAGACAGCAATGAAAGGAAATTCTGTTACACATTTCACAGAAAAATTGATTCATTCCAAATTTTTTTTGCAATATTTTGTTGACTAATAGCAAGCCATCTTGACAGTGCAGACCTTTGATGGAATATCGTGGCTTATTAGCTGTGTATGACCATCAACTTCCACTTAACGCTCCTCTGTTGGAGTATAAACTGTTCCACCTAACAGGAAGAGTGTGTGGACCATGGTTACAGTGATCAATATGTTATCTATCTATCCATATATATCTTCTATACAAATGTTGTTTAAAGATAAATAAAGATTAAATGTTGTTTATAGTAACCAAGTGGTGCTCACAGTGTTCATTTGGGTGTTTTCATACATGACAACATATGCAAAAGTGTTTTTACGACTACGGTAATTCTATTTCTTGCCATCGCCTGGCTAGGTGCTACGTGCACGCTGAAATCATGACAGGAAAAAAAGATTTTCTTTCGTTGAAAAACTCCCAAAACAACCAAAAACGAGACTTCAGGATACAGCAGCAAACCTCGGTGTTCCTCAGGTAACCTTGTGTGGTCCACTCAGAACTCAGCCGAGGCTCAGATACCTGTACACCTGTTGTCGAAGCTGAATCGAAGTTGTTTGTCTCATTACTTTATGTTCATGTAATAAAAACACAATAAAATCTGCCTCTTCGATGGCAACGTGTGTGAGAAATAACGAAAAAAACGGTTATTACAATCATCTGCTTCTAGCGATCAGTTTGACGCAGACAGACCGGATGATCAATGTAAGCGGAACCCACAGTATTACCGAAATGTCAAGGGGAAGTAAGTGAAGGACACATCCAGGAAAAGTGGTCAGAAAGGAAGGAATGTGCAGAGAATGTGTCACAATGTCACCAAACTTATAAAACCACATATTTCATAAAGACACGAGGATTAATTTTGCTGTGTAACTTCCTAGTGCGACTGGGCCTCATTGGTGAGCATTCAGAAAGAATTAACCCTCTAAATGGTGTGATGGAGAGGAGGGCAGCTGATTAGGAGCACCCTCGTGATTTGGAGAGGTTGCCGACGTCTTTATCTGTCAACCCGCTGGCTGTGATGCAACATTGACAGCTTTAGAATGTGTCTTTAATGCTAATTCGGTGGCTAAATCCACCCAGAGTCGGGCTAGCTGTAGTGCCCTGGAGGGCAGCGGTGTTATCCCGGGTCCCTAAGGACTGTCCAGCGCTGCTCTGTGTGGTCCAGCCCCCCCAGGAGAGGGCTAAGGCTGGGGCTGGGGGGCTCTGGGCCTCTGCCTCCCTCTCCTCCTTGTCCTCCTTTGATATCAGGAGTGCTGGAATGGAGGAGTAGCACTGGAATAGAGAGAGGGGGGGGTGCCGAGTCTCCCTAGTTGCCAAGCGAACGCCATATGGGCAGCTCACTGGTGTTACTGGGGGCCCGGGGCAGTTCCCAGAATTCACATGATAATGAAGCCCGGGGCCATTCAGAGTGCTGGCCTAAAGCTGGGCCTAAGAGCTTTTGATAGCCCCCAGCAGCCTGTAGGCCTGCCCACCCCGGGCCCAGCCAGCTTTCCTGCCAGGCCCAAACCACCTGTTTGATTTTCCCAGGGCCCTGCCACAGCGGAGGGAGAGGAGAGAAAGAGGGTGCAGGGAGGAGGAGGGGAGGGGCAGCAAAGGAATGTCTCCCTCTTATTTTGTCACTGAGTGTGTACTTCCCATTCACTTCCTCTTTATAATCCTCCAGCCCTCCCCTCACGTGCGCGCACACATACACACTGGTGCACAAACACAGGCGTGCACAGGAGCACGAGCACCCGAGTATAACCTAGATGCACATACGCACACACCCCTGCTGACCCGCACACAGTCTCCCTACCCTTTTGTTAAACCCCCTGAAACAATCCCAGGGAGAAGAATGAAGTTTAAAAGTAGGGCACCTTCTGCCGCATTGAAGTTTCACACAAGAGAACAGATTCCTGGAAGTGGGCCCTGGGTGAAAAGCAGGGCGCTCGTCTTAACTGCGTGTCTCTCAATTCTACGTGGGAACCAAGGGAGGATCTTCCCTGGGCGGCGGTGGGGACTGGCATTTGGAAGGACCCCGGGTGGGGGGGTGCTGGATGAGAGGGTGACGGGGGACTGGGGCGGATGAGGGGGCACCTGGGTGCGAGAGGAGGGGCGGGAGGGAACAGGGAAAGGAGGGAATGGCATTTGTGGCACTTCAAGGGGGTCGATGTATGTTTACAAGAAGGGCACATTCCTTTATCGTGAGAATGGCTGGTCGATGCACAGCAATAACACCGGGACAGACGGGGCAGATGGCCTCAGGTCTCCCTGACATGAAAACAAAAGTTCAGTTCTTCCTCGCTGCTTCATCGGAAAGTTGAAGGCTGAGGGGGAGAGGGAGGATGAACTTCAGGCCACTTTTAATTTAGCTATGGGGCTTCATTTGCATATACAGTGCTGACTGCTCTCTTCTCTGTCACGGTTGTGAGGTGTAATATTTCCTGTTGTGAAATCATGCGATATGATCACAGTGGCAAAACACACACACACACTTGGGCGCACAGGTGTGCAGGTGTGACGCTGTGTACTCTGCGGCCACCTCTAGTTTCCTGGTGAAAAGGCGGGGCAGCGTTCCTACAGTTTAACCTGAAATGCTGCCTGGCTGGGGGCTAAACACCTGCGCTGCACTCACAAGGTTACAGAGAAAAAGGGTTGGGAAGAGGGGGGGTGGGGCAGGGGGTACACCTGAGCTGCTTGTGTTTATCCCCAACCCTCACCTAACAGGGTCTCTGGTTACTGTAGTCCCCTGGCTGAGCTATTCTTTTACCATTACTCAGGTCAGGTGTGCAGACGGACATCTGCATAGAAAACATAACAATAACTCCACTGTAGCTCTATTGACTGTGACACGAATACACACACCTACACCTGTTGCACCTGCACCGCTTTCTGTAGGGCACATGAATAGATAGCCAGATTCCCACACCCAAGTAAATTAACTTCCTCTTGCTGTTGTGGCCTTTATGCGGCTTCGATAAATAGAAGCAGCAAACAGGAGGGGAAACTTGAGCAGGCTCACATCACAGCTGAGCCAGCAGAGACTGTTAAGGTGGGACTTAAGTGTCAAGAGCATCAGGAGAGAGAAACAAAAACTCCCCGAGGCCCAAATAACTTGATTATACCCGCTCCACAATCAAAACAAAAGTGGCAGGCCCAATCTGTTCACTGTCAATGGCGGCTCTCATTTGTCAAGCTCATCCAAGAGGTTGGTTCTCAGGCGACTCGCACAATGCCCAGTGACAAACAGGAGGGCTCTCCTTTTAGCCCTGCCTGCCACCGGGAAGCCCATCTGAAGTATTAATCTTTGGGTGGAAGAGTGGAGGAGAGGGCTCAGCCTGGCCCAGCCATTGTCCCCAGGCCTGGGCCCTCTGAATGGGGCTTTGTCAGCTCCCCAGCTGCCACTGTCCATGCTCCATCTTTGGGCTTTGGCTCCCATGTCCCCTGGCCGTGCTGACTGGACGCCTCTGTGCAGCTGTGGGGATGTGCGAGTTTGTGTGTGTGTGTGTGTGTGTGTGTGTGTGTGTGTGGGTGTGTGTGTGTGATGGAGCAGGAGGTTAGGTGACAGACCATTCGTCTCATACACACACAAATACGTGGCTTCGCATCGGGTCTTACTTGTCATTTCAAAGTGGTGCATTCAGTTGCCATGGGAAATTAACAACACTGAAAATTAGTTTTCCCAGTTTCCTAGTAGATCCTCATTAGACGGATATACAAAAATATGTATTTGGAAGTAAACCTCCTTTAAACACCTCTTCACTGTTCTTCTTACTTATTTGACACATTGGCAGGAATGCTCTCAGACCAATTTGTTAGTGACATTTCACCTTTTTCTGTTGGGTGTTGATGATGATGATGATGAGGAGGAGGGGGATTTGATTCCTCACTCAAATGCAAATGCCTCACAGGATATATGTTTATCCAAATTTCCCCACATCCAGTCCAGCAATGCTGCCTGAGGTGTAAATAGGAAAAATGGTGGAGCGGATCTCATGGTTTCCCAGGAGCAGTTATTTGTTTGTTCTCCAACTCCCTCCTATAGCAGGGGGCAGCTGGCCGGCAGGAATCAGGCCTGTCCCCCATAGGCATCCTCTGGCTACCAGCTGGGAACAGCTGGTCCTCCCATTCTGCTACCAGTAGACCTGGTCCCTGCTGGAAGTCCCAGAAAGGAGAAGGCCTCATAGGATCTGACAAACAGGCCGCATTCACACATAGACAGGTTCTGCTAATGAAGAGGCCTCATTAGGCCACATTTACAGTTCCTATAGAGGTGCATCCATTGTTCGGTCCGAGAGGGGAGCAATAGCCCCGGGGCTCCACGGGACAATGGAGCACCTCATCAGGTGGTGTTGCTAGTTTCACCGTAGCCTCCGCAAAGTCAGATTCAGCTCCCCCGACCATCCCCTGCGAGATGTTAGCAGCAAACTGTTGCTTAAGTGAAAGAAGTAGAGGGAGGGGTGAGGTGGGATTTTGAAAAAGTTGCTGGTGGTGGTGGTGGTGGTGGTGGTGGTGGGGGGGGGGGGTGATGACCAGTGGACGGAAAAGGGACTCTGGCGTTATTAGATTTGCAACAAGCCGTAACACTGTCTCCCATTGTGTATCCCTCCACCCCTGCCCTCCCCCAAGCCCCCGACTGTAGAGAACACAACCCAGCATCCCCTCCTCCTCCTTCTTCTCACCCCCTCCTCACCCAGCCCCACCCCAGCACCCCCCACAACCCCAACTAAAGCTCTCTCTCCAGGCAATTGCCACTGGAGTGGAAAGTATTCCAGAGCACAATGCCTATGCTCTCAATGGGTGCTTTAGCATGCCACCAGTGCGCTGTCACCAGCAGATGGGGAGCTAATTAGAAGCCATTAAAGGGCTTTGATAGTGTGTGTGGGAACCAGGCGGAGGGAGATGGCCACAGGGGCGTAAAGGAGGGGTGAGCTTTGGGTCCGGTGAACGCACACACATACACATGCTCCCGGGCCAAGGACACAGAGCAGAGGACACCTGTGGGGCTTCAAGGATCTCTGTGAGGCTGCTCCGAACACCAACGATCAGATGGAGATTGTGTTGCTGTAACTTGCCCCTGGTCTCTCAGGGAAGGGCATCCATCCATCCATCCATCCATCCACCCACCCAGTCTGCAGGAAAAACACCCAACAGGCAGCGAGGCTCCAGCCGGTCTGCGCTGCTGATGACACATCTCTGAACCAGGACTCCCACAGGAAGTGACTCCCAACCACGGGTCCTCAGTCATTACAGAGGCTGGGCTGCCCGGGGAGGTGCCAGGCCGCGCCGGGACATACCAG
This sequence comes from Pempheris klunzingeri, assembly GCF_042242105.1. Classification (NCBI taxonomy): domain Eukaryota; kingdom Metazoa; phylum Chordata; class Actinopteri; order Acropomatiformes; family Pempheridae; genus Pempheris; species Pempheris klunzingeri. The sequence goes on from NC_092013.1 coordinate 3,467,725, forward strand.
GAATCCAGGCGGAAACGTACATTCAACACTCTCCCACAGAAGCCACGACACAAAGTATTACAAACTCCCACATTCAGCACATACTTCCTCCACTTATACGAGTCCTGAGTGTCAGCAGTCAGTCATCACTCAGCTGGGGAAAGATGTGTCGCTGTGGTGTGGTAAAAGCTTTTGTATCTTGACGCCACACTCACCCCTCCCAGTCCCATACGAGCCTCTCCACACACCTGCACACAGGTGTGATCATTATCAAGCAAACAGGAAGAGCGAGACTGGGAACTGGAAACTAATCCCACAGCTGCGAGGAGATGGCCCATGTGTGTGTGTGTGTGTGTGTGTGTGAGTGTGTGTGAGCCAGAGTAAAAATTGTTGAAAACTCGCATGTGGTGCTCTCCCCTCATAATAAAATTCCTGCACCTTTCTTTTCAACAGTGTATCTCAATATCCACACTGAAGTAAAATCCTCTGTCTAAGAAACCATTGATTCTGCTCCGCCATTATTGTGGTTTGGTCACTTTCATGTTTCAGGAAGCAGCACACGCACGTCTCATTGTCCCCCTGCAGTAATAATAACAGCAGCAAAAGTGTAAAAGCATTGCTGGAATGTCCTATTTCCTCAGTATGAATTCCTGCACCAACTTTATCCCTTGTGGCTTCCTGTAGTGTGCTTTTGTAGATCTACTCGCTGTGGCGATAAAGAGGGCGTGTTAGCTAATACGTTTCCCCTCCACCAAATGGAACAATTTATCCTGAAAAACGCTACTGGGAAACGGTTTGTGTGTGCTGGCACAAATATAGCCAAGATACACAATGTCCTGAAAAAAAAAAAAAAAACAGACCAGTGTTGCCTTTCTGCTGTTTGATGGATGCAGGATGTTGCAACAGCACTGAGATAAACAGTAGCCTGTCGTAGAAATAAAGCACCAAGTGATAATCGGCTCACATGTAAAGAGTCCTCTGGGAAATTAATTCTGTGTCAGCGATTAAGGAGGGAAGGGGAGCTGGGAGAGGGCAATGCCATTCTGTCAGTTAAAATCAGGAGCTAATATGTTTCACTTTTCTTTCCCCTCCTCTGCCTCTTCCCTCTGTCTTCTCTCTCCCCTCGCCTTGATGTGCTGTAAACAGGCTAAAAAGGGCCCAGCTGTGTGGAGTTATTGTTGGTGTCAGTAGGAAGTGCTGATAGCTTTTGCAGCTGAACAAAAGCTGGATGAGGGGAGTGGAGGGGCGCTCCAGACACTGTGGCTCCAGCCTAGATTCTCTCCCACAATCCCTGCACCGCACTCCCATTGTTCTGCCCACCCGGCCCTCCCTCCGCCCTGTCAGCTGCGACCTAGGACAGAGGGCAAAAAAAGAAAAGGGGGAGAGAAAAAAAAAAGAAAGTTTTTAAAAAAAGTTTTTACAGGCTACTGCAACAGCTCGAAGAAGAAACAGCCCCGGCGGTGGTTAACTTTGTTACAAGGCAGCACAGAAACACTGACGTTATCTTTAGTCGGCTGAAACATCTGTGCAGATATAAGCAGAGGCTCTTTAAATAGCATTTATATTAAAATCTGAAGAGGTCGAGCTGGTTTTCATTCCTTTGAGACAACGCAAATTCATTTAAGACTCGATGGCAGACATCAGTCTGTGCAATTACCAGAATATGAGTAATATTGCAAAGAAAATGCATGTGTTTATAAAGGATTATATGTGGCAGATCATAGTCCAATACAAGAGGCTGATATGTAGCCACAACATGTGACTTTACACGGTGCAACTATGCACTTTTACTCAAGTACTTCAGTACAACTTTGAGCTATTTCACCTGATTCTTTCTATCTTATTGCTGCTTTGCATTTCTTCTTCGTTGCGTTGCAGGGGGGCAAATGTACTTTTTACTTTAATTTAATTCACAGCAACAGTTACAAGTTACTTTACAAAGTCTGATTTTCCACATAAAATATCATTGATGTGTAAATCTTGACCTGCAGAATAACAAACAGGAAAACTAGATTCACATTCAGCCATGTAAAATACAGGCTACATGTTAATCGATCAGCAATAATAACCCAATAATCTATTAAACAATGTGACTGATGGGGGCCACCGTCCTGCTGAAGTACTCTTTGTACTTTAAGAACATGTTGCTGAGTATGTTACTACAGGAGCTGCAGTAATGTTGGAGTATTATTTTTTAATAAATGTAGTAAATAAAATAACATAAACACATATTTTAAATGCACTTTCTCTTTCTTTGTTATCCCCTAAAACTGCATCTTGACTAAATGAGTGTGCTGCATGTTGCAGCTCTCTCTGTTTGACACAATGGACTGTCATCACTGGCAGTAGCAGAGGGAGTGAATGAAATAAAACTCTGTTTCATCCACGGGGACGTACAGTAGTCGGCTGGGTGGAGGAATGCAACAGTTGTTTGTGTTGAAATGCGGTAATGACACGAAGCCGAGTCGAGCCGAGCCGAGCCGAGCCGAGCCTCCTCTGCAGCCAGGGCGGCTGACGGCGGCGGCTCTGCAGGTGCGCAGGGCGGTAATCTCTCCCCCCCCCACCCCCGCTGCGTGGAGGTGATAAATGGAGGACAAAAAGCTCCGGAGCCGGTTTGTTCTCAGGGCTCCGCGCGCCTCGCAGGTGAATGGAGGAGTGCGGGAGCGCGAGAGAACCTCTTCTTGTTTGGCGTCTCCATGGAGACCGCCCGAGCGGCGCCAGGCTGACAGGCGTCAAGGCTCGGATGAATGGGTGACGTCACCGCGCTGGCGCCTGCCAGTCTGCTCGGGCTTGTTTGGACAATCTGGGGGGAAGATTCAGAGCGGAGCGATGCGATGCACACAAGGCTGAGCACACAGTGCAGGAACATGTGAAGGAATCCGTGAAGCTGCTGCTGCTGCTGCTGCTGCTGCTGCTGCTGCTGCTGTGCACCCTTCAGCAGAAAAGAGAGTCTGTGCTGCATAAAGAGAGCTTTGACTTTAAAAAGCAGGGACTTTTTTGTGTGTGCTGTGTCCAGGGAGAGGTGGTTTGGGAATGACTGCGCGGCATATTTTGTGAAACAATCAACAATCTGTCCTCGAACAGTAATGTTATTAAACTAATGCTCTAATAAGCGGCTAATCCTTTTAGTGGCTGCATTCCGCACAACAAACCTCATCATGCCGAAGTAATTACAGTTAACAAAAAAAGTGAATCTTTTCCCAGAATTGTTTGGCCTCTCTGTGTCATCAATTGTCTTTACTTTACTGTACTATTGTCATCCACATCTGCAGCGCCATCGACAATTGTGAGAGGCAAATCTAGGGCACTGTGGCAGCCTAATTATCATTAGCCATTCATCCTATTCACCCCTTCCCATCCCACACACATTCTCACAGCACATACTCAAGGCATTCAACAGCCCCTGACTGTCCCCAGGCAATCTACACCTGCAGAGTCCCCAAGCCATGGACAGCTGGATTCCCACATATTACCCATAAAAGACACACATTTGTTTCCATTTGTAACGCCATCCCTCAAACAGATTGTAAATCCCGATAACCAGCCGAGCGCAGTCATTGGCTGAGCGCGCTGTTGTGGACCGACCCTTCAATACAAACGCAGGCGTCTCATTGGTTTGCTGTCTTCAAACAGGACGGCTGAGGCCCGCCCCCGGCTCCCTCTCCGCTATAAAGCCGAGGAGGTTTGCCCATGTGGATGTTGCAAACTGTCAACATTACCTTACCAACGTCTCTAAGAGGAGGATAAAGCCTCGCTGCCGAGCTAACCTTTCCGTCATCTTTGGAAACTACACCTCCTTACACTACTCAAGATGAAGGTTGTCGGATCTACCTGCGCCCTGAAGAGCAAGGTCGGCGGCGAGGACATGGTGCGCTGCCTGTCCGAGCAGAGCCTGACCATCTCCAAGTGCAAGATCCCGCTGCTGGACGAGCAGATGACCGTCTTTCTCCAGGACATGAACAGCTGCTACAGCAAGCTGAAGGAGCTCGTGCCCACCCTGCCCACCAACAAGAAGGCCAGCAAAGTGGAGATCCTGCAGCACGTCATCGACTACATCTGGGACCTGCAGGTCGAGCTGGACGAGCCGGAGAAGAGCCGTCAGCTCTCCAGCGGCAGCGTCGCCCGCACGCCGCTCACCACCCTGAACGCAGAGCTCGCAAGCATCGCAGTTGAGGTAAACATCTCTTCAGATATACTGCAGAATGAATCTCAGAGTAGCTCAGTGTCTCACGGTGCGACACACACCGCTGTAACATACGTTTTTGAACGCCAGCACACGTGCGTAAAATGTGCCAAGTCCGTGCGTAAAAGTTGTCTTTTACGCACGGACACGCTGGATTGCCTGTGACAGCTTACCATCCGTGTAACGCAGATGTACTAATCAACCTTCTCTCTCTCTCTCTCCCCGCAGAACGGATGCTCAGATGACAGGATTATGTGCCGTTAAGAGCTCGTGGAGCATCGCACCATCACCCCACAGCGAGCACCGCAAAAAGAAAAACGAACAAGGCTACGTGATGTGACTTCTCGAACACGTCAATAAAAAACCTTGAACTGTGTAGGGACGTTTCAAACTCCCAGTGATAGAAAAATAACGTTGTGTGGACATCCTCCGGCGGCGAGGATTTCTGTCACTCAAGGCTCTCGATTCATCAGAGGGCCCTGAGAGAGGAAGAAGACCGGTGGTGTCCAGATATAGACTGGGTTAGCCGGGGGACCAAGACAAGTTCAGTGCAACCAGCGTCGCTCGTTGCTTGTAGAGTTTCTGAAGAAAGCTAATGTTTCTGTTACGCTCTTTGTATCTTGTGTAAATCATATAGAGAATTCAACATTTTGTAAAAGGAAAAAAAGTAAATTTCTCAGATTCCTGAGCGACAAACTGTATTGTATATTACAATGCCTCATTATGTGAAAGATATTGTTTTCTTACAATGTACCTTATTGGTGTTTTTATTAAAACAAGACAATTATTTTTGAACAAGAATCCCTCTGAGTCGTTGTGTGTCGAAGGTGTTGGATCACATCATACACATGTGGAGTTTCAGTGACATATTTACACATTGCAGAACCAGAGTTTTGGGGAAAAAAGGCACATTTTAGGCTGATATCTCCTTTTTTTCCACTGTAGAATGGTAGCAGGCCTGCTCCTGATCATATGTGGGGTTTATCTTATTGCTGACTGGAGTGCCGAGGAGGTGTAAAGTGGTTGTCAGTAAAAAAAAAAAAAAAAAAGTGTTACACCTACAAGAAGCTATTAAGTCATTCAGGTAACATAAAACCAAAGCTAGTGGCCAACATAATGGCTCATAGCCAGTTAAATTGGTAATTTGCCTCTCTATGGGTCATTAGCGTATCACATTACAGGAGGAAGTCTCACTTTAAAGTCGTCAAATCTGAGGATCTAAGATATAAAGTTAAAAATAAATTCATCCACGTGTATTTTAACAAAAAAAACAAAAAACAAAATGATGTCAGATGGTTTATTGGGAGAGAAAAATGAAATAAATAAGATAAAGAAATTTGCCTCCCTGCGTAAAAGCTCCATTTAAATGTGGTGTTTCAATATGTTATCGTGTAAATCAGCAGGCTCTCCCGGCACTGCAGGGGTTAAACTGGCTTTGGCGAGGCGATTCGTTATAAGATTTATTCTGTCTCCCTGGTGCAATGTTTTTCCCATTTCCCTGCGGTGCGATGCGCACAGCTGCAGCCCCGGCGTGGCCAGTGTGTGATTGTGTTTGTGTGATAGCTTTGTGCCAAGGGCAGGGGAGGGCGGCGGGGCCCAGACTGAGCGGCGCCTCGGCACACCTGGGGAAGTTCAGGTTAAATAGCTCCACATTCCTCAACACACAGCTGATTGAAACATTAACAAACAGTAATCCACGGGCCAGGCCGCAGATGGGCCGGGAACCGCGCCAACACTCAGAGAGAGAGAGAGGGAGAGAGGGAGAGAGAGAGAGAGAGAGAGAGAGAGAGCTCCTCTCGGGTAGATTCCCACAGTACAGTCCTATGTTATACATTTGCTATTAATATATACACTTCTTTTTTTAACTTTCTTTCTTTTTTTTTTTTTTCCTCTGCTCTGTTCGAGCTGTTAGAAAAATGTCCACAAGTAGTCAAAGAGGATTATTTAACACGTGATTCCTTAATGTTTTTTTTCTTCTTTATGTGGAAAATAGTCATTTGTAAATCTCTAATCACTTATAGTCTAATTATCTATCTTTAAATCCCTCTTACGTAATCTGCCTGAGCTGTGGAGAAAATGAAGACCAGGCTCATTGTGGCCTCCACAATGAGGTTTTATTACCATTAAATCCAATTAGGTGTGTGTCTCGGGTTTTACATGTGCCTCATTGCTAATTATTATTATTATTATTATTATTATTTTAATCCCCCAGTCTGTAACCGTGGATCCAGCCCCTTCCTCCGTCTCTCTTGTAGGTAGCACCCCCATGTGGGCATGGCCCGAGCTGCTGTGGCTGTGGGGCGGTAGTAGACAGCAGCGCCCCCCTCTGGTGATACCCCAGCAGAGAGAGAAAGGATTATTGATTATTCCTGCTCTGAACTGAAGCACACTTTAGAGATACATTTCCATATAATGATATTTCACACCTGCACTGCTGCAGCACTCCTCATCTCAGAAGGAGGCATCGTCCTTTTTACTCCACTGCACTCGTCACATTTGCCGATTGGGAGTTTAGATAAAAATAAAACACGCTAATCTTTTAAAACACAACGCGTCGTTAAAGATTAAATCAACCATTTTGTCTTGTGGTGTTTACTTGTGGCTCCTTGGCCTGATTTCCCTTCTAAACTTATCAGATGGTTTCATTGAAGTAACTGAATAGCAGAACTTTTCTTTCATTGTTTTTTCTTCTATCCAGCTCTATTAATCATTTCACAACCTTCTAGATTTATCTAGTCACTCTTAGGACATAAGATAAATCTTAAACTAGTTAAGACTAATGCAGCCTTAACCAGCTACAGCTCATATGTCACATTTGCAGTGGAGTATTTTCAGTGTTTGTACCTCAGTATATTACATCTCCTCTCTGGTCTTTATATATACGGTTCTATGACTTATTCCTCCTTCAGAAAAACATTCTAGTTCCTCCTCCATCAGCGTGTGTGTTCACTGGTTTGGAAGTTACTGCACCGTACGGTCTAGACTTTGGATGGCACTTGTGTTTTCTACATTACAATACTAAGCGGGCTGTCTTAATGAAAATGAAAGCAGAGAATCTTTTCCTCTGACAGAAGAATATTAGATCTAAAAATGGGAATGGATTAATCCTTCATCGGCTTCTTCCAATAACCTTCCAGCAGCAGCAGCAGCAGCCCTCGTCCATTTTGTTTGATCAGAGTGATTACTTTGTCGATGCAATACGCCGGCTGATGTTTGCCATTACGGGAGTCACACTGCAGGAGTAAACTGCACGGATAATCAGAACGAGGGGATAATCAGAGAACCGGAGTCAAAGGTGTTTAAATAGAAATTTGTATTTACATCAATATCAACATCAACAGAAAACATCTGTAATATACATCCTGTAAAATGACAGCTTATCTTACCTCCAAACAAAGAAAAACAAAAACAAACCAAATGCTCTCTTGCCTCTTTTTGCACTTCATTCAAAACTCTACAAAGTTCCTTTTTCCTGAAGTAACAATCTGGACATTAAATGAAGTTGTTTCCTGAAAAATAGAAGAGATACTGATATGTCTTAAAGTGGATTTCATTCCATTGGTGTTTCTCTTTCACAGCAAAACATGCTTCGGTTTTTTTTTTTTTTTCTTCTTCTTCTTTTTTTTTTGTTTTTTCTCTCAGGATGTAAAAACGTTCTGTTGTGGGGTTGAGTTTCCAGTCACTCTCTGCACTGCACTGATGGCTTCCCACTGCAGAACAACCGAGCCCCATGCCCTTTACGCTTACAGTACATCACCATCCTATGCTTTTAAAGATCAATGATATGTACCCATTTACCATCAGACTATTATAAAACATACTGTAAAAAAATGTACACCAGAAACCTCAGAAACTATACAGAGATGTGGAAAAATATCTTTGGATTGCGCATGTTGAAAAGGTAGATTCAGCTAGTTGAGAATAACGGTCAAAAGAAGATGCTGTGAATAAAAATACACTCGACAGAGCTGGTGGGGGAGGAAGGGAAGGGAAGGGAGGGGAGAGGAGGGGAGGACACTGCAAGGACCAGGCTTGTTGGCGAGCTGAGGACAGCTCACCTCACACAGCACCCGACAAAATCATCTCAGTTTATATCAGCGACGTCGCTTCTGCCACCTTCCAATCAAACCTCTGACTGTGCGAAAGCTCAAACCTTCAACTCTTCAGATACTCGTCACAAGTAAAAGTGCCTGGCTGAAACACGAAGTACATGGCTTTTTGGAAAATAATAATAATAATAATAATAATAATAGAAAAAAAAAAAAATACAGCATTCAGAAAATGACAAACAAGGGAAGGAAAACCCAAACACGCCTGCAATATTTGCACAGGCATGAAAAAAGCAAATCAACCAAATCAGTATTGACCTATGGGACACAAAAATACAACCAGGTCTCATACTTTGTGCAATAATTGGCCTTTAAAAAGCATGTTTGATATATTTTGTAGAATATTTACAATTCATATTCACAGAGGACATTTGAGACATCTAATACTGCAGTACCATTTGTTTGCTTATAACAGGGGTTATGATGCTCAGTTACAGTCTAAAGCATAGAGGCAAGAGTTATTGCTCCGATCTGCATAACATAGTAAACTGTGTGCTTATAGCTTCCAATGACTTAAAGAATGAGGCGCATCCAAAGGACAAGAAAGAAAACAGAAACCCATTGTTGTGAAGGCATTGAATCTCTAGTAAGGCTGTAATGATGAAGAAATATTGCATCAATCTTTATTCCACGCAGAAGCCTCCTGGTAAAGTGCCGCCACAGCCAGTTGTACCGTCGTCCCGTTCTGCAGCCTGGCCGTGACACCGAATACTGCCCCGAAAGCTCCGGGTCGTTCACACGAACACACACACACACACAACACACACACACACAGCTGTTTTGTGTTCGTGCATCACCTTGACAGAGTTACAGTATGTGAGGCCTCAGGTAGGAACGAAGCCCAGCCCAAGTCTGTCGCCACTTCCTCCAAGATGAGCACCGTGTTGTGCCGAATCTCCTGCGGCATGTTGGAGAAGTCCTACTGTGTGTGTGTGTGTGTGTGTGTGTGTGTGTGTGTGTGTGTGTGTAGGTCCAGCACATGTCAGGGCTCAGACCGCTCTGCCACAGCTGAAAGGCTCCAGATTCTGCTGTCAGCCACGGGTCTTCAGCAATACTTCTGCAGAGACAGAAACACAGCGAGATGTGCAAAAGCTCCAGTTTTCTTTTAAATGTCTATGATATCTCATGCAAAGGCCACTTAGCTGATGTGTGTCAGAGCGTTAACTCACCTGGTCGGGTCCCATTGACATTCTGCCCATTCCCATGGGGTTCATGCCCATCTGGCCCTGCATCTGGCCCTGCATCTGGCCCTGCATTTGGCCCTGCATTTGGCCCTGCATTTGGCCCTGCATCTGGCCCTGCATCTGGCCCTGCATCTGGCCCTGCATCTGGCCCTGCATTTGGCCCTGCATCTGGCCCTGCATCTGGCCCTGCATCTGGCCCTGCCTCTGTCCCGGCATTTGGCCCATCTGTCCTGCAGCAGCCCCACTGACTGGCCCGGGTCCACCCATGGAGTTGTTCATCATCATGGGTCCAAACTGGCCCTGGTTTCCCTGCTGGGTGAACTGCTGCTGGGGGTATGAACTGGAAAAGGAGAAGAATAAAACAGTTATTTATAAGGATGAGCTTCTCTGATTATGGCCCTAAAACTGGGACAATTAACCTTCAAGCATGCACTTGAATCATTTATTTGAATCTGTCTAAAAAAAGCCTGACGTTACACACTTGTTTCGGGGGATGCTGCCCTGTGGCCAGCCTTTCACGTCTCCTGACGGGTACATGGGCCCTCCCTGCGAACTGCCCTGCATTCCTGGCATCATGGTGTTCTGAGGAGGACCTCCCATCCGCCCTTGCATCATGTTTCCTGGTGGGCTGCTACCTGGGGCCATGAATAAGGGGTCCCCCTGCTGGTTCACCCCTGCAAGTACAACAACAACAACAATTACATGACAACAGTCTTGAGTGTGACAGCTGAAGATTCAGGAGGAAATGACACAGAGCTCCGTCTTAGTCAACTCACCATAGTTGCCTCCATAGTTGAAACCCTGCTGTCCAGGCTGGTTCATAGGAGGGCCTCCCATAGGGCTCTCCATGCCTCCCGGTGCGGTGACGTTTGGAGGAGGGCTGAAGCCTCTCACTGCTCCCTGCCCCTGACCCTGCTGCTGCTGCTGTTGCTGCTGCTGCTGCATCAGCATCATCATCCGCTGCCTCCTCATCTGTACGGTCATCATCTCCCTGCTGCGCTGAGCCATCATCTGGGCATTCAGGAAACCAGGCTGCTGACAAATATCAATACATTGACTCTAATTGTAGGACGGTGACTAAACCGATGCTATTGGAAGGGACAGAGGAACGCACACTGCATTAGATGTACTGAAGTGCTGACTACATACCTGAGCACCCATGCCTGCAGGCTGCATGCCCGGCTGCATGCCTGGCTGCAGACCCGGCTGCATGCCCGGCTGCATGCCCGGATGCATTGAAGGGTTTCCTCCAGGGGCATGTTCCATCTTTATGCCTTGTCGGGTCTGGTTCATAAACTGCCAGAAGAGAAGCCAGTTAAAAGTTGTTTTCTTGTTTATGTTCACTATTAATGTAGCCACCAGCTTTTTTTCCCCACACAAGACGCACGCTGACCTGCTGCATATTCAACACAACGATATGGACGCTCCACTTTACGGTGAATATTATCTGTGTGTGTGTGTGTGTGTGTGTGTGTGTGTGTGTGTGATCACCTGCTGTCCTTGCAGTCTCTGCTGCAGCTGCAGTCGGAGAGGTTTGGTGGCAGTGATCATGCGAGGTCGCATCATGTTGCCGCGGGGGTTGCCCATGCCGCTTATGCCAGGGAAGCCCCCTGTGTGGCCCATTTGATTGACCATGGGGTTGAACCCTCCAGGAGACTGGCCTTGCATCGTGTTGCCACCATAACCAGGCTGCATGCCCATGGAAGGGGGGCCTGGGGGGCCAGGGGGGCCAGGATAGCCTTGGTTATACGTGGGTTTTTGGTCCATGCCTAAAGAGGAGTCCGGACCTGGGAAAGGCTCTGATGGCGGACCCTGGCCTCGATCCTGGCCCTGCTGGTGGCCTTCAGGTCCCTGAGTCTGGTGTAAAGAGAAGATGAATGTCACAGAGCTGGATACGGGTATCTACATAGTTAACCTGCTGCCAGAGCATTACATAAAACATAAAACATAAAAAACACGTGTCCACAACAAGAAGCTTAATAACATTTTATACAAGCTACATTTCAAGCAGGGGACTGAGACCCCGAATTCAAACCAGAACAAACACTATTGATTAATATGAACTGAACGTTTTGCCCTTTTTCTAATCCTCTGTGACTCACCTTACTTAAATTGACAGCAACATGCACGAAATCTATTTGACATCTTTACATTTAATTAGTACATTACTGTGCAATTACTGGTAAAATTACTTTGCACTCATAGATGTATATTTTAATTACATTGTAGTACACTCATTCCACTTCCTTCAATAATCTTTTTATAACTTAGAACTATTTGGGCCATGCTGCACTGACACCACATAATGTGTACTGTACTGTGTCATTTACCTGGCCAACAATTTCGGGGATGCCCAGGGCTCGGTCTATCTCCTGCAGAGCAATGACATCTGTGGTATTGAGCAGAGAATCCAGCTGGTCAAGAAGTGCCCGCTCATCACTCGGGCCCTCACTGTTGGCCAGGGGCCCCAGCAGATCTTCTAGGGGGTGCTGCCCAAACTGGTCCCTAACACAATAAACGTGAAAGGAGATACGTCACTTCAAGAAAGGAGACTGCGATCACAATCACTGTTTATTTCAGCTTTGTAATTCTGCTTGAGGTCCACTAAGATCGAATAAAAGCTCCATGGGGGCTGGAAGCAGTGCAACAGATTTACCTGCTTGTATGAGTCTGTGGTCTGTCCATTGCCATGGCAGAATCTGGCCAGGAGGGGGACTGAGGTGGGGGTGCATGTCCGCCAAACCGGCTCATCCCCATATTGGCATCGTTGGTACCTGCAGAGGTGACCACCGGTAGTGAACAGTCAGTACAGAGTAGAAACAAACAGTCAAATTCACCACCAGTCAAATCACAAGCAGCAGAGATGTGTCACGTACCCATATCCATGAGTTGCTGCTGCAGCATAGACCTGGTGTTTCCTGGTACACTGTTGGAGCGGTTGATCATGGGTGCTCCCATCGGACCAGAGCGACCCATGCCAGGATGTCCTGGCCCGGCCACAGGGCTCCCGCTGGCCCTCTGCATCCCCCAGTCCCCTGGCCCTGACATGGGAGGACGCTGGGGCATTCCCATTCCTCTGCCCATTCCTCCTGAACACAAAGACCATAAACACTGAGTGTTTTATCTCTAAGCTTAGCAACACAGCAAATGTTGGACCCCAAGCGTCTTTCATTTAAGTTTTTAGTTAAACCCACCACCTTTGACATTATATTAGTAAAAATAAGAACAAAGATCCCCATGCTGTCTACTGTGTGGGACCTTTATAGAAAGCCTGAAAAAAAACAAGTGTTCAAGTTACTTGGTGGATTTCCTCGTGGAGGACACACGCCCATGCCTCCTGGAAAGCCATTGGGAACAGGCCCAGGTCGGATCGGGGCGTCCATGTTCTCCTGTTTGACCAACGTGGGACAGGGGACGTTCCTTCTCCCTGCCAGCCCACCTCCCACTGCTGCCTCTCCAACCATGGGCTTGGCATCCATGGACAAGGCTCTCTGATAGGCACCACGCTGACCAGGGGGCACGGGGCCTCTGTCACCATCTAAAGCACAAAAACCAAAGTTTGATTGCATACATCCACACAAAGATTAAGACACGACACGACACAAGAGCACCCACAGTGTGATACCTCATGCAAGGCTGCTGTGTATCTTTGCCATACATACTCTTCTGTTTCCACACCAGACACAAACCTTTCTGATTAGATCAGATCACATTATACTCTCCAGTAGACCGACTTACCATGCAAACTGTCAGGCATATTTCCCGGTTTGCTTCCAACTTCTTTGCCTGCTCTGGAGTCTGGTTCAGGGTAGAAGCCAGAGCTGCTCCTTGGGACACCCAGAATGGTCTCCAGGGTCTCCGTCTGAACCATCGAGACACAAGACAGATTAGAAAACTATGTTCTACGAGGTGTTTTAAACTACGTCTAATGAAATGTTATTTTGTGAAAAAGCCTCACCTCATCGGATGGCTCCAACTTGACCTTCCCATCCATACAGTGGGGGTCAGAGCTGGTGACCCCTGCCCCCTGAGCTCCTCTCCCCTCCAGCTCCTCCAGCTTTGGCTTAATATCACCGCCTTCTTTAGAGTCGTCCTTATTAAGGAGGTAGTGAAGGAGGGCGTGGGGTTTCTCCTTCTTAGGGCTATGCTGCTCCTGTTTTGAATCAGGACCCCTGGCACCTCCAGTGGCTGCAGGCCCAGGCTCCGGTGCTCCTGAATCCAGGCTGCTCTTCCCAGTGGCCTCGGCTGTGATACGAGCCACCTCGTCTGGAGTGTTCCCATTCTGCAGGAGCTTGTGGAGGATCTTGTGCTTCTCTTGCAGTGACTGACTTGTTAAATGTCCCGCGCCGCCGGTTGAGGACACTGTGCCGTGATTACCGCCAGTAGAGGAGGACACTCCAGTTGAGGACGAGGGGCTGGTGACCCCGGCTGTTCCGTCTTTAGCTTCTGGCGTGGAGCTGGGCCCGGAGCTCGGCGTGTGATTTGGTGGCACCAGCTCATCTGTAGGGGAGGTGAGGAGCTGCAGAAGCTTCTTGTGGCATTTGTTGTCAGGGACGCGCCGATTGGGTTCTGCCCCGGTCGGACCCGACTCTCTGTTGGCCTGGCTGTCAGGTTTGTCAGGAGGGCCCTCGCTGGTGGGGGTGTGTGGGTGCTGCTGAGACTGCGGCTCTCCTCCGGCCCCCAGTGAGCTGCCTGGGCTCTTGGAGTCAGAGTAGGCTGGGAGGCCTGGTTTACAGGGCCCCCCTGATGTCTGGTTTGTCGAGTTGATACTCGGAGAGCTGTCAGGCTTGTGAGGGGGCGGAGAGGTGAGGGGGGAGGGCATCGGGTTACCCACTCCCTCGCTTATGGCTTGGAGGGCATTCAAGGAGCTACTGGAGAAGGTGGTGCCTCCTCCAGAGTTACCAGGGTGACTGGAGCTCATGGGAGAGTTCATACCTGCAAAAAGGACCAAACAAGAGCGTTAATAACACGAGTGTCAGAAAAAGACATAATTTAAAAAACATCTAATTAACCTGTGCATTAGAAGTTGCTGATAGTTCGGTATTCATACCTCCGGGAGAGAAGGGGCTGGCACCCATCTTGGGGCTTCCTCGGACTCTTGGTGACCCCATGACGTTGTGCGGGGGGCCGTTAATCCCTGGACTGGCTTGAGGGGGACTGGTCATTCCCATCCCGTACCCTGCAGCTCCAGGTCCACCTCCATGGAACTGACCCATCTGCTGATGTTGGTGCTGCTGCTGATGCATGCCATGGTGACCCATCTGGTTCATGGGCCCCATCTGGTTCACTGAGTTCATGGGGGAGTTCATTGGATGCATGGAATTCATTTGATTCATCTGACCCATGTTGTTCATCTGATGCATGGAATTCATTTGATTCATCTGGTGCATGGGATTCATCTGATTCATAGGATTCATCTGGTTCATGGGATTCATGCGGTTTCCCCCGGTGTAAGGAGGCACCCCTCTCTGCTGCATGTTGCCCTGCTCTGCCATGCCGAATCCTCTGTTCATACCCATGCCCCCTCCTGGACCCATGTTCATCTGTTGGTTGGGATTGTTCACACCCATGTTTTGAGGCCTCATGCCTCCACCCTGGTTTCCACGATAACCATTCTGCTCCCTACAAGGGAACACAGCAAACAAAACAGAAATTGAAACCAGAACAAAGTTTAAGCACATACGACACATCGAAACACTTAAGGAGAAGTCATTCTTGCTAAAGCATTTGCACCTTTGTAGCAAGTGTGTGGAGAGGAAAGAATGTGGCTCATTGGTGTTGGGATTCCTGCACAGGTCACTCCTAGTCTGGGCTGTGACTGGGGTCCCATCAGAAAGCGAAAAGCGGTATAGCGGGGTCTCGGCATGGCCATTATGGAAAGCTGGAGAAGAGAAAAGGACCATTAAAGCTCCCCAAAAATCTCTGACAACAGGACAAAGCATGCACAGGTTTTGGCAGGCACTTAAAATGATGCAGGTCTATTGTGAGTGCTGGGAATGGTCTGAGCAGAAAAGTTGTTTTTCAGAGAACACAAAGCCACGGTAAAAGGTGCTGTTCTGCTGGACACCATGTTGAAAGTTAAAGCCGACGTCGTGTGCACTTTTTTGTGTACTTCTTTCATTCTACCTCCTTCTTTTATTCACCTTTGTGAAAACTGGTCCACTGACGCAAATGTGCAGATTGTCAGTCTAAACATCAAGGACTTCACTTGCAGTTACTTACCCCTGTAACAAATAAAACTGCCATGCAGCTGCTCTGCAAATAAAAGTCTTCTGGTGTTTACCGTCTAAAAGCTTTTATTGTGAAGCTGACAGAATTAACACCTGTAATAGTTTGACAAGAAGGATGAGAAGCTGCTTTCTGACGAAAAAGTGCTGCGAAACCTTTAAAACACAAAGACTCTTACATGAAACAGGAGCTACAACAGTACTGAAAGTTGAATATAGAGATTTGAAAAAAAAAAAAAAACAGCATCTTCTTTCTAGTAATCGACATGACAACATGTTAAGACTAGACAATCACTATAATACAGTACAATTTAGGGCAGAAACTGTCATGGTACCATTGATATCACAGGAGTTATCATTCACTGCTTACTGTAGAAAGGATCGGTGCTCTGCATGGGCACCCTCAGCGACACCCCCATAAGGTCAAGAATGTTATTCATTGGGTCTTAAAATTGCAGAAATATCTCCCGTTGTACTGGAGATTACTCATTAATGGTTTAAACCTTGTGTTCATCTAGAATGGCCATGTCCCACATACCAAACGTTTTAATGAGGCGTTCTGGTGCATTCCTTATATACTTTAGCGACTCCTGCTTTCTTGACAATGCCCTCCTAACGCACATGCAGAACGAGCGGGGAAATAAAGATGCTATTGCTTCCACCTGCTGATGGAGTTTGTAATGTTAATGAGATTCTTTTGGTGGATGGCGGAGACTGGCAAGATGGCGGGGAAGGTGCAGGACTACATACCATCTTGATAATGGCGTTTGTAGGACCACGGCTGTCCCTCACTTCGATGGAGGAACATCTGCATGCAGCGCCTCACCAGGTCCTCCCAGCCTGGACGCATAGTGGTGTGAAGAGAGCTCTGCTGTTCGATTTCAATCAGTTTACCTGCGGGTATAAACACAGCATCAACCAGTGCAACCTCACAGCATTTATAACCTGACCTAGTTTGACTGTAGCCTTTGTAAGTCGGTCTGCCTAACACACACACTTCCACACTTAGGGAAAATACTTGCATCGATGAGATACAAAACAGTGGAAACTTACCAGACAGTTCATGGCGAGTGCTAAACCTCTCCGTCCTCTCTACTGCAATGATGCGTCGTGCCACACAGATCATACATGACTGCAAATCTAAGCAAAGAGACACCGCCATGTTATCGCAACCACACTGGAGGAGAATACACACTGCGTTTAACAAGTCACTGGGTAATGTATGCTATATAACCACATGAATAAATGGTAAATGTGAACAGTTTGGGACAAGACAAACAAAAAAACCCGATCAAAGCTGTTAAAAATGACTTACCTTCTCCCTCCTCCATCATGGCCCGGGGCTGAGTGAGGGCAAAGCACTGCATGGTCTCATAGCGTTGGCCACCGGGCCGCTCTTCTGGCATCCCGTGACTCTGACCATGAGCAAAGTTCACCAGCATTCGACAGTTGAATGTGTGGCTCTTCTGCCGGGGTGCCTCTCCGCCCCACGATGCCCCGTTTGGTGCTTTAGAGAGAGAAATAGGCAACAGGTGACCATAAGTGTGTGTGTGTGCCAGAGCGTTCAGATGTTCAATCAGCTATTCACACGTGTGTAAATAAGAGACCATGTTTGAGTGGACAGATCAATATGCGTGACTCTGAGCGTGTTCGCACCCACACATGTATAAACCCTTGTCTCACCGATGGACTTGGGTAGATTCTTGTGGAATTCTTCCCTGTCCTCATCATGGATGATGTTGTACACACTGGTGTTGATAAGCTCCTCCTGCTTGTACTGCAGGTACTGCGTCACGTTGTCGGACACGAACACGATGCTGCCCTCTCGGTTAACAACAAACAGAAAGCCGTCCAAGGCCTGAGAAGAGCAGGGGAGAATGCAATCAACAACAGCAGCATCTATATGCGTACCTTATTTGGTTACTATTTCACCCCTCTAGAGACCAAACTCCACGTGAACAATGACAGCAAATCACTAGTCCAACATGTGGAACAGCCACTAATTGGTGCTGGTCTTCTGCCCCCAGTGATTGTCCCCAAGCTGACCTGTAGGAGCAGCGGTCCCAGATGGTCCTTGTCAATGACCCCTTGACCAGTAGAGGACACATCCGCCTTCTGGACATCATCATCACTGCAAGAGCTCTTTCCTGAGGAGGGACGAAGCACATCACAATACTGCTGAAAAGAATTGTCATTTTACAACATGTATCCATGTCTTTGGAGTTTGTATTGGCTGCTTTACATAGAACAAATAATTTCCATGATGCAACTCAACAAAAACTGTTCATCAGAAGGCAAAACTTCATACAAGTGACCTTAATTTTGATGGCCTGCATATTTTCACCCATAGTATTATAAAAGTTATTTTATAGTATTTTAGTTTGACATAATTACATGGCAACCACGCCATGATTACCAGCTGGCTGTGGGAGCCGCTTCCTTAAAACAATTTAAAAAAAGAAAAACCTTCTTCTGGCCAGCAGGTGGCAGCATGAGTAATGGAGGCATGATTAGCATGCCTTTCTATTTTTAAAATCAGCATGTGTCTGAGGCTTTGTTGGATACCGCTCTATATAGAAGGGTCATCTGTGGCGCCAAGCGAGACAAAAAATAACACGACACGGGATTTAATTCCATTTCTGACCAAACTAGCTGTGCGAGCAAACAGTGAAGCAGCGATTGACATTAAAAGCAGAGGCACGTGAGAGGGCTGATGCAAAGACGAGGAGTGGGGGAAAAGGTGTGTTAAATGGACAACAGACAGAAAAGAGATGAAAATGAAGAGAGGCCCTCCATCATTCCCATCCTGTAACTATGGCAACCTGGCTGCATATAACACCCGGGCCAGCAGTAGCCAGCTGTGACCCTCTGGGTAGATTCCAATGTGATTGCAGTCTCTCTTCCTTACCCATTTAACCTCACAGATCTAATCTCAACCAAACTAAAACAGGTGGGAGAAAATATCTGCCTTTGTGTATCCAATCAAGTCAAACCTGCAACATAATTGGAAAAAGCCCCGGAGATAGGAGCGACTCTCTATAAAAAGGTCTGATTTCTGAGTCACCAGTGTCTCCCACCAGGCTCCCAGAGAGAGGCAGCGTTTGGCACTAACAGATACACACTGTCACGGACAGCCTTGAGCCATGACCACCATGGTCTCAATTACTGGTGTTCATTTACCCCCAGCAATACAAACAGCCAACGTGGCTGTCAGTCTGAAGCGGGATGGCCATGAACCAAACACACCACTTCATCACTGGCATCATCTGTCCTGCAGCAGGGTACTTCAGCCCAACAGTATTCACTGTTTACTCTCAAAAACATATTCAGGAAAAAAAAAAAACAGACAAATTATATGTTTTGCATGTGGCTTTGTTTATGACCAGGGGAGCATGGGTGTAATTTGCACAGTGGTGGTACCTTGCTCTTTGATTTGTCTGATCTGTCTCACGGTCTCCTTGAGGATGGCACATTTGTCAGGCTTGACGTTGAAGCTGTCGATGTTGGAGAGGTTGGCAGAGATGAGCTCAGCTAGCTCCTCGATGTACTTGCTCTCCTGTTCCCTCCGACGCTTGTCACACCTGCCGGGGCGCCAAAGGGATTAGACTTGTTACCATGACAACCTCACCTCCCGATGCCCTGTCCGTATGCAGGCCATACGGCCCGGGCTCAGATGCCTCGGATACTTTGCTAACAGCAGAGACACGTTTAGACCAGGGTGCAAGGATGCGTACAGGAAGAACAGGAAGGAGGACGAGACCTCGTGCACTTGCCGAAATTAACACCAAAAACAGCAGCGGACAAAGTGGATTAGTATGCGATTGTTACTGCACTCACCCCAGGCCCGGTGTGTCACAGGTGGACAGTTTACGTTTGCGGTCGGGGCACAGTGGCTCCAACGAATTGTCTCCTACGCCACTCATCTTCAGCGCATATCAGCACCTGAAAGCACACACATGATACGCTGTATACATGTACACACACACACATACATACATACAGGCGGTGCATCATGATCAGAGGGAATGAACCACTCTCAGGGTTTTATATGCTCATATGAGTGGGGTGCAATCTAATCAAAGGATAAGTGTGGTTTGGAAAGTGCCCTAAGCTGCCGTTTTATTGCCAAGTCGACTCAGAAATTATGCCAAATTCAGACAAACCTTGATAGTCTAGTGTCAAGCTTTGAGAAAATACAAACAAACAAAAAGAAATCAAGCCATTGAGGATATAAATGAAGTGACTCCAAGGGAAGAGTAGATTGTGGATTCCTACAGATTTATGAGGGTAGACTATCCAGTTAGTAAAGCAGCCTTGGTTCCTGCTTAGTGCTTGATGGGAGTGAAATCTCATCTGTTCCACTGCGAGGAGCGACTGATGATGATGTAGTGATTTGGAGCCTCGGGGGAGATGGGTCATCCTGCGTTCAGCGAGCCTGCCCGCTAGAACGATACCACTCTGCTAGCAGTGGCAGCACACGTACACACTGCACATACAAACCGTTTTCCAGTATGCTTTCATGTCGAGGCATGTTGCAGCACTGACTGGGAGAAGGACGAGTGCTAGTCGTGACTGTCCCAGCAAGGCGCATATTAAGCAGCCTGCCTCTTTGTCTAACTGCCCTGAACTGCACGAGCTAGAAAGAAAAATAAACACTCTACTAAGGTTTGTGGAGCCTAGAAACAATCCAGGGTCCACAGCATATTTCATGCAGAAGTAAGAATTATTGCTCTTCCACGTTCTCATTACTCTGCATTCTCCATACTAGGCTACATCCGTTCTTTCTTCCAATGGGTTTTAACTGCTGTTCCCCCCCCTTCTCATACCATCCTAAGACAATCCCTCCCTTCTCTCCCTCCCTCCCTGGGTGTAGCAGTACAGGCCTTTGGACCCTGCCCTTGTTTTCTTGCTCTGGCATTGCCCTGTGTCTGACCCCCTCAGAGTTCACATAAGAGGAAACCTCTGTGGCAGCCTCTAAGGTCACTGCTCCTTCCTACTCCCACCCAGAGACGCACACAAAGCGGTGGCGTGCGGCTGTACAGCCAGATTGTTCTACTACTACCCTGTCCTGGACTTTGTGTCTGTATGCGTGTATGTGCACAAACACACACACACACACACACACACTCTTGAACACAGAGTGAGCTCATTCCAGAGTGGAAAAGTGTAGAACGGATGGGAGCCATTATGCAAGTCCTGCTCCGCAACTGCAAGCTAGGACATGCAGCCCATTCACCCACCACCACCACCACCACCACTACTAAAGGAGCACCAGGTCTCAGACACGCACTCTGCACCATAAATCTGCATCGCATGCTTCTTGTCTGTCTACCTTTCACCACCCGTCTCTAAATCTGCTTGTCCTGCTACGGCTATGACTCTCGCCCCCCCATCTCTCTCTCTTCCTTCCTTCCTTCCTTCCTTCCTGGTTTCTGTCCTAAGGCTCACCTCTGCGGCAATGGAGAAAGATGACATCAGCCCTCAGCCAGCCTAACATCCTGAGACGGACAAACAGCAGCACTGGGGGCTGCTGGGGGTCTTTCTGGAAACAGGGAATGCATACAGCGGTGTGGTATAGTTTCTACTTTGGTCAGGGGGAAAAAATGCTGAAAACCGGAGTGAGCGTAAACAGGTTTCAACGTGGATATACAACTTTCTTTAACAAAAAAGTCCTCTCAGTCCCTTTGTTATATAAAACTACATGGCACAGTTTACTGAGCTTTTCATGTTCATAGTAGTTTGTTCCATTAGTTCACTCACGTTGACATTTTGCACTTTCTTAAAGTTTGACATGACTGAACTCTGAAAACTGACAACCGAAGTAGACAACACCTCTACAGCAGAGTGAGACATTATGAGCAGCAGCCCACCTAAACCACAGATGAGTCCCAACAGGCCTGGCAGCATGCCACTGACCTGAATCAGCTTCATTTGTCAATGTGAAACTTGTAAAACCATCAGGTTCACAAACAGCAGCTGCCAATGTGAGAAATACAACAACCCATAGTTAAAAATTAAATGGTCTGAATTTTTAAAGGATTGTCCACCTGGTGCTGCATCTGTGTGTGTGTGTGTGTGTTTCTCTACATGTACCACATGCTCACCTTGACCAGTACAAGCCCCAGTCAAGCTCCATTCAGGGTCTACTGTCGCTTCAGTGATTCAACATCTCCTGAAAACAGAAGGAGAGAAGAAAGGGTCATGAACAGGCGCTCCCTGAATGTCTGGTTGTCTCAGCATGCTTCCTACAAAAAGCTCTTTATACGTTTTGCTTTCACAGAAATTCATGGGAAAATCTGATTTCTAAAATTGCACAGGAAGCCACAGCAGATAGCATCCTGTTTGCGTCCTCCCCTCAGCCCGTTCCACTGCGTCATCACTTCCCTTTCCTGGAAATGTGGCCACTCATCTTCCATATTTACATATTCTGTTTATCAGGCTGGTCCTCTGTCGTCCAAAAAATTAGCCAAACGGTTGCTAACAATAATCCTAAACTTCTCACTGTGCACACAATAAAGCAAGTGGTGCTCATTTGTTGCTCTGTTATTACATGTGGTAACCAAAAAGCTAACGAGCATGTCACCTTTCTCTCCTTTTACAGCAGTATTGATCATAATTCTATAATAAGTGCTTGTGCTGCTTTAGGAAACATTTGTCAGACACTACACATGTGCTGGTGACCTTTCTGTCACAGCATTAATAACCTTCAGTACTTTGCAATCCGACTCATAATCACAGTAAAGACGGCCCTCTGGGATTTCTTGTTTTCTCATCAGAGCAATTGGATAAGCTCTCAAAGCGACAAATGAATTTCTCTCAACTCAAGAGAGACTCATTTCTGTTGCTTTGATGAGCTGCTGGTCACCAACAT
This sequence comes from Pempheris klunzingeri, assembly GCF_042242105.1. Taxonomy (NCBI): domain Eukaryota; kingdom Metazoa; phylum Chordata; class Actinopteri; order Acropomatiformes; family Pempheridae; genus Pempheris; species Pempheris klunzingeri. The sequence continues at coordinate 3,490,278 of NC_092013.1, forward strand.
CTGTGTACAATTTTCCCATTTCAAAATAGCAGTTACAATATTACTGTCAGATATAGAACATCTTTTTATTTATTTTTTTGCTTTGGGATTTGTCTAGTCACGTTTTCATATCAAGGGACCTGACATGGGTCCCAGCACACAAACAGGGAGGGGCCTGGTTGTCTGTGTTTGGGTACAAACTGCTCCAAAAACCACTGACCTTTAGCACCACCATCCTACTGCTACAGATAAGCCTGTCAGATGTTCTTTCCTTTGTGAAATCTCATAATAATCACACTGCTCTAACCGAAAATGAATCATCTATATAGCTGCAATAATGTGTCTACAAGATTAAACTCTTGATTGCAAGCTGACTAAAAAATACAGTTGTAAAAGAAATAAAAACAATAAAAAAATGTTTCAACACATGAAAAGATGGGGAAAATCTTCTCACGATGCTCCCATTTTGATGTATTTGTATTAGTCATGAGTCTAACTCACGATCATCACAGCCACACATTGGGGCCTGCAGCCTGCAACCTTCTCTGACGACAGTTTGTGTGCATGTGTGTGTGTGTGTGTGTGTGTGATCCTTCACCACAGACCACTGATCACATCAGTCCTAAACGCTGTGCTGCTACTGAGCTAATGCTGCAGCTGAATAATTTAACTCAGAGAAAAAGAGAAAAGCGTTTCCCTTCTGTCAACTGTCCAAACACGGTTTAATAATTCTGAGTCGACTCTTCTCAGCAACAGATCAACAATTCACACAAAAGAGAGGGGAAAGCAACGTGTGAATATTGTTTAAAATGTGTTTTTCCTGACGGTTTAGTTTAGTAGCTGTCATTGACGGCCATTATCAATAGTACACTTTGTTAACCTGTGTGTTTTCTGCACTTGTTTACTGACACAAGAACGCAACGCACATGCTCGAGTGACTTCTGGAAGTGAAATGTAATTCAGGCCAGGAGATATAAGCACTCCTATGAATATGGACAGCAGGAGGAGGAGTCAAGGCAGATTGGGTGGAATAAAGAGGAGGAGGAGGAGGAGGGAGAACAGGGAGGGGGAGGGGAGAAGAGAAGAGACACAGTGCTGCAAATCATTTAGAAAAAATGTGATACTGGCAGCGATACCGGGCGTTTGACACTCCTAAACTAAACTTGTTTGTCATATAGTGCTTTAAACACATCTGCCTTTGGATATATTATTTAACCAATATTTAAAAGTTCTCTAGTTCAATGTAGTACCAATAAAAATCAAGTATGTCAGACTGCAAGAAACACAATACTAAAGCTACAATGGTGCAAAACAAAAAGTTGTGTGTGTCGAGTGCTGACTGGTGTTGAAAGAGCAGCCAGAGTTTTCTAATTATCTTTGAGGCAGTGTCTAAAAGCACTCCCTCTTTACTACACAATACGCTATATTTATCGACCGACAGTGGATTTGAGAGCAAAACTTCAAAATTGGTGTTGAAAATGATAAAAACTTTATCCACAACATGACTAAACGGTGACAGAGCTTCTTTTAAATGGCCACAGATTGAGCTTTGACTGTGAATTTGCTTGTTCAGCTGGTCAGAAGTGAGAGGGGGGCTGTGAATGGACAGTTGGACAATCCCTCGTACTCCAAACCACATTGACTGCGAGGGGGTTTTGCCTCCTCATTATCTTCATCAAAACTGCCCGCCAGCATTGCAGCACCTCCTGCACCAATCGTGTGTAATAAAACAAGTATTTAAAACGTCATCAGAGACACGATTATCTCAAGGATACAAGCCTTGCGTGCCTCAGAGCTCTGCTATCAAGCGTGACTTCACGGATGCTGAGTAAATAGAGGGAGCCTCTCCAAAGACATAGACTATCTGTCCCCATATTCTTATGTTCTTTCAGACTGATCTTACACATTTCATCTGAATCATCTCCGGGATTATGCAGCTTCAGCGAGATACAAACATGCAAGGTAGCTAATGTTTAGCTAGCTAAATTAGCTGACTTGATATGCTAAAGGGCGCATGCAGCAGGTTATGCTTAGTGGATGGCTGTGATATATATTTGCAAACAGATTGAAAAAAAAAATGCTTTTCACATGATAAAATTCCTCATTAAAAGTGTTTGACTATATGCAGGTATGGGTGTGTTGTTCTTCCACAAGAGGGCAAATCACTTTTGTGCCTCTCTAAACAAAAATGCCTATCTACTTACAGATATGTTGCCAGTGAGATTACTTGGATAAACACGGTGCTGCATGACTCTGCATTTCTTTCACATTTCAGTTAGTAATATAAAAATAAAAATTCCCTTTTTCGATGTACAGGCGTTTGGCTAAAGGCCAGAACGGCAGCGGTGTCAGTCAGTCAGTCAGTCAGTCAGTCAGTCAGGACCAGAATAGTGAGGAGGACATTCCTGCTCAGCCTGAAATAAAGCCTGCAATCTGAGCTCCCTGAGACAATGAGTGGCAGGCCCAACAATAAACACTGGCCCACCCAAAACAAAGATCAGACAAAGCGGGGCGCACATACACACAATTATAAACCCCCAAAAACACACACCCAAAGCACATGTGTCCAAACGGTATCATTAGAAATGTGTGCGTGTTTGAGAAAGAGAGGGGTCAAGCAGTTTGGGTGTGGAAAATGTTGTAAAAGTACTGAAAAAAATAAAAATAAAACAATATTTCTGGCAGACACGAGCTGCTAGAAGCATTTAGCATCATTACCACAGAGGCAAGGTAATAAAGCAACAAAAGGTGTCTACTTGAGTTTGGGACATCAAGAGCAACAAGGAAACAAAAGGACAGAATGACTTCCTGTTTTTCTTCAAAGAACATCTCCACCTCCTGTTGAGCATTCAACCAGCCAAATACTGGGTTAAGTGCAATTGGGGCCCACAACAACACCAGCCTCTGTGTGTTCATTCAAAAACAAATCCTGAGTAATTCTGAAGCCATGTTTTGCTGAATCCAAATGCTGAACTTGCAAACTGGGCCCCATTGTTTCCTCAGCCATAAATAAAATCAAAAACATAAGAGATTAAAGATGTATACTATCTAATATAGTTTAAAGTATATGATATGTTTGGATCACATGATGTTTTCCAAAGAACCAGCTTGGGTTTTTGAGGTGACTCATCCTCATTAATACGTGTTTAAGTATTGATGTTATTGAGTTTCATCGGCTCTGCACACTCTCTGAGGCGTGTGGCTGCAAAACTGAAATGATTTGGCTAAACTGAAAGACAGGAGCGCTGACACGCGGTCTTAGACTTCTTAATCCTACAAAAGACTTGGAAACACCAAAAAGAAAAGTCATTTGGTGATCTGGACTGTGCGAGCTACAGAGCTACAACAGACTGTTGTTGTAATGTGATCTGCTACACTATAATATGGGCTGATCTTTAAACTGGTTTGATGCTCAACAGGCTGAGGTCTCTTCGTTGTGTGTTACAACCCAACAGTAGTAACTTTGCACTAATGAAGACCACCTTGTGGAGCTCGTTAATGACCAAATTAAACCTGCACAACTAACTGAGCGATTCATCTAAATAAATTGCAACATTTTCACCGCAGAGTTACGAGTCAGTGGTATACTGCTGAACATGTAATAGCCCTGACACACCAAACCCGACATCAAAGAACCGGCGGCACATTGCCTGTGTCTGGTCCAAAAAGTTACACTTGAACGCACTGCAAAGACTAAAGCCAGTGGCCAATTAGCATCCACGTCCTGCTCCTCCGTTAGAGGAAATAACTCTCCAGACCAGCAGGTGGCAGCAGCCTGTATTAGTCTTTCAAAAAGGGAAACCAGAGCGCCCAGGACTGAGGATATACAAACCATAAACAGAGCAGCGTTTGTTTCCCATTTTCACAACGCTCTTCACACTGTTTCGTAGTATAGCTAATGTCGTTGCTTTCGTCACTTTCTCATGCCGATCAGACTGCACGCTCTCTCTCTCTCACCAACGGCCCATTTAACATGCTCAGTCAGCCGAAAAGTCACCAACAGGAGTCCGACTAGTGGCAACAGTGCGGAAAACACCACAAATAGGAGGGACAAGCAGGCTCACCGACAGCCCGACATCGGTGTGTCAGGGCCTAAAGGCAAACACTGCAACGCTATCCTCCTGTTGGGCCTTGAAAGTAGGTTAGTACTGTAGGTAGCAAGCTGTCATGGCCCAGCTCTACGGCCTCGACAAACAGAGGGAAACAAACACCGTTGTACTGAGAAATCAAACAATCAATCACAGTAATTAGCCTTGTATGCTAACGTTAGCAGGCAAACACACTGCTGAATCTGTCCATTGTACCTCTGCGGTTGTGTTTTCAAACAGACAAAAAAAAAAACAACCTACAACTGGACAAACGTTGAGGAGTGAGGATCAACAAAAAGTCATCAGCTTTTGGTCCTAACTTCAGCGAGCCCCATAAAAGGTGAGGTATGTGACAGGTAGGAAGGCAAGAGGGACGAGGAATCAATTTAAGTTGAAATCTAAAGGCCATTACAACCAACGAACCAACCACTTTTATGCTACAATTTAAAGCTTAATTTCTTTGTCTGTTCATCCACAATGCAGCACTAACTAACTAACTTATGAATTAAAACGTAACTTGGGAAAGGGTCCTTGCTGTAGCACACCTACAGCGTCTGACACGTGTGGACTTCCACTCCTGAAACCAGTCTTTTTCTTTTTACTCTTGGCAGGAAAAACAAGGGTACCACAGACAACATTATTGCCTTTGCTTCACTTTGTTTAGCAGTCATCTATCATCTTGACATTTGGGGGATTTCCCCTTAATTTTGAGGGAAGATGACTTCCAGAAGCAAACATTATTCAGAGAGTCGAATGCACCCTTGTTGTTGCTGAATATTGCTTATAAGCCACTTTCCTGCCAACATCACACATGATTTTAATGAAACGTGGGCTAGTGAGACTCAACTGGAGACAGAGGGTTTGATGGCAAGACAGAGAGCGGTGCCACACAATTAAAGTCAGGGAAGGGGATGAGGAGGGCATATGTCAGGCATGTGTGTTCAAGTGTGGATTCTGAAAAAAGTGAAGAGAAATTGTTCAGAGAAAGACTCCATTTAGGTACCGAGGCAGCTGTGAAATTCCAGCAAGGGCTTAAAAACCAGACTGAAAGCTCAGGCTATGTCCCTTCGTTTGTCTGTGGTGTCTCTAGTGGCCGAGCAAGATGTTTTAGTCTCTTTATTCCTCTGTGCGCTTTTAATGCGAAGGCCCACTCAAACAATGTCCGAGTTGTGAACTGACTCGGCCAAAAATAAAAACAAATACAAAGTCCAATGTGTTTCTGCTTTACCACATTCACTCACTCACACATGAGTTCAAATGAACAGCCTCGACGAGCGTGACTGATTTAGAGTTAATATTGAAGTCACACAAGGAGCAGTTCACAGTGGAATAAAGCACACCTTTCAAAAGCACGGTAGTGACGCAAATGTGAGAGGAGAGGACGAGGAGGTGGGGCTGGAGGAGCAGACAGAAACACACCCTCACAGAAGCTTGTTGGGAGTCTGCGAAGCATTTCTGAAAAGCATCACCAAGTTTTAAAGGAAACCAACTTAAAAGGTTCAATTTGATTGACCAATCAAGGCCTGAAACACTGTTAAACAGCTAAATGTGTAAAATGTCGGCTATTTTCTATACATTTAAACAGTTTCAGACACAAACTTGATTTAAAAAAAAAAAAATGTGGGGTGCATCATCAATAAATTAAGAGCTGCTTAGACCATCTGCAACTCATTTGCACTGACTGCAAAACATACTGTTGACGTAAATTACATTAGAAATGCTCTCATTAAACAAATTCACTAGGACACATAATAAAAACTGTAGAAAAACACAAAACAGCCATTTGTCCCAGTGGCTTCTTCCTCAAACTTGTAGCATGCGTGATGCCCGTAGATGAAATGTGGCGAGGGAGAGAAGGTGGTTCAAAGCAGAGAGAAACTGCCTTCACAGGATTGCTTTTTCCTCCTAGAAGAAACAACCCCCACCCGCGCCCAGCACACACACACACACACACAAAGCTCAGACTGTGTGTGCATCTCCCCATTTTTCTCACACAAACTGCAACGTGTAGAAAAACCAGAGAAAATAAATGAAGGTGGAAACAAAGAGATGGCAGATTCCACCATGTGTGTGTGTGTGTGTGTGTGTGTGTGAGAGAGAGACACATGCATCTCCAACAACTATCCATCATCAATGCGGACAAAGAACAGAAAGGAACAGGAAAGGACCCACACAGGCACAGATTCAACCAGCTAACTCGTCGCATAGCGCCACCGTTGAGCCCTTCATTTTCTACAAGCTTGACACATCTGTGTTTATCCGGCGAGGTGATAAGAGCGAGGACGCAACATCGTCCAGAGAAGACCACAGTGACCAAGCAAAAAAAAAAAAAACACAGGCGGCTGTGATCGCACAAGGCTAATATTATGGAAATTAGTTCATTAATCAATGGCTAAACAGCCTTTTATCTGGAGAGCCAGAGCGCCAAGGCCTGATCAGCCTCCATGCTGCCCAGTCTGATAACACACACACATCTTCACTTGCTACTGATGAGGAGAAATCTTATGTAGCCTCACTGTGGAGATATTGTCAACCACTGTAATTGCTTTTTTCAATATTTTGTTAATGACCTCATGTTGATATATTATAATATCATATCATATAAAAAGAGAATGTGCTTGGTTTTATCTTTGCCTTTCAGAAGCAGTGAGTGCACGTTTCAACTGTGCAACTCAGTAAAAAAAAAAAAAAAAAGCAGACATTCATTTTCAGACCTCAGCACAGCTCTGACGATTTTCTCTCTTCCCTCCCTCCCTCCCTTCCTCTTGTGCGACTCTCTCTCCTCCCTCTCTGTGCTCCCTCCCCCTCTACCCTCCTCCTCCTCCTCCTCCTCCTCCTCCCCCTCCTCTTCCTCCTCCCCCCACCGTCCCTGTTGGATTGGTGGAGTAAACACAGGAAGAGAGCGGGCTCTGTTCCACCACGCCAGAGCTGGAGCTGGGCGTTCCTGCAGAGCTCCTGCGCCGGGGTCAAAAGTTTACTGTGGTTTTCATTTCACCTTTCCTCAGCCAATCACAGCGCCACACTGCAGCGCCTGAACTCTGACCCCTGCAAAGAATTCCACTCAAAAGATGGTCTGACGCCAGTTTCACAACTGCACCCCCCTCCCATCTCCCATTTTTCCTCTTACTACTCCTTTTCCCTTCTTTCAACTGGCCAGTGTCATGTGTTGACAGAGCCTAGGTGAAAAAGATTCCAGAAAAGAGGTACGAGGGGTAACGGAGAGCAGGGGCAGGAGCAGGACTCAGGTTTTTAAATCTCACAGCCCGGCTTGATCAGAAAACTATCAACACATGCTTTCTTCTGTCCACCAGGGTGACGAAGAGCTAAATAAAAACAAAAACAAAATGACATTTTTTCCTTAAAAATCTGAGAAACACAAGGATCATTTTACAGTCTGACACACGAGTAGAGGCCTTTCCAGTCTGCTTTGTTTGAATCCCTGTGAAATAAATCCCACAGAATTATGGATTATTAAAGGATAGAACATAAACCTAATCCTTGTGCACTTGATATGGTCTACTACTCTACTCTTAATTTCTCATCTTAATGTCCCTATATCCGCGATGCTTCCCGGAGCCTGCCACACACTCTGCCCGCCACGTGTCGCTCAGTTTCAGGTTAACACTATTAAAAGTGTGTTTGAATGACTTATGAGGACAGGCGAGATACAGGGGTCACGAGGACAAAGTGTTGAAAGACGGACAGAGAAGGCAAAAGGGGGAGGAAGAAAGAGTGAGAAGCTCTGCTGAGGTTGTCACAAAACTAAAAGGAATCTGTTAAGGAATCAAATCAGACTTGCTCAGTCTGACTGGACACACACACACACACACACACACTGAGCCATAATCCAACTGTGGGTTTGTTTTTGTCTTGGTGACACTGCACTCTGTTCCCATCTGCTGAGTGATTAAGCCTGCACTGCTAATCAAGTCGCTCACACTGTAAGGGAGCGGGCAAAGGACGACACACAGGGATCGGGCCGACACACGCTGGACTGGCCGCTGCTTCAAACTGCCTTCTGTTTTCACCCACCGATATATTAATGAATATATTTTTTTTAAAAAGAAAGGGTTAAAAATTCAGGGTCAGCGTTCCTGCAGACCCACATGCTGCTCCAAATGAAATCAACTTTGATGGGTTTAGAAATGGGTTCACACGGTCTAAACTGTAATATAAAACAGTATAATATAAATATTAAATTAATAAACAACGTCCTCACTGAAGACTGTGTAAGGCGCTTGGATAGTCTTATTTAAGTTTAGTGTCTTCGACGTAAAGCGACAACAAAACATGCAAACATACAACAAGTTAATAAAATTGATGAGCTTCACTGGTAATGATTCCCTTTCCTGACAGATATTGAATGAAAAACTGGTTGCTTGCTGTTCTTGAGCTTTAAAGGACATTCTGTACATTTCTACTGGTTAGTTTCTTAAAGCCTGCAGAATCTCTGTGCGCCTATATGGCAGCTTGTGGCACGTTATTTGTGTTCTGAAGAGTAAAACACATGGCTGAACAATTAAACGACGGACATCAGTTATTTTGTGCAATATTGAGATGATGACTATCACCGTTATTTTTCCAATTCGGGGTAAAAAAGAAAATTGCTACATTGAACCTGAACTAAACATGAAGCATTAATACTGTACCTGGTCATGTTTAATAATAATCACAATTATAAGGCATCTGATTGTGCAGTCTTTATAAAACTTTGCCTGCATTCTCTCATTAACTCAGAACTGGTCCCTGCCTGACACTTCCAAGTATAAAAGCTTAACAGGAACGTGTCGGCACATGTTGGTACCATTGCTGTGAAACTTCTTTTTCCTCTTGAGTTATCTATAGTAAAATTATACCACTCTTTTTTCATTACACTGAACGCATTAGATCAAAATATTTACACGACATAGTATCGTATCGTAGGCAGCAGATCATCAAGCAAGCTCATGTGTGAAGGTCACCACGATGATGGACTTCTTACCGCTGATTGTGTGCTGGCTTTAGTAAGCAGATTGTATCGGAGCTATATCCTGCTTATCTGAAAAGCAAATAGGCTAATACAGGGTGGCCGCATTTCCACTGCGTGGTGCGGCTCAACTGTCTTTGACTTGCTTTTGGTACCAGGTACTTTTCTTGATATTAAATAACCACTGCAGATAGTTACCCCTCAGTGACTGTTAGCTGATCATCGTAGCAAGACCTTGAGAAACAGTTGTTATTGCATCTTCAGCCCAACAGAAACCCACTGTTCCTTTCATCAGCGGTGAAAACCGAGAAACACCTGCACTTCGTCAATTGAAAACACTGTGGTTTTGCATTTTCCAAAATCTGTTGAGTGAGTAAAAAAAAAAAAAAAAAAAAAAAAAAAAAAATCATAGTTGTGCAGGATGTCCTGTATGAGATAAATCTCGTGAAGCTTCACTCTGACCCATCAGAGGTGCTCAGTGTTTTCACTCCACCTTTTAGCATCGGCTCAGCTCAAAGGAGGTGATACCAGGTACTACCCACAACCTTTGGCCTATGGAGAAAAACTACAGTTACAAGTGAGGATATTTGAGCTGAACCAAACTGTACCATGCAGTGGAAAAGAGGCATACAGTACATACGCCTTACGAGCACCAACAACTATACATCCAAACGAAACTCTGTAAATCTACTTGTAATGAGACATACATTTAGACAGCCACAGAAACAACTGCTTTCTCCAGTCAAGTTTTGAGCCTGATTGAAAAAAAAAAGAAGAATATATTTATTTATCTATACATTGTATCCAATTGTTATGTATTCATATATTCATAGAAATATTTGTGAATGAATTCCAAGATTTTTTCCAATGAATTTTACATTTTAAGACTTAAATCACCTGTTTTGCACACGTCATGCCAACTGGTGAGTCTGTTCTTATTTTTATTTTTTTTAAAAGTACTGAAATGTGAACCTTGTGTCCTGCACTGCCTGTCTTGTTTCACTACTTGTGATAACTATATTTGCATGTCTGTCAAATGAAATTTATTGGAGCTTACAAACCCATGTGGGTTTGACTTCATCCATGTTGAGCCAGTACACTCTTATTCCGATCTGCCCCAGTGACTGTGCTGCTGGCCCCCACAACTGTCAAAACTCTGCCATCTCTGCTTAAAAACCAAACTCATAAATTGCTCTAAATAATGCTTAACTTTCATCCAACTTCAAGGGCGGCCACATGGAAAATGGACGCATCACGACTGTTACAGTGGTGCTAATTGAACAACAACCTTTACTTCTTCTATTTTAGTCACAGCGTAGTCATACAGAATCACTTGTTCCAGTATGGCAATCAGATGGGCATATACAAGAACCATAAGAAACAAGCCAAATGGAAACATGGTGATCACTTGGCAAAAGTAGAGCCACCTCCATAGAAAACACAGGATGGGACTAATGGCCAACTTTTGCGAGTGTCGTTTGGTAAATGAGCTGCTGCGTTAGTGCAAAGCTTGATGTGATGTGGCAATGTCAGGAGGCCAGCGCTGGTTTGGATATTCTGGGGACGACGGTAAGCTCCAGAGCAGCAACATTTTGATTGGAGTGTTGCCTTAACAACAAGCCACATACACAGGGGTGACGTCACCAGGCAGAGTGAAAAGCTGTAATGGTAGAGGGAACATTTTCCACTTTATCCAGAAAGGAGGGGGGGAATATCAGTCCAATTAAGAAACGAGCGCTGGTGAAAAAAAGGAGTGATAAATTATTAGACACATGCCTTGCCAATGTTGACATGCTGTAGTAGGTCTGGAGCCTTTTATGATGGTGTGGAGACTCTGTCATTCACAACTTGACTTTTCTTTGAACTCAAGGCTGCAATAAAGGAGAAATCGCACTGGTGGAAAATCTAAATGCCGTCTAACGCAATGCTGTGAGCAAACGTCTACACGCTCACTGCAGCTTGTGGTGATTTCTTTTAATTAAAAAGGGAGCTTTGAAATTACAGGTGAACTAGGAGACGGGAGTGCCCTTACAGTCCCTGCTTGCACGGTTACATTCGTGCCATATCCTCTTACAACTGTAACGCCATGCCAGCCACAGCTGCCTCTCAATCCAGACAGACCCGGGAACCCCAGCCCGCTGCCACGAGGGTCCAACATCCAGCTCACTGTTTCATCTTGGAGATGTACAGAGAGAAAGAGGAGCACAGTGTAAACAAAGTACATAAACGCAACCAACCATTTGCCAGGGCTGAATTACAGGGGATGGAGTACTGAAGGCAGTAAATATAAGTTTTGTCAAAATTTGGGACACGCACTTTGCCGTGGCCAGAACCAAAGCCCCTTCTTGTTTTGGTTGCAAACTCACTATTTTGCGCTTGTGTGAACACCTTTTCCGATTTTTGTGTATTTGATGGAGGCAGCATATACATCAGGGTCTGTGCCGTTTGAGATTCAAGCACTTTCAAGGCACCTACAGAACTCCTTTGTACTCACGGCAATTAATGCATTTCTCAGTTTGTTTATTGTACCAGCTGCTCATGACTTAATTTATCTGCACTTTCCAAGGAGTAGATTCAGAATATATTCAAGCCTTTTCCAAACCTTGACAAAGATGACTTTCAAGACTAAACTTTCAAGAATGTGTATGATCTCCAATATATGGAAGAAGGAAATTGGAGACAGGGAGAAGATGGAGTCCATGTAGCAGTTGAGAAGTTCATCCAGGACTGACAGTGTCTCATTTCTCTTCCCCTCTTTACCAGCCTCTCTTTCTCTTTACGCTGAATAACAGACAGAGAGAGCATCTGGTAGCAGTTATCTCACAAACCAAACTTTTTTTCACCCTTGCTGTCTCTCCCCCAAAGCATTTTTTTTTTTTTTTTATAAAAGGGGGCCCTAAACAAAACACAAACAAGGTCTTGCTAACATTTTACAATGGTAACAAAACTAGGCCAGCAAGCTACCCTCCCACTGGCTTGTTCAGGTGAACCCGTTTTACGAGCATTCTTCAGCTGGGGGAGCGAAAGTTAAAGGGGGAGTTGAAGTTAAAGAGGAAGGGCAAGGAGGGGAGGGAGGGGGGCAGAGCTCTTGGCACCCCCTTCCCTAATAAACTCTTGCCTTCGTCCAATCAGCGGGGACTACAGAGAGCGAACTGTTCCAAATCCTTGCTGGTTATAAACTGGAATTGGGTGCAATGATTGCTTCAGGCTGCCCGTTTGGCTTGTAGAAGTGTGCATGGCTCACATATGGCTCAGCTAGCCTAACACTTGGGTATTACCTCAGAGTTGAAGAAGAGGGGACCGAGGGGATGAATGAGATGTGACTTCAAATAAAGTCAAAGTGCAAACTGCACCGCTTGACTTGGGACTCGGCGGGACGGCTTGGCTGTCTGGCTTCCTCTGAATAGTGAATAAAAAAATCTGGTTTCAGCAGCTCTCATCTCATGCTCTCACTCTCACTTGTTTGGGCAAAGTAGCTGTAAATATTTTAGCAGTGGAAACACGACTGTCTTGTTGAGCAGAGTTTTTCAAGCCTATATTTAGCTCTACTGAGGTAGGCAGAAAAAGCAAACCTACCTGTTGAGTGCGACCATATAAGTGCAGCAGTGTGAGATGTGTGCACACGCGATCGCTGTTACTGTCAGTGTTACTCACTGCATGAGTGACCTTGAGATGTGGGGACTAATCAGGATGTTTTACACAGCCTGAGCTGACCACAGGAAACTTTTGTGTTCTGAAACCTTGGTTGTAAAACAGCCTCCAATAACAAGTCAGAGTCAAGTCTAAATCCTACAGAGTAAAGCTTCAGGGATTCCTGTACAACTGTTGAACGCTCCAGCTTGACTTGAGCACAGGCCAAGGTAAATCCCATTAACATTAGAGAAAAAATTCAAGACTGGAAAATTTAAAGGTGTACCATCTCCCTGAGTGACAAGTACTAGTCAGTCAGAGGCAGCGTTTCTTGTGTTTTCCTTCACTAACCCTACACTACCTGTGGCTCGGCCGAACAAAAAGAAAAGGTAGCCTGCAAAGACCAGGGGAGTCATATTTCAATTAGGGGAAACAATCAGGCTTTCCTTTCAGAGTCCTCTCAGAGCCACTGCTCACCCACACAGCTATTAATCTTAAATTGAACACACACACCATATGACCGATTGGCAGTTGTTTGAAACGAAACTCATTCGGTGTCTCCTTCTGTCTCCCTTAAGACGCTCAGAGTGATGAAACACTAAAAGAATGCCATCTATTCAGACATCAACGATGCAAAAATGCAGCTTGACAAAGACAGATTGGAGGCAGTTATCAAAAAAGTGGCCCCGGCTCACAAAAGTGGGAAGCTCTCCACTTATTTTTCCTCCTTTTTCTCTGACACCAGCCAACATTTAGATGTCAATGCAAACACATAGCAGAAATATTTGCACAAAACTTAAAAAAGGAGATCATGTAGCAAAATGTAAGTAGTAGAAAGAAGTAGTGCAAAATCAGTTTCAGTTTTTGATAATTCAAAAATTTTCAACACAAGTCCAAATAAGATATAGATGTTTTTTTTAAGTGCAATTTGAACCTACACTCCTTTGGTGTGCATCTTCAATTACACATAGTGTTTACAACACAGCAGGCTGTAGAAAGACCTCAATACAGAAAACCACAATTAACACAATCTGAATACTACACATCCTTGCAGGTGTTGCTGAAAGAAAACAAAACATCCAAATCTAGTGTATTTTTACACAAACTTAGAATGTGCCCCCCAAATTTATTAGTTTACCAAGTCTGTATCTCACAAAAGAATCTTTCATTTTTATTGTCTTGTTGACAGGATGCTAAAATATTAAACATCAAAACTAACCTCTGAGAGTACTAACTCAATATAAGCAAAGCCACTGAATTACACCCGTTTGATAATCAATCCAGCGATCTGATGTGACACAGAATCTGCCACCACACACAGATTTCTCCCAGGCCCATGAGAAAAAGTGATAAGTTAATGAATTATTGAGAGCACAGGGGCCAGCAGACAAAGAGCGAAAGCCATGCATCCCAGTCACTTCTTCACCCCATCTGCAGTCAAAGAATCCCCCCAAAGATTGATTCATTGTTAACGCAGCCTGACACCCTGTGTGAGGGAGAAAGAAAGTGGTAGATAAAGGGACAGAGAATGGGGAACAGCGGGCTCCATTTGCCAAGAATATGAGCAGAAGCAGTTCATTGGACAGGTTCCCACAGTGGTCCCTCTACCACTTACAAAAATACCACATACGTGGGCTTGAGTAATGGCATTCCATCAGACTCAAAATAAAGACAAGTTAGCTCATCAGACGGCTGAAGACAACCAGCAGCACCATTCATCCCCAGCTACACGCCATTTTATTGAGATATTGCAGCCTGTTAAATGAGTAGCCTGCATGAATTCGTATAAGCAGGAGCAATCTAGTGGCTAGACCGTGTAGCAGTATGACGAAAATACCTGCATGCTTTGAGAGACTCTCACGTGGAAGTAAGCAATGAGCTGTAAATACCTGCAAGTATTGGCAGGGATGGCCCCGGGCGAAGAGAGCGGCCGCACACCTACACCTCAACCGTTTTCAGTGGTATTACTAATTCACCTCTTTATTGTCTGCCTACAAATGAGCACGCACTCCAAGAATGTCCTCTCACCACCTCAAAAAACTGAGTGCTCAGCATACACCTTGTCGAGCACAGAGAAAGCAAACCTGGACTCTACCCGAACCCTGGGAGTGTTCATCCTCCCCTGCACTGAAACCCATCCATCAGCCTCTGCCAGTCTGTCCGTCTCGCTCTCACACATATGCACCTAAATATGATTTATCAGTGGCCAGAAAAACCAACATTTATCATAGCGTGATGGGCCATTATAGCAACCATTACAACTGCGGATACGTAATCTCACTACAGCCATGCAAATAAATAACAGATGCTGTGGAGCAGCCAGGCTGAGCCAGTCAGTTCAAGTTTGGGTGTCAGCAGAGGGGGACAGGGATGTGTTGGAAAACACAAGGTGGTTAATCATGACCTGCAGCTGCAAATTTAACCTTATTCTCTTTAAAAAAAAACTAAAAAATTTTATGTGTTTTGCATGTCTCACCGTCCACTTATTTGGCTTGTTGCCATTTCTTAGATGGTGTTTGTCAAATTAAAAAGGCAAGAAAACTAACCCATAAACAAAAATGCAGGTAGACTACACTGTGTTTAAGTGTGTTTGCCCTCCACTAAAGTCCTGACGGAAGCTAGACAACCTTTTTTTTTTTTTTTTGTGTGTGTATCATCATTTCAACACCCAAGACAACTAGTGCGGATGGGACCAACATGAGCCGAGAGCACAGACGATCCATGCAGCCCCGATTGTAAAAGCTGTAAAAGCAAGTCCGGGTCAAAAATTAAATAGCGCCCGGAGCTATTCAGCTGTGTTGTGGACAATGAACGCAGTTGAGTGGCGCTGGAAAGTTAAACATTTGGTTTTTTGAAGCACACTCATGAGCAGTGTTGGGTATTAACAGCTAGCCTACTGCTCCCCGGCGAACCCCACACAGCCTGGATCTCGTAAACTTTGTAGCTAGCGAATAATGGAAACACCAACAAAACAACCGCCACCGACACGAATGGCACATCGCCGAGCCTGCGTTGAGGTAAATTAAACATCTTATTTGTAGTTTTTCGAGGCCGATAATATCATAATAAACATTCCACAACAAATAAGACAGCGGTGAGGTGGTTCATTGTATCACGGTAGCTTAAAAAACCACAGCCTGCTCGGAAGCGGAGCAACACCAACTGCCACTGTGACAAATTTACGCCTTCAAACACACGGGAGCGACAGTTAAAAACTTAATTTTCCACCGAAACATTAACCAAATTGCAGAAAACTCACCGGCTTCGACGCTTTCATTGAGTAGAGCAGTTTCTTTTACGCCTCTACAAACTCTCCGCCATCTTCGGCAGGACCGTGTTTGTTTAAATGCGAAACACTCCCAGAGCGGAGGGAGCCAGCTTGTAGCAGAGCGAGGGGGCTTCTGGGTAATGGAGTCCGCTTGCCTACCCAGGCCGCATCGAACTGCTACGACGCGTTCAGCAAACGAACTACACGTACACCAATACCCATAGGTGATATGAGCAGCAGTCACTGATATTATTAGGGGAGAGATTTAAAAATTTATTTATAGGCCGGCAGAAAAGCAGCTTTATGCAAATGACTTTTTCATGCCCACAGAGGTATTATGTTATAATGTTACTCACCAAGCACTCAAGCACAAAAATATTTGTTCATAAAGTGTAAAGAATTTAGATTTTTTTTTTTATTAAACACCACACAAGTGGGCATTTTGAAGTTATTTAAGAGAAGCATGTATGTTATATAAGGGTTGACTTTTTTGATGAAGCACAGAGTAAAAAGCTGGACTCTTTTCCAGTATTTTTCTCTGGCACTTTAAAAATGTCGAGGCAGTTTGACAGCATCAATATGTGATATATAATGTGGCCAGAATTAAGCAAGAGTAAATGCAATTGCAAGTATTCATTAGCCGTCATGATTTATGGCCTCTACCCCTTTATCATGTTTTGCCTTTTATTGCTTTGCAATTGTGTCAGTCATAAAGTGGCTGCCAACATGTGCAGTCTGATTCCTCACAGATTTACTGTCAGATATATGAATCGGAGTGACTGTGGAAGCAGTATGACCCCTCGTGTAGCCACAGAAGAAGAAGATGGAAGAAACAGCGCCCATGGTGATCTCTTTCAGGCACACTAGTGTTGAATGTTTGCGACTGAAGGCCAAGAATGGAGAGAGAGCTGCAGGATAGGAGGGCAAGAGAAAGTAAAAGACTCTCCTGGCTGAAAGTAATTCTCTCTGAGATGGGAAAAATTAAAGGGTGTGTATTTAGTATGGAAATATCCATAGAGTTTAGTTAGTTAAAGCGCAGCAGCAGTGAAGTTCATTATCACTGTCACAGAATTGTATGTTATGCTGCCAATTCACAAAATGCACTCATTGTTAGCTATAGGTGACAAGACAGTGAGTAATCCTTGAAGTGTTACACAACTGATAAACATAGATAGTAAATCAATCATGCAATTATTCACAAAATTGATCCAAACATTATTACATATAGATCGATCCAGATCTGTGCAGATTGTTTGCAAATCTTAGAGGGTTTTAAATGGTGCACAGTGCAATGAACTCACCAAAAGGAAAAATGCCTTGTGCATTTTTGTCTTGTGTGTTTTTGCTCTGTTTGTATGTCTGCCTGAGTGACAGAGCCTCAATTACATTCCACGGAGACCCAAAGAGGGGCCCAGTGGCCCTCTGTTTGTGCCCCTTCCCCCACAAAACATGGCAAACTGACCTCCCCCCACAGTGAGTGTGAGACACTTTATCCCAACCCCCCTCCCCACTCGGCCTCTCCACTTTGAAAGGACAGGAGATAACAGTCTGAAAGGACAGGAGATAGCCCCATAATCATTAATGTATTCAGATTGGTTTACCTGCAAACAGCTAACAGCATGCCTTTCTTTGCTGCAAGCCCATCCCCCAACTTCTCAACACTATGCAGATGCAATAAAGCACAAAAAACATCTTGAATGTCCAGATATTTAATCACCGGCACTGCTTACACGCCTTGTTGCTGAGTATCTAAAGCGTTATAGAAGTTTTAAGTTCATTAAACCATACTGATTGGCATATCAGTCGCTATAGAATAATTTGAATGTGTTTGTTTTTCTGATAAAGTGCAGCAAAGCAGAATAATGAATAGTAAAGCCCTTGGTGTTGGTGGCTTCTCTGTTGTATTGTCTACTTAGCTATAAGACTAATCAAATCAAGCCAATAAAAACAATGAAAAGACAGGAAGTTAGACCTAAAGGTATAAAACAAATGATTTTTTCCCTCTTCTGACCTGATTCTGATCCGTGCACATAATATATGATTTAGTAGTGGGAAAACTTTTGAAAATGTCTCTTAATATGATAAATTACTTCCATGAAATGATCCAGTCCATCTGATCTGTAGATGGGACACAATAAAACACAATAAAAATATTCGATTCGACGTCTGAAGATTATTACATATCATATCAGAAACCACAACTCAGTAGAGCCCACGTCTGATTATTATTTATGCTGAAGTGTCAGTGGTCCCCTGTGATTGATGGCAAAAAAAATATATATATATTTTGCTTTACATTAACTTTCTGCAGCTTTTAATCCTTTGTGGGTTAAATGGCAGCTCAGTTAATTAATGATACTGGTGAGTGAGAATAACAAAGTAAGTGAGCAGGGGTATTTGCATCTACAGCAAGATTTAAAAAAAAAAAAAACATGAAAAGAAAAAGAAGTCTGCTGAAAACACAAATATATTCATTATTATTTTTAAGGTATTGAATCGCAGGGTTGGTGTGAGCAGTAAAGTCTAGCTAGGGCGCCATCTTGGGGACTTTGGGGTTCGTTACCATCGTCTGCAGTCAGGACACCAAGAGCTACAGTGGAGACTATCAAAGGTGACAGAAAATATATATATATATATATATATATTGATATAAATATGTAAAACACACTTTATGTGAGTGATAATGTTTTATCGTTTAAACACCTGCTAAATGGCGTCTCTAGCTGAGTCTTCCCAGTTTACTGCGTCTTGGGTCAGTTGCAAGCTAAACTTAAGCTAACTCATTAGCTAGCTAATTAAGCTAACTCGTTAGCTCATTAGCTTAGTTAGCTAACGTGGACTACAAGTTAATTATGCAGATGTTAGCGTCCGAAAAGCTTCACTACTGCAAAAAAAAAAGAAAAAAAATCTTAAATTGAAAACTAAGTTGAAAGTAGGAAGTAATAATCTCAGTTTA
This sequence comes from Pempheris klunzingeri, assembly GCF_042242105.1. Lineage (NCBI taxonomy): Eukaryota > Metazoa > Chordata > Actinopteri > Acropomatiformes > Pempheridae > Pempheris > Pempheris klunzingeri. Next base: position 3,509,165 of record NC_092013.1, read on the forward strand.
TTTGTCTCTTATACCCTAATTTATTACTAACAGACGATTTAGCATGTACTAGCATTAGCTAAATCAAGTTTAACTTATAAATATTTTAACATCCTGGGAGTTTTATCCTGCTGATACATCTCCCACTGATTATTTCCAGGCTATTTTACATAAATTCATAAATGTATTGATCTGCCAGAGGATGCGTATGCCCTAGCAATGCACCAAATGGTCTTAGCTGCCATGTTTCAGTGTGTGTGTGTGTGTGTGTGTGTGTGTGTGTGTGTGCATTTCTTCCTGCTCTGAAACTAAAAAGGACCTGGACTCTTTTGTTAAACCCCAACAGTGGTGTTCAAACGCAAGGCCGCATCACCAAAGACAGGATCTGTCCCTGAAGACCCCCAAGTTCACAGTGCGTCAGCTGGTTTGTGTTTTCAAAATCTGAGTGTAGACTTTTATTATGTCCTGTTAACATTGTTCCTACATGGGGAATATATTTAAATACATTTGTAGGATTAGGGTTTGGCAGATATGATTATGGTGCACTTTGTAGCCTGCTGTACATGACAGGATACATACGCACACAGAGCAAGAGGAATGGAGGTTCAGGGTGGGGTCCTACACCTAATTTCTGCTCCTGGTTATTCTAACCATGTCCAGGAGTCCACAGCCAAATGAGGACTTGTCTGTTTGCATAATATCTCGTGCTGAACAGACAGCTCAAACCCAGTGAGTGAATACATAATGAATACATCAATGAAAGCCTCATTAACATATTCTCCACCCTACATTATATACTCTTATGCATCCCCTGCTTTACCGAGGCAATACATCTGTTTGAGTCTTTGGACAAAGGTGTAAATGGACACCTCGATTAGCTTCATATTTATTTGGAGGTGCTTGACATGAATATGTATGTCATGTATGCATGTGATAAATCTCTGTGCTGGTGTGAAGTTTTCCCACAAGAGGTCACTGCTGTCTTTCATCCAGACCACAGTAGCCTGAGCAGTGCAGGCACATGTTCCTGCACTAGCAGCCAGATCATATATATATTTAAAAAAATAACAAATACCAGCATATAATCTTTTACTTTTTTCTTTTGCAGAGCAGCAATCATTTGTCTTTCTCCTAAAACAAACAAATCCACTATATTGAGGATTGGCTTAATACTTCCTGCTATGAAGCACGCCGTGAATTAACAACAGAATGATCCACGTCTGCCGAAAGTGACAAATTCCATTTTAGTATTGACAGTGAGCACTGAGCTGCATAAACCCTCATTCTACAGGCTGGGGGAAAATAGTTCCTCAATAGATGTCAATTCTTTAAGGAATGTGAAACAGATCAGTGGCTAATTTACTTCCTGGTAAAGTCATCTAAATGTCTTTGGTAAGCACCTCTCAGATTTACATTTAAACTATTTCAGTGTAATTTGCTGTGAGTTAAAGTTCAATGAATTATGATATTATGTTTTATTATATTAATTATAAAAAAATATGTCATATCTCATGAGTTACAGAATAGCTGTGGTGAATTAAGTTATGGTTATGAGTTATAAGAATAATCTTTTTATCTCTGGTTCACTCCCTCAGACATTCAGAATACATTTTTGGCATTTTGGCACGACACTAAATCCCTCCCTGCTTCTAGCTCTCTGATTCATGCCATGTGTGTGGGAGCTGCACATGCATTGCATATGTGCATAATATGAAAAGTATAATACAAAAGTATCCTTTATAACACTATGAAATATGAAAAAAAATGAGACAGAGGTTTTTCTTCAGTAGTCAGTTTTTAACAAAATGGTTGAACTAAAAATAAAAATCAAATTAGGTGAGAAAATAACATTATAAAAGCTGTGCCAAGATATGCCAACGTGACACGTCCTCCTCAACTTGAGAAATTTTTGTGATTAATAACATGTTTCAGTGAAGTTAATAATAGATCTCATGTGAGGAAAAATTATAAAAACTACAAGCCCCTAAAATGGAGAAACTGCCATAGCCTGATTGCGACAGAACTGTGCTTAAAAATGTTGCGAGGCTCCACAAATATTCTGTAAATCTAGTGAAAATCTAGTTAAAATCTAGTGAAAGCCACTGTTTCTTTAACTGCATAATCTGAACCACAGTGTTAACATGTGATCGCAGCAGTTCAAAGGCTGGTGTCAGGCAAATCACACGTCACTGGCACATCACTGTAATTTAGTCTGCATTTTTAACATTGTCGCAACCTTTATAGGTCATATAAACAGAGCACATTGCATTTGGTGCCTGTGAACCTATTGCTTTTGATTATGTAGCGGTTTGAACCTTTTCCGTGATGGTTGGTTTATCTAGAGGGTGTGACCTAGTGAGACAAATTCCTCCTTAAGAACACAGCTACAGGCCTGTTCTTTACACACCTCTGCGGACAACCCTCCACAGCTACACCACAGGATGACTTTATAGTAAGCTTATGAATCATCCACAGCTGCATGCAGTCTTTTTGGTGGCCGATACGTGTGCACTGGCTTGGTATTTTCATCCAGGCCTAGCTCCTCTTGCTCCGAGTACTGCGTTTCAGCTTGCCCGTGCTGAACAAAAGACAAGCAGCCAGGAAATGCACTAGCCAATCAGCAGCTGCCTTACATTTTGTCAGCATGCATGGCCAGTCTCAGCGGTTCTTATATCAGAGCGGTGAGTCGGACAGCTTGGAGAGCCGTGGCTGTGCTCTGAGCAGGGTGAGGGCTGACAGGGCTGTCCTCCATGTTTTAATAAGCATTGACATATCACACAGAGTTTTTTAGCCATGCATCCACAGAGGTAAGCCCTATTTTCATTCTTTCACATGTACTGCTCTGTATATGAGGCACCAGCCACTGTGTGTGATCCGTGCCTGAGTAATAATACAGGTTTGTCTGACAGATTGGGGGAGGGGGAAGAGTATTTGTCACCCCATAGCAGAGGAGTGGAGCTGGGAAGGAGAGTATAGCATGGTTCAGTACAACATGCTGCCTCTGCTAGCTGGATGGCTGTCTTGACATATACAGTAGGGGGGGGGGGGTACAGGTCAAGTTTAAGGTCATTTGTGTATTCAGAGTATACTCACTGAGAAAACCTGCTTTCTTTTGTCAAGACCAAAAGAGAACTGAGTTTTTGTGGCCTGTGGTGTCAAGATGGCAGGCCTGGCGAGGGATCCAGGCAGGATGGCAGAGCCAGAGAGCAGTGCAGAGTGGTGTCCCCAGAGGAATTAACAGATGGTAAACTGACAGCACAGCAAGTTTAATTTAGGCCTCAAACTGGCATGAGAGCAAGGCAGCAGGGCACTGTTGTTAATTGTTTGCCAGACTAACATGGCAATGAAGAACAGGCTGTAAATTGTCTACTTGCCTAATTTTTCCATACTTGACCCAAAACCCAGTTCACCTCACCATTATGCCCCTTTTTTACTTGGTGAATAAAAAAACATGCTTTTAAAAGGCCTAATCCTGTAAGCTGCTGACCAGTTTTCTAAAATACCAATTATCTTAGGACTAAATATGCCATAGCAGCTTACTTATCACAGGGTTGGAGGAATTGCCTGAGCCTAATGGTGTGCACTGCCTCCCAGTGTTGTTCTCTGCTGCCGAGTGTCAGCCATTTTAGAGAGCTTCCCCTTTCTGTCCCTCTGCTCCAAGCACACTGAGTATTTGTGTGTAAGAGAGAAGGAAAGGAGAAGGGAAGGACTTCCTCTGACAAGGCTCTGCATACAAACCTCATCTCACCCAGAGAGGATTGAAAACCTGTTTGAAGTCGACCAGGTTAGATTGAATCCTGTTTATACGTGTATAATGTAATTGGTGTTGGTTTTCTGTATGCATGAATCAGATAAACCTGATTAAATTTGGTTAATATTTGAATCTATTTCTGCCAGTTTATCAGCACTGTTATTTTATTCTTGAACATTTTATATATATATTCCAGGTGGGATATGTCATATGTGCTTTTATCATTATTAGTGGATGAAGTGTGACAAACCAGGGCAACTATGGCCCGGATATAATGGCGCACATAACGTTGCTTGACCAGGGCTCAGGAGCAGTCTGCATTGAGTTGAACAGCAAATCCCCCCCTCAGTGTTTTGTGAATGGTGCTTGGAAATTCGTCTAATCCCTTCATTCCACTATGGTGTGGGGATTGGTGTTGGCACACTTAAATCTGCATAACACCGACACACACAGCCTATTTAGTTTGGTGTCTTTCTTGAAAATATCCACCAGTTGACCCTGTCGGTCCTCTGCAGACGAGGTAGTTGGCCTCGACATTTTGGCCTGGACGCGTCTCTGTTCTGACAGATGATGTTTACTCATGTTCCAGTATGTTTTGTTTGTATGTGCGCTTTGTTTGTATTCATGGTTTAAAGATCTATATTGGTTAAAACGAAAGGCATATATTTGGAAATAACCTCCATAGATGAAGATGGAAGATGGAGTAATGTGCTTTCAGTTGTTTATTCACTTCTTTTTTCAGCTTACTGTTGCTCACACTTACATTTCCAGGCAGATATTGATTACAAGACATTAGACTGCACTGAAGAAGCATCAGAGAGGGAGGAAGGTGGGGGGGGGGGCTTATGCCTTCTGTGCTGTCTGAGAGGCCTGTGACATATTCAGTCCTGTCTTTGTGTCCAGTATTAGGGCCCGTGCTGCATATCAACGTGCTGGGGCACATAATAAGCTGCATGTGGTCCTTTACAGCGGATTCGACTGGTGCCGTGTGTGTACGTGCTGTGTGTGCGGTGCGCACAGTGGTCAGAGAGAGAGAGAGAGAGAGAGAGAGAGAAAGAGAGAGAGTGTTCAAAATGGATGCCATACACATACACTGTCTGAGAGCATGGCGAGGGAGGGAATCTGATCCTCTCCCTGTCAAGCCTGAAGAGCTGCATCTTGCATGTCTGATAAAAGGGACACGGCCAGTATATGTCGGTATGGGCTTAAAGGGAGTGAGGGACTTGGTTTTCAGGCGGTTTTTAGCAACAGTGAGGAGCAGTTCTCTCTCTGCATTGCAGCACTGTGGCTGAGGAGAGCGGGGAGAAGAGAGCCTGTGTGGCACACCAAGCTGAGCACCCAATCAGGCACCTCCGTGTGGTGCTCAAGCCAATCGGCAGCCTGCAGCCGAGGTTAAAGATTGACAATTGCAGGAGAGAGCAGCAGGGAGAGAAGGCCTTCTGGGAAACCTGGATCCATCTTTTCCCTCATCCCCCAACGCCCTCAATAATTGAAAAAGATTAAAGAATAGGCTGAAGAATCTGTATGTGAGAGAGGAAAAAGGTATGCTGTTGATTTCCTACATTGAAGCATGGATGTTATGGCAATGGTGGGTGTGGAAGAAAGGATTGTATCAGTAGGTTACAATAGGCTGTATCGTGTGCTCTGTGGTCTATGATTTAAAAAATGATTTTGGCTCGCAGGGCAGCATTGATTTTCCTCCTTGTGCCTGAGTGTCCATGTCTTTCTCTTTGTCTCTTGCTGCTGTATTTCCTGCTCTGGACTGGACAGGATGTTGCTTGGGTAGATTGTCTGAGACTGTCCAGACAGGTTAGATGTGGAGGCCAGTAAAGCCATGTCACTGCACTCCTGTCTGTTTCTGCAGATGTGCAATGTTCCTGTCTGTCATTTCATTCTTCTTTAGTGATGGAGGAGGAGGGGTTTGGTGAACAAGATTATTGAAATGTTATGTCAGCATTCATTCAGTGAATGCCTCTCCATTTGTCACAAAAAAAAAACATTCAAATGGTGCTTTTCTCAGGAATAACTGAGATAGAATTGGCAAACCTGAAGCCATCTGAACAGTGAGGCCGACACATCTTCTGTGGCGTCAGACAAAATGGTAACAATAATAGGATCGACAACAAGGCGCCTGCAAACCAAGGTGAATCTCGTTGAACTGATGAGAAAAACCTGTTGGGCAGATCTTAGATGGAAAGTGGTTCACAGCAAATCGTGGCTTGTATTTCAAGGAGATGTGTCTCAGCAGACCTCAGGCTGTTATTATGCAATCTGTAATGATATGCTGTGTGTTGATAGGTCACTTGATCAATGAATATTATGTAGTTGTTTTAAAATGTGCAGGAAGTCTATTTACCTGCGTTTCACTTGTTGGATGTCAGAGGGTTTCGGGCACTACAGATTCTGTTCTGTGTTTTCATGTTTACTATTTATAGACCTGTGGTCTGGGGAGAAAAGTGCCTGCCGCTCATAATTACAGAAAGACCCCACACAGCTGCCTTTGCTCCAGTATTGGTTAACTTTTACTGTAGCTTAAGGTATTTTAAACATTTAATTACCAAGTTGTGGCCTATTTCTTCTTTAATTTGTAACATTCTTTTTTCTATGTATGTTTAAGCTAATGTTGTGTGGTTTCAGTGATATAATTGTTATATTATGTGTATTTTCACGATAGATCTTGAAAGTTGCAGTCCATTTTTGTAAGTTTGTATAATCTATACAGTACAGTACCTGTACCATAGACAGTATGTCTGGCTTTGGGCATTTTGCAGACTATTTTCAGTTCTGTTTTGTTTCCATGCAGTGATTTCCTACACTGATTTATTTTGTAGTAATTGTCTTGATGTGCTTGTTTATATCATGTAACCTTCAGTGGAGAAGAAAACAGATGTTTCTGTCAGCTGCACGCAGTGCTGGTGGACTCACAGGTCATTTTTCAGTAGGACGAGAGAAAAAACAATTCTTGAAATGGATCTTTTGTGAAAACTGTAACCAATCACAGACACATTTTAGCAACCTGTTACAGGTGAGAATTTACCTATTCCATCATCCGTACCACTCTAAGCCTTTTAAATGCCCGTTTATAGTGTAACACTTTGCTTAGTACTGAAGCAGGCGCTTGAAGTTGGGTTTTAATATGTTTCTTTTGCAGAAGCTTCATGTTGCCTCTGCTACTAAGTGAGCACCCCAGAGTTATATTAGTGGCAAGAATGAGCCTTTCTGATCTAGAATAACCTTGTTTTAGTACAATGAAGGGGATGTATTAAGAGGTAGGTCTACTGGTGTGTGACCATTAACATTTCCACCACTGTAGCGTACAACTGGAAGTTACTAATAATCACGATTGTTTGGATTTTGTTGATACTTCTGAACCAAATGGCTGGATTTAGGACAAGATATTGATCAAATCCCTGCATCCTTCAGTTGTCCTTCTAAGGTAGTTTCTCACACACCATATTGGATGTCTTTCTGTTTTTATAAGAGAGTGCGAAAGAGGGGCTAACATCTTAAACCTGTTGGCCACCAGTCTTCTCCGTCTTCTACTTCTTCAGAACATGTTGCTCTAAGGAGCATTTTCAGATAACTTCTTTTAAACTTAATGGTGGCCGCAGAAATCAGAGTTATGATAAATCTCCAGGTGTGGGTTGCACATTTGACTGGCAAACCTCTGATTCTGCTCTTTTCTGCATCAGTGTGGCAGAGGACGAGGGAAAAACTGAGATTACAGCAGAAGGAATGGAGATCTCAACACGGTCCAAAGGTAAGAGCGTAGTATTCAAGTGTGTATAGATATTATTGTTATTATTAGATATTATTATATATCCCAGCATGCTTTAAGGTGGCCATCCGTGTGCCCTCACTGACTTTGACCTCTGTCTGTATTTTCAGACACGGGGTCAACAGAGCGTGTGACCCAAAAACGAAAGATGCCAAGTCCTTCTCACTCATCCAATGGTCACTCCTCTGCTGAAACCTCCCCCTGCCCAGTGAAAAAGAAGAAGAAACCTGGTGCCATCAACAGCAGCAAAGACCAGGTAACACTCACCAAACATTAACAAGACACAAGAGGTCAAGCTCTTTAGTAAAATATTTTTTAAAAAACGTGCATTTATTTAATTATCTTAAAGGGTCAGTTCACTCAAATCACTAAAAATATGCTTTGCCTCTTGCTCGTCATAGAATTTAGCAGTTTGGACAGTTTTAGTTTTACTTGCCAAAGGTCCGAGACTTCTGCTGCAACCTTCAAACCTAGAGCTTCAAATTCAAATTAGATATCACATATTATTAATACACATATTATAACTGAATTCATATCGATTACTGTGAAATATAGTTAACTATTATTTGTTGCTATACTTGGGTGAGTTAACCTCAGATATGATAATGGACATTAAGTTTCACATTTGGATGTATTTTTATCTGTTTTCCTACAAATGTTGTGTTTTTCAGTGTCCGGCACAACATCAATGACATAAATACTTGTGTGAAAATCTTACTCAAGAATACATTTGCAGCTTTCTCTGTATTTTAAATTTATGTATTTACTTTAGGACATTAGCAAATAATCTGCTGCAAGTTTTAATTTTCTTTTTCTTTAAAAATCTATGTGTTTTTTTTTTTGCACTACTACAGTGAATACTGTCTTTCAGTATCACATTTTGGGTATTTCTGCAGAATTCATCAATAAAATCAAAATATCACAAGCAGCCTCATTCAGATTCAGTCAATTATAATGTAGGTGCCCTGATAAGCCTTACAGTGAGGGTGTAGGTGTCGATGGAGCTTGTGAACAGTGTCGGTGAAAACATTCATCCGTCTCAGATACTGTTACAGATACTTCTGATGACATTATCTTTTCGCTGTTGGGAACAAATGGTTGGTTGTGATCAGCAGTTCATACCCTGTCAATATTTTAAGTCCTGTATTTATTCAGGGTAGGTTTACTGGGCATGAACGCCCTGCTCCACATCAGCACACAACCACACCTGGAAGCTGCCCAGTTTAACCACAGTCTGAACTGGTGGCCACTTAGCAGCTCCCTTGGAGCAGATAGATATTTACTATTAATGAGCACTTTTGGTGCTTTAAGTATGTTTTGATGCTGATACTTTAGTACAGGAGTTTAACTTTTAACAGAGTGTTTTTACACCGTGGTACTGCTACTTCTGCTTACATTAAAGGTGAGAGTACTCCTTCCATCACTGCTCAAGGCTGATGAAGAGCCATTGGCATCAGCCTCTCAGTGCAGGGTTGTGGCTCCACATTCGTTCGCCTCATCATGACATTTAATTGTGCTGCTCAGGGCAGATAAGAGCAGACGTAGCAGCGTTACTCTGGAAGCAATGTCTGGGAAATGATTGCTGTTTTTGATTATGGCTGTTTTTCATGCACCTGAAACTCTTTTGCACTTTGATACACACTTCTTAATTCCTATTATTTGTTATATGTTTAATTAAAGGCTGATCCGGAGCTAAATATTTGGATAGTTTTACAGATTATCTTGATTTAGGCTACCCTGCTCCATTGAGATCTCACTATCTGAGTGTTCCAGGAACAGTATGTAACTGTAGCCCATTAGCGTAGCATGTCACTGTATTTTACAGTGCTATGCTTACAATTGTCTTCCATATGAATGAGCACTGTCGTTGCACACACGCAGTTGTTCAGTTTCATTGGATACTAGTGACACCAGCAGTTTTGCTAAGTGTTCAGATGCTTACATAGCATTGGCCTTTCTACTCTGCTTGAGTTCTGATAAAATGCTACCTGTGCACCTCTAATCTTAACAAATGCTTTTTAGTTTCCAATATTTTAGTAAAATTCTCTGTAATCTGAGAAAACCACGTGATTATTTGTGGTTTATTGTTTTTTTTTTATGTGTGCATGCTTTGCTGCCTTTGTGCTTGAAAGCAGTTCACAAATGCACAGTAGGTAAATGATTGCTAATATCTTAAACTTGGCACATTAGGTGACTTTTGTAAATGATTTGTAGCCACTGCGTCTATCTGAAATGTTGCCGGTTTAATTGAGGCCATCCGCACTGTTGGTGATGGTTGTGCTCTAAAACACAGACTCAAATCAGAGAACTGAGCACAGTCACATAACTTAGAATAAATATTCAAATGATGTTGACTCTTTTTCATCTCATCAAGCAGCAATAAGTGAACAACAGTTGTCACACTCATCGGGGCTCACAGCAGTCTGTGTTTTAGTCTTTTGTGATGTTCGGGTGCCTTTTGTTGATGCTGTGCATGTCTGCTTGGCTTCTCTAATCTCTGGCCTGACTTTGACCTTCCCCAACTTTGTCTTTCTTTTGCCCGCATTCCAGTCAGAACTAAGACATGGTCCCTTTTACTATGTGAAGCAGCCAGCACTCACCACAGACCCTGTTGATGTTGTACCGCAGGACGGCAGGAATGACTTCTACTGCTGGCTGTGCCACCGCGAGGGTCAGGTGCTCTGCTGTGAGCTCTGCCCCAGGGTGTACCACGCCAAGTGCCTCAAACTACCAGCCGAGCCTGAGGGCGACTGGTTCTGTCCGGAGTGTGAGGTACTCACCCAGGAATGTGTATAGTGTATGGGTGTCGTAGACCATTTTTCAAAGTCTGTAGTCCAAAGCAGTCGTAATATTTATAATATGGAGGATGTCCCTGCTAGTTTTGGACATGAGGAATAAAAACATGTTGAGCCTACATACATTCTGTGCAACAATGGAATCGGAACAAAGTTTTCAACCATTTTCCTCTTGATGTTTTACAGAAAATAACAGTTGCTGAGTGTATAGAGACTCAGAGCAAAGCCATGATGATGCTAACTATAGACCAGCTGTCTTACCTACTAAAGTTTGCCCTTCAGAAGATGAAACAGCCAGGTGTAAGTATTTCTTGGGAATTCATGCTCCCAAACTGATTCTAATGTGTTGAGGCAGACAGTCTAATAATCACAGATGGAGTGCTCTGTTTACTGTCATTTAAATTTCACTTGGATAATGGCATGTGCTCCTTTCTGGCCAATCCTAATTTTTAGATTGCTTACGCTACCAAAAGACACGCTTTTTTTCTGGTCATCATATTCCCATCAGCCGTGCCAGATGTTAAGATCTGTACCCTGAAGTGCTACCTGTGCACATATCAGCATGATATGTTACTGATTTGCATGTGCAAATGATTCTTAATAACAGAACTAACAATCATAGCCGTTGTACTATAATGGACCTGTCATGGGTGGAAACCATGAAGGTAAACATGCTAGCTGGTGGTGAGGATACAGCTGCCCCTCTCACTCTCTTTCAGGACCATCCCCGCTTGTCATCTCGCTCCCCCCATGCAGCTTCCACGCAGAGAAAGACTTTTAATTGGGTAATCAATTACACCACTAACAAGACCCCGTCATGATTTCTTCCTCCACTGGTTTTCCTCCTTTTGTTTGAAGCGGCTTTTAGAGTTTGTAGTAGTAGCATGGTGGTAGCATGTTCATGTGCGGTAGAAAGGGAGGTTGTGCACTAAGTTTGGTCTGAGCGTTTGTCTACCTTCATTTTCTTTTCTGTCCTCTCAACTTTACAGACTGAACCCTTCCAGAAACCCGTCTCTCTTGAACAGCATCCAGATTATGCAGAGTATATTTTTCACCCTATGGATCTTTGCACACTTGAGAAGGTAAAACACAAACTGTGGCATATTTTTCTTTGATAACTTGAATGTAGTTCAAAAGTCAGCCGGGCACCATCTTTGTCTTTTTGCACCACAGAATATTAAAAAGAAAATGTATGGCTGCACAGAGGCCTTCTTGGCAGATGCAAAATGGATTTTGCACAACTGTATTATTTACAATGGAGGTATGTTATGTTGTTTGTAAACCATATTTAAGAAAAGTATCATGGATTAAATCATTACTTTGCTAGATTCAGCGATAATCTACTTGATGTTTAAGGTAATCAGCTGTGTTTCACTGTTGACTGTCAGATGTAAGTTACTTAAATGGAACATTAATGTACGTTCTTCTTTCAGGCAATCACAAACTCACAGCTACTGCTAAAGTGATAGTGAAAATCTGTGAGCATGAGGTGGGTATGTCGTTGGGTCAGAGATTATTCTTATATTCGATCTGAATTTTGATTTGTCGATGGATTTAAAAAACACTAAACTGTGACACTGTGACAGCTGAAACCTCATTTCTTATGTCTTCTGATTCTTTGATTCCAGATGAACGAGATTGAAGTTTGTCCCGAGTGTTATCTGTCCGCTTGCCAAAAGAGAGACAACTGGTTCTGTGAACCTTGTGTAAGCTAGTTGAGTATATTGGAAGTTTCTGTTAATGGTTGCACCAGATTGTTTGCCCATTCAAGCATAATTCTTTGAAATACAACCTCTTAGTTCCAGTGTTTTACTGTATGTCTGCAGAGTAACCCGCACCCTCTAGTGTGGGCCAAACTGAAAGGATTCCCGTTCTGGCCTGCTAAAGCTCTGCGGGACAAAGATGGACAGGTGGACGCTCGCTTTTTTGGTCAGCATGACAGGTATCAGCCCTTTGTGCTTCACTTACTTGGGCTGTGAGGACACATTTCAGAGTTGTTTAATGATGTGAAGCTTTGTCCTTCAGGGCTTGGGTTCCTTTAAACAATTGCTACCTCATGTCCAAAGAGATTCCATTCTCTGTGAAGAAGACCAAGAGCATCTTCAACAGTGCCATGCAAGAGATGGAGGTCTACGTGGAGAACATGAGGAAGAAGTTTGGAGTTTTTAACTATGCCCCCTTCAGGACACCCTACACCCCTGACAACAACTTCCAGATGCTGCTGGATCCCTCCAACCCCTCATCCACCCCGATCAAACCTGAGAAACAGGAGAAGATCAAGCTGAGCTTTGATATGACAGCATCACCCAAGATCCCTTTGGCCAGGAGCATGTTGTCCGGGGCCGGGGTGGGAGGGAGCGCAGCAGGCCGGCGGCTTCCTCTCAGTGACATGCCTCGCTCCCCCATGAGCACCAACTCCTCTGCCCATACTGGTTCGGATGGGGAACAGGAGGCAGCGGACAAGTCCCAGACAAAAGCTCCAAACAGCCAGTACAGTACGGGAGAAGAGTCCATGGACTGTACAGGTATTTTACCAGGTGTCATTTAATATAGCAACAAGCATGTTGTGTTTAATGGGAGGAGACTTCATTTAAATATCTCTGAACAGCATCACCTTCCCATCCTCGACCTGGTGCTGCCGGCAGTTCCTTGGACAGCCCTAAACCATTCCACTCTCAAGCTCCCGGCATCACCAAGCAGGAGAAGACACCGCCGACGGGAAGTATTCTGAACCTCAATCTAGGTGAATATTACGTGTTAAATTCTCTGGGAGCAAATACAGGCCACAACTTTACATTGTTTTCTAGTCTTGCTCTCTTGCTCTTGTGCAGATATTTTTGTTTGGAACAATTTTCCCGTTGTATTCTTCCAGATCGGAGTAAAGCAGAAATGGACCTTAAGGAACTTAGTGAAACGGTGCAGCAGAAACAAGGAGCCACGCCAGTCCTCACCTCTCCGAAGAGGCAGATTAAGAGCCGCTTCCAGCTGAACTTGGACAAAACCATTGAGAGTTGCAAAGCACAGCTGGGTCAGTAGACTTTGAATAGTAAACATTTCTGTTGTTCATAGTCGGCACAATCTGAATCTTGTCGTAATTGAAAAGTTACTTTCCAACACTGCCGAAGTTCATCCGCACCTTCTAATATTCATCTGTCTGCTTATCAACTCCTTCACCATTACAGAATATAATTTTCACCACTGCATTTTCAACCGCCACATCTGGTTATATATAAAAAATAGAGGCATCACAGGTCCTTCCTCCCTGCTGCCATCAGACTTTACAACCAAATCTGCTCCCAGTAGACCAAAGACCATTTATATATTTTATATTTTCCCCATGTGCAATAGCCTTTCTATCTCACCTCATTCTTTCATTCTTTCACCATACATTATTTTTTGTATATACTGTACATGTAAACATATATATATTTTTATTCCCTTTCTTTATATGTGTGAACTGCTGCTGACTTGAAATTTCCCCATTGTGGGATAAATAAAGGAATATCTTATCTATCTTATCTTAATAAGTAGGAAGGTTCTGTCATTTACTGATCAAGTCGAAAGAATAACATCTTGCTAGCATTAACAGTATGGCTAACGCTAGCAGCCTGGCTGCGTTTTGGGGATGCGACTTTGAATTTGATATTTGTGTTGATGAATTTCTAGTTAATCTAGTTACCTGCTTATTTGTGCTTGTTCCTCTGTATCTGAACCCTACGACGTAATGAATGGTGGTGTGATATCCCTCCTGTTCCTCTGTTTTGCAGGTATAGATGAGATCTCGGTTGATGTGTATAAAGGTGTGGAGCACAGTGACTCGGAGGACTCTGATAAATCTGACTCCAGTGACAGTGAGTACGCCAGTGATGAGGAGCCAAAGACCAAAGATGGTCAGGGTGCCGCACCCAATGATGAAGACCAGAAGGAGTCTACCAAAAGCAAAGTCAAAGACCAACCTTCCCCGAGCCAAGATAAGGAGGGTAAGGCTGATACGCTTGTGGCGTCGGAGTCTGCAGCGGGAGACGCCTCTACAACAACATCAGATGCTCCCTCTAAAGAGAAAACAAGCAAAGACTCAGAAAAAGGGAGCCCCGAGAGGACCAAAGCACCTCCAGCATCACCTGGTCCCAGAGAGAAGGCTCAGATGAAAGAAGAGGCGAAGCAGCCTGTGCCGGTGGAGGACTCGGACTCAGAGAGGGAGCTGGTGATTGACCTCGGAGAGGAACAAGGCGGCAGGGACAGGAAGAGGAGCAGGAAAGACGCCGCTGTTAAAGAGTCCTCTGCAGGTAAACCTGAAGGTGAGAGCCGTACTTTTCTCTGCTGATCCCACATAAAATAATCGAACATTGAATCTAGATTTCATTTTTGATGTTTCTACCGTGGAAACAAGCAGTGTTGTACAGGCAGACTTGTGAATAATAGTAGGATCTTTCCCCCGCAGGTAAAGCTCTGACCCCATCGACACTCCCGTCTCAAAACAGTACAGCTCCCTCCACACCCTCCAGTGCTTCCACACAGTCTCCTATGGCCATCCCCGTCACAGTGGTCTCCTTCACTGCACCCTCTCCCGCAACCATAAGCCTTGCACCGGTGTCCAGTGTTACAGCAACACCCCCGTCTTCTTCCTCCTCCTCCACCCACACCACACCAGCTTTGAAAAAACAGCGCCCTCTGCTGCCCAGAGAGACGGTACCAGTGGTGCAGAGAGCTGTGGTGTGGAATCCCACCACCAAGTTTCAAACCTCCTCTCAGAAGTGGCACATGCAGAAGGTGCAGCGTCAGCAGCAGAACCAGCAGCCCGTGGCGGCCACGCAGATGCGGGCGTCGTCTCCCAGGCAAGGCCAGGCCCAAGTGCTCACCCAGACGCAGGCCACCGGGAGCGGCTCCACAGCGGTGTCCTCACCTTCAGCACAGCAGTCTTCACAAAGCACACGCTATCAGACCAGACAGGCTGTTAAAGGTAGATAACATGACCGTATTCACGTTCATGACAGAACCAAGTATGACTTTAGACAGTGTGTGGACCAGTAGATATCAAACATCCTTCATGTGATCGCGATTAAAAAATGTAGTATGCTAATGTTTGATATCCACATCTTCAGATGGGGTCCATAATGATGTTTCTGACATTAGTGTGTGTTTTTTTTATCGTAGCTGTTCAACAAAAAGACTCTCCACTCAGCACGTCCACGTCGGCGGTCACCCTGGTATCCAGCAGTCCAGCCTCTGTTGCCATGATGGCAGCATCAAGTTTAGGAACAGCTGCTATGTCTTCACCAGTGGCCGCAGACCTGTACATTCCCACTGCCTCAGCAGACGTGGCAGCAGACATAGCCAAGTACACGAATAAAGTTAGTGTAATATTTCATTTACTTTTGCTTTGTAAGCTGCCAAACCAGCTGGACTTGTGATAACCCAGATGAAAACAAGCCCTGAGCAAATTGTTTTGTTTGTCATGGTGAAGGAGGAGGTCCAAGTTAAGGCTTTCTGAAAAGAATTGCACAAAACACACTTAAGTATTCTCCTTAGGATTTCCTTAAAGTGTTCACCTACATGTGTATATCTTAGTCTCATACTTAAGGAATCTCTTAAACTGTAGAAGAGGATACGCAATGATATGCTCATCCATGAGTGACTGATTTGACTCTATAGATTTGACTGGGAGTGAATTCACGGTCCGTCCAACTGTTGACTTGAATCACTCCGCTTTCACAGCTGTGCTTTTCCAGCCAAGTCACAATTAATGATTACTCTACGGTTTTATGTTACTGGGTCTTTCCAGTCAGTAGCAGGGGAGGTATTTAATGTCCGTGCCCTGTCATTCACCGAGCTTCAGACACCTTCACCTGTCTGTTGAACATTGTGGTGACGTTCCTGTTAAAACAAGAGGAAGATGAAGTAGCAACGCACTGGAATCTTTTCCTCCTCCTCCTCCTCCTCCTCCGACCAATCTGGTTTTCTTGTCTTCTCTCTCCATTCTCCATTTGTTAACTATATGCTGACTTTGTGAGGTGATAAAACCTAAAACCTAACGTTTTTCCTTATCGAAGGGAACCTTTTAAAGGATTCTGTGCAACACCTTTAAGTCCCACAACTAAAGGGAACATAAGCCTTAAGTGTCATGCTAAAGGAGAAAACTTGAGGTGTTTTGTGCAACCTGCCCATGGTGTGTAATACACTGAGGTACAGTAGGTGTTTGATCTTGATAGCTTTCAGACCCTACATGATGTGGGACTAGATTTTTGTAGCTCATTTTTCAATCTAAACACTTCACAATGTTGTGCTCCATTTTTTTCAGATCATGGATGCAATCAAAGGTACAATGACTGAAATCTACAACGACCTTTCTAAGAGTACATCAGGGAATACAATAGCAGAGGTAAGAGACTGAATACTATTCACGCCGTGGCAGTGGCTTTGCGTCTAATACTCCCTCTAACCTGTCTGTGTTTTTTTTTTTTATTCAGATAAGACGGCTGAGAATTGAAATAGAAAAGTTACAGTGGCTGCATCAACAAGAGTTGTCAGAAATGAAGCACAATCTTGGTGAGAACTTATTCGATTGATCGGCAAAATATTATGCACGTCGTCTTCTTTTCCCAGAGCTGGGTAACGAGCTTCACATGTGTCTGAGCATATTTGTGTGCTTGAATGTAGAGCTGACGATGGCAGAGATGAGGCAAAGTCTAGAACAGGAGAGGGAGAGGCTGGTGACGGAGGTGAAGAAACAGATGGAGCTGGAGAAGCAGCAAGCAGTGGATGAAACAAAGAAGAAACAGTGGTGTGCTAATTGCAGGAAAGAGGCCATCTTCTACTGCTGCTGGAACACCAGCTACTGTGATTACCCCTGTCAGCAAGCCCACTGGCCAGAACACATGAAGTCCTGCACTCAGTCAGGTAACAAACAACAGCATTCACACAAAGAAGCACTATTGTTGTCTTACAGCAGCTCTTAACCCTGTCAGGAAGTCTCCCGCGCTTTGCTTGGCTGCGTGATCACCAGCCGCACGACTACTGACATGTTCATTTTGTTTTTATCTGTAGCCACGGCCCCACAGCAAGAGCCAGAGGCAGAGTCGACAGCAGACCCCCCAAACAAAGGTTTAGGGCAGACTAGCAGTGGCCCAAACCCCCTCAGAGACGCGCCCGTCTCTGCGCCACCAGACAAAGACTGTGACGCGGAGAAGAGCACTGAAAACGTCGCGGTCACTTTGCCCTAACTGGGCTTACCATACTTGAAAATGTAAATGTATAGATGTTTTCTTTTTTCACAACATGGATATGTCTATGTAAAGTGTTTTGTTCAAACAGCTGTTATGGGAGCAATCTAAACTCTTTTATTTATATATTTTTGTTTGCCTTTCAGGGCTCACATGCTGCCCCCATTGCACATTGGTCTTTGAAGTCTTTTAAATGTGGAAATGAGACCAACAGCAGATAGTTAATAACCACTAGAGGGGGCAGTTTAAAAATGTACACTGCATATTCTGACATGCACTCCTTTGCGGTCTATAGAGAACTGTCAGTATAAAGATCTTAAGAGCATGCCTGAGTGTCACAAAACATACACATAGTGTAAAGGTTAACAGTTAAACAGTCTAAGACTGCAAAAATGTAACCCATGTTAATGGACCAGCCCAGCTCTAGATTAGGGGACTGTTGACAGAAATGTCTGTAAATTACTTATTTTGTATTCTATGGTAATTTATTTGTTATTCAAATGTTGCCTGCTGTATACTGCAAAGAAAATAACAAATACAAACATTTTAAACAAGCTGTTTCTACGGTTACACTGTGGTCTAATTAGTTATGAAGCAGTCTGCAATCAATTAGCGCATCTACGGCTGCAGGTTTAGTAGGTTTTAAATAGAAAACGGAATATCGGAAACTCTATTACAGTCTTGAGAAATTGTTGCAGTACCATGTTTTGCTACAATTATTTAAGAGGAACTTATTTGTTTTTGTGTATATACCTTTTATAAGACTATATGTTATCAGCTCCACACACAGGTGAAGCACATGTTCATGTTTCAGGACTCTTAAAGTAAGGTCCTAAAAAGGAGGTTAATTCCGGCATTATGACTTAGGAGCCAAATTTCTGCATCCGATGTTAGAGTTGCAAATGAAACTCAAGAATCCTTCAGCTCACATAAGAATTATCTGACAGTTTGACCCACAGTGTAATAGGATATAGCCAACTGCAACAAGTATTCAGTACATTGTCTGTTAAATGCAGGCAAAATTCCTATTAAATTCAAGGAAATAATAGTTCAGCTTATAAATCTCCATATGTGCTATTTGTAGGTTATTACCAGTTGTAAAAAAAAAAAAATGCAATAAGACTGTATTTATGATCTTTTAAGGGGTGCCCCCTGGCCTGAGAGCCAAACAAGCCCTCTGTGCTGCCCGCTCCTGCTCAGTGTCCCTCCTGGCCAGCTGGGGGCGCTGCAGACTCTGAGCGCTGCTCCGTGAGCCGTCAGCCATCTGCCGCAGTCAGTTAGCTCCAGCGGGAATGGAAAATGGAGGATTGACCGAAGAGCGAGGGCATATCGTCGATATTTTCTTGCGTGTAGGTGGGTAGAAGGCTACGAGTTAATATTTCAGTAACGTTGGTAGTGTTGAGTTTTTTGTGGGATGCTTCCGTGTCTCGGTGTTTGTCCTGTTTGTCCTCCTACCACACGGCGCGCCTGACGTTAGCTGTAATGCTAACTTGTGTACAGCCCAACTACGTGACGAAATGTCATCCACATCGATTAGTTACACATGACTCTTACTACATATTGATTGTATCTCGTGATTCGGCTTGTTGTAGATATGTGTTTACGCCTTGGTCGTTACTTAAACGTTTCAACGGTTAGCTACGGGTCGAGTTTGTCGTTAGCTTGCCCGGGCTCGTGGTTGCTAGTAGCATTAGCCAAGGCTTGCTAGCTACAAGTGCACGTTTTGCCACGCTCCGCTCATCTTAGTCAGACGGAGCGATAAACGATGAAAAAGAAGATTTGGAACATGCACATGGGTTTTTTTTATATTAGACAAGCTGCTGTGAAGTGTGCCCCGCCCAGTGTTTAGCAGAATTTGTGCCACCGTGCTCCTGGTTTAGCCGCGATAGCTAACGTGAGAGAGTTACGTGGTTTGTGTCGGGCGTGCAGGCAGCAGATTCATCTTGTCCGGTTTCTTCTATATCTTCCAAATTGTTTGCATACATATTTACAACCCACGTTTGCCCGGACGCATTTGATAACAATGCACAGCTGTGATTGTGATTTTGCGGTCAAGTTAGTATTTCATGCGCAGAAAGGCCCTGTGCATCCTCCTCCTCCTCCTCCTCTTCCTCCTCCTCCTCCTCGGTGTGGAGCAGCAGCTACAGCCTCACTACATCTCATGCTAACCACGTCAACATGTCGCTGCTGTCATAAACTTCATTTGATCGCTCTGTCCGAGTGCAGAATTACACGCCGGGGATGAATTTGATCTCCGTCCCGGGCCCCTCCCACCTTTCATGGCAACAGTTTTCCCTTCATTCACGTGGCACGGCGTCGTGACCACAGGGTGTGAGGAATCCTGTGCAATCTCCTCTGTTCTTGTTTGGTGGCTTTGTGTCTAGTGCTCATCATCAATGCATACATTTAAAAGCTAAAACATCATGCAGTCATTTCGGGCACAAGTGTTTACAAATGCTTTTAACTATGGAAGTGAATTAATGAAAGTTGTTGTGAATGTTTCTGAACCTACTTGGTGTGTTCTGCACAGCAAGCAGCCACTCGGCTCATTTGTTTGTTTTATCCATTTGCAGTTACTGGCACAGATCATATACAGTTCAAACTTAAATTGAGCTCTAGGGCACTTGATAGTAAATGTGTTAAATTTGAAAGGAACCTTTTTATCACTTTAAAAAGTCCTCACTGTTGCTGCACCGTAAGTCTTTCTGTGAAGCTCAGTGAACTTTGACCCTAACTTGTGTTTTCCTCTTTCTGGCAGATCCTTTAACTTTGTACCAAGACTGATGATTTCTGCTGCGAAGCCTTTGGTTTGGTTTGAAGAGGCACACTGTTATCATCACTGCTGACCTGCAGGTAAAGCCACTGGCATTTTTCATGACGTGCTCTTGAATTAAAGGTGAATATTAGGCGATGCGCAGTTTCTTCAATTCACATTTGTAGTTGGAAAAGAATTCACCACTAATGATGTACGTGATTGATTTCTACATTGTGTTTCAGCCACATTAAAGTTGGTTTTAGACTTTTGTGAATGTCTTAAATAGACTGAACATGTTCTGCTTCTCGTCCCAATTTTCAACCTATGAATTAAATTACATTATGTATTAAACATTTGTAACTTTAAGTTAGAAGATGTAATTTAAACTGTAATTTTTCATAACTAGACCACCTTAAATTAAAACATTAGACTAGAGAGGGTATGTATGTGACGTCACTATACACTGAATTTACCATGGTCTGTCATCCTTAGTAGCAAACATGCTACAATCAATATCTATCCGGATGCATTCACATGGAAAATACTGCAGTAAATATAAGAAGCTGTTATCCAATCAAATGCATAGATTACAAAAATCGTGGCACACGTTTTATAGACTGCAGGCAGCTTAATATTGAAATATTTTAGCAAACCTGACCGCAGACCGCCAGAATATCGTTTGCTTTGAGGCTCCTGACGCGCACACGCAGTTTGTGTCAGGAGACATTTTAATGTCCACAGCAGAACCCGGCCTATACTGGATTTTTTGAGGCCGTTACGATATTGAAATTTGGGAATTACAAAAAAAAAAAAAAATCTGATGATGATGTTTTTAAAAACGTACATAACAAACAACAATCATAAAACTGATCTCTTAGACAAAGATACATACTGAGCGCAGGATATTAGACAAAATCAATCTGTCAGTGCTCTCTGGCGGACAAACTATGCAATGGAGATACTGTTTCTAAATAAACCTTAATAAAACCCCAGTTTGGTGTTTCTGTGCTGCATTTTCTTGTTACTTCTGCTGCTTTCACATGGATTCAGGCAGACGATCGACACTGGATGGATGACACAGGAAAAACAAACAGTCGGATTGAACGGCATCACATGCATGACAAAATGTTGCTGTGGTGATCTCGTATTGCTTACAAAGACTGGACTAAATATATTAAATAATAAATAAAATGTACTGCGTTATTTTGTAGCATGATACAGTATATTATGCATTATTGCATGTTTTCTGCTTGTGTTAGAGAACTATGTAAACTATTTTAACTGTGGATGGCTGCCGTCACTGATGGGGGGTCTTCTCTGCCGTTCTCGCCTACTTTTCACGTCCTGCTCTGATAAAAAGATGATAAAAATGGTTTTCTGTCAGCCTGAATTCATGCGAATGCAGCTTTACACTTGGATATGATATGATGAGCCATTATATCGGCCAAGAGAACTCATTGGAGTCTCTCTAGTCCACACAGCACTGACTGACGGGGACATTTTACACATTGTTGTTATTGTTGGTAGCATCTCCAGCTACAGCAGCCGTAACGAGGCTGTTTAGCTACTCGGTGATGGTGGAGGGATCATGTGGAAAAAGTGACGTCATTGCATATCCTCAATAGAGCAGCCGTCAAAATAGATTTGCTGAATTAGCGCTGTGCGACGCAAATAACCTTTTACTGTAATATTTGGAGCGACGATGCAACAGAAACGAGTTCATTGACGTGTTTTAAGACATGGAGGAATCCCAGCAAAGCCTAATGAATAAAAGAACGTGGCTGCCCTTCATATTTGTCATGTAATGGACTGAAAAGAGTGACTCATAGCTGGTCTTTTGTGCTCCCCTGTAGACATTCAGTTTGAAAGTAGTGATTGACTCCATCATCTATGGAGGAGAATGCAAGCCCTGAGCTCTCTCTAGCTCCTGAGCCAGAGCAGAGCCAGGACCGTATGGATAGCTGCTCTCAAGGTACCTTGGATCAGCTTCTTTTCCCTCATAATAACAGGGTGGGAACGTTGTGGTGATGCCACTTATGATGTGACGTTCTGTGATCTTTGAATGGTTTTAAATTTGGGGGGAAATGTAGAATAAGTACGGGTCCTTTCCAAGTAAAGCTATCAGTTTTACTAATTGTTTTATTCATATACATGCTGAAGCCCAAGACGATCCATAGTTTCTTGGTTTTATTGTTGCACCCTGGTGATTGCTTGCCATGGTATTTTTTCTTGCCCACAGCCTTTTTGTAATTGTCTGTCCACAGGTTTTGGAGAAGGGTTTAGTGAGCAAAAGGAACAGTTTCAAACTGAAAGCAACAATGTGGCCAAAGAGACACTAGAGGAGCCAGATAAATCTTTCAAGGCCAACAGTGAAGTAAAGAAGACTTGGGGTTTCCGACGGTCCACTGTTGCAAAGAGAGAGATGCCAGTGGAGGCAGCGACCGACAGCCCTGAAAGCCGCTGTCCTGTACGTCGCAGCGGCAGGCAGTCTAAGCGTACGGACAAACTAGAGGAATTCCTCCTGACGGCCAAAAGAGGGTCCAGAAAGAGTGCCCCTCCCAGTTTGGAAAGTGGAGATCCTCCTTCCCAAACTCCAACCGATGCAGAGACCGCCTCAGAGGCTAGCTTCGACGGTAACGTTGACACCAAGGCTGTCGATGACAAGGTAGAGTCTCCAGAGAGGAGGACGAGAAGTGGCGGGAGGAAGCAGACCCAACAGAAAACACGAGCGAGCAGACGGACCCGAGGAGGAGGAGGAGGGACGTACAAAGATGAGGGAAGCTCCGAGAATGAGGAGGACAGCGCAGGTGCTGCCAATAAAGACCAGCTACCAGAGAAAAAAGATGAAGAGAGTTATCCCAGTCCTGAAAATGTAGGGAGCACTAACGCAGTACAGCCTCAGCCAGAGCAGGACTCTGAGAAGACGGGGCTCGTCCTGGAGAAGAACGAACACGGAGATAAAAACGACAAGGAGGAAACGGAGAAGGAGACCGACAAAGAGACCGACGAGGACGCCGCAGAGAAGCCTGTGGCGGTGTTGGTAAAACGTGGCCCACTGAGAACTTATGTCAATAAAAAGAAGGCAGCCAGTAAGAACAGCCCCCCCGCTAAAGGCTCTGCTCCTGCCAACAAGAGCACCACTCCTGTCAAGAGGGAGGTCAAACCCAGAGCGGCCCAAGCTTCTGGAAAGACACGCCAGTCCCAGACACAAGAGGACGATGAGGACGATGAGGACGAGGACGAGGACGAGGATGAGAATGACGACGAGAACGATGATGAGAATGACTCTTCGGGCTCTTCGTCTTCTTCTTCATCCATCGATTCTGACGATGGAGGTTATGACCCCAATGCACTTTACTGCATCTGTCGCCAGAAACACAACAAACGGTATTTTGTCATCTTCTGTTTTTATCCATTATTAATATAATTATGACCACAAACGGCTGCAGTGTCTTCTTAAAGTGTTCAGATAATTAAATACGTCTTATTGAACATATTCCCATTTGTTGATTTTAGATCCCCTCCTTGTCATGCTAGTAGCTACAGCCCGTCTGATTCCACGTAGCCATCTTGTATTCATACTCTGCTCAACAGTTTTTGTTGAACTTAACTTTGAAAAGCCGTGACACTGAATGTTCTCTGCTCATCAGATTCATGATCTGCTGTGACCGCTGCGAGGAGTGGTTCCACGGGGACTGCGTGGGCATCACCGAGGCCCGTGGCCGCCTGATGGAGAGGAATGGGGAAGACTACATCTGCCCCAACTGCACCGCGAAGAAAAACCAGGTGGTCAGACCCGCCACGTCTATCCTCTCCGTGAGCACCGAGCTCGGGAAGTGCAGAGCCGACGCCGCTCATCTTCCGGCTTCTGCTCTCACCATTTCTGCTGTGACCTTTTACGCTACTGCCGATAAGAACAACACCAGTGGAGCGGACGCCAGTCTGGCAGCCGCTCAGGCTGCGGCGGCACCTTCAGCCTCCACATCCGCTGGAACTGAAGAGAAGGGAGCAGAGGACCTGGGCATCAAAGGCAGGATAGAGAAAGCTACTAATCCAACTGGGAAAAAGAAGATAAAGATCTTTCAGCCGGTAGGTTACAACTGCTCTCAGCTTAAAGGCTCTGAATTAGTCATTTATTAGTTATTATGAGTCCAGCTATGAAATCATTGTCTAGTTACTGTGACTGTTGCTCTGTCGTCCAGTACTTTACTGTGCATGTCAGTAATATAAGTTTCACCTTCTTTCCTGAAGTTACTATGATGCAATAGTTAATTATTTAGTTCTCTAAAGAATGAAAATCTGTTTCACCACAGTCGCTGTCAAAGAGTCTAAATATGTGGGTGATGTATAGATTGTAATTAGAAACCCTGTGATTAGAGTACAGTGTCCCATGACTCCTGGCTCCATTGGTGGTTTTCCTGTTTTTAGAGAATACAGATTAGGACTCAAAAAGTAGAGGCCAATGGCTCCAGATTACAAATCTCCATATGGACAAACGGATGTTAAAGAACTGGCAATGACATCACATGGCCTGAAAACTGTTTGACAAAACTTAGAGCCCTTTTTTTTTATATATATACAAAAGAAAATAGCTGTTGCTTTCCATTTTTGGGTTGGTAAATTTAGAGAGCAGGCATTGTGAAAAACCTTTTGCAAAATGACCCTGCTCGTCATTAGATGTTCATTTTCTTGTGTGCTGACTTGAAGCAGGCTGTGCAGCAGCCGTCCGGACTGAAAGCAGACCAGAAAACGGCGCCAACCACGGAAAAGAAGGCAGCACCCCCAGCAGAGCAAAAGGCACTGCCAGACACGGAGCACAAAGTGGCGTCCAACGTGGAGGTAAAAACGACACCAACAGCGGAGGCGCCAGAGGAGAAGGCCGGGCAGAAGGCCGAGGAGGACGCCTCCCTTCCCAAATGCATCGGGCCTGGCTGCGAGAACAACGCCCAGCCAGACTCCGTGTACTGCGGCAATGACTGCATCCTGAGACACGCCGCTGCGACCATGAAGTCCATCACTGATGTCAAAGAGCCCAAACAGAAGGACAAGGCCAAGGCTCAGAAAACCAAGTCCACACCAAAGGTAACTCGGACCACTTGAAATGATCCCCTTTGCCTGTCCTTTAAAGCAGAAATGCTCATGCCTTTTACCTAATGAGGAAAGCTGTGCAGGGAGCTAGACTTACTCATCTTATTCAATTCTATAAGTTCAATTCAATTGAACTTGATTTCAATTCAGGTTGTACTAGTGGAAAGCACTTTCTTAGAAGTTGTGACTGCCAAACTACCCGTGTCACAGTAATACAAGGTGTAAGATAGAGGTATAAGTATTAGACCGCATGTCTCTATCACATTTGAGAAGTTATTTCTTGAAACTTGCTAAACTTTTGGCTTATGGTTAGTGTTGTTGAGCGAAGAATCCTCGAGCCTGGTGTGACTATTGAAGTACTTGTCTATCCTTGTCTGTGAATAACTGAAGTCATAACATTATAATACACATGCTTTAATAATATCCATGCATAAATGACATCATCGGTGTGACTTTGATGAAAATGTAGTTTCACTGTTGAATAACTGCACAGAAAACCCACATCCGTGTACAGAACAAGTCATGTTTGGTATTTAAAAATGATAAAAAGTCCCATTTTGAGATTCGTCTTGAGAGGGTCAAGTTTCCTTGCTGTGGCTGCACCATCTGCTTTTTAGAAATGTCACAGGAAAGTAAAATCTTAACCTGATTAAAATGGTTCAGAAAGCTTTGCTGTTGCTACATGGAAGTGGAATTACTTACTTACTTACTGCTACTTCCTGATGTCAGAGCGTCCTCTAAGCAGATAGTCGACTAGCAGCCTATGTTTGGTCTTAACAGGAGCTGTTTCGTCATTCAGAAGTGACTCTCATTTATCAGGGTCTGATCACGGTGGTAACCCGTACTGGTAACCAGTGTTGGTTCAGTGGATCAGATCAAAATGAGCAAACTTGTAGCCAATCTACTGACCAGTCGGCTGGTGGGATCAATGGAGTCATCATTCCCACTGGATCGTTAAA
The DNA here is from genome assembly GCF_042242105.1 of Pempheris klunzingeri. Lineage (NCBI taxonomy): Eukaryota > Metazoa > Chordata > Actinopteri > Acropomatiformes > Pempheridae > Pempheris > Pempheris klunzingeri. Next base: position 3,535,490 of record NC_092013.1, read on the forward strand.
CGGACAAAAGCGCTGCCTGCAGATTAAAGTGACGTTTGTTCCAAGGCATCGAGGAAAGTGTTCAGACACCCAGCATTACTTTATTCTATCTGTGTATGCTGTAGCCCATTAAGGCTGCTGAGGTCCTCCACCCCCGGAGACTGTGAGGCTGCTTCATGCAGTGAACATGTTTTTTTTTTTTTTTTTTTTTTAGATGCAGTGGGTTGTATAAGTGAATCATTGTCTCGTGGCACCGTAACGATAGCAGGTGATAACCCTGCTTAACAAAGGAATATCTGAATGAACGTGGCTCCTAAATAGTTAAACCTCACAGCGTTCAGTCCCACTGTCCACCTTTCATGTTATAGTCACTTTACAGCGGGGAAAACTGAGCTATAGGTTTAAAAATATTGGCAACAGCCTTTATGGACAGTATTTGCTTTAACTGTTGTTGCTATTATGCTATTTTCTCCTTCATTTACTTTTGTGCTTTAGTCCTGCATCTTTTATCAGCTTTAACTCCACAGCAGTCAGCAGCCCTACTTGTATTTTAAGTGCTGAAAATCTCATTAAGACAACAGCTAATGATTATTTCCCTTGTTGATTATTTACTCAGTTAGTTGTTTGGTCTATAAAATATCAAAAATGGTGAAAAGTGTCGACAGGATCGTCGGAGCCCACAATCACATCCTTAAATGTCTTGTTTTGTCCACAACTCAGAGAGATTCAGTTTACTGTCACTGAGGAGGAAAGAAACCAGAAATAATTTTCACATTTCACACTTAAGAAGCTTGAATCAGGCAATTTTGACTTTTTTTTTTTCCCCCTAAAAGTTATTCAAGCTGATTAATTACCAACTAATTTGATAATGGATTTATAGTTGGCATCTAATTGATTACTCTGTTAAGTGTTGCAGCTCGGCTTCTTAGATGTTGCTGTTAGAAGTAATTGGCTATTTGTTCCACACACTGTTTATTTATTTAATGTGCATTTGTAGCCGGGCTGAGAAATCTCACAACTCAAAAATTTACTTTAATGAGATTGAACCTTCAGGGGCTGAGGGGGGAGGGGGGAGGGGGGAGTAAACGGTGAAGTACTCTAAAGCGCCCATATCTTAGCGTGCATGCTTGTAAGTGATGTATACTTTCAGGGAACAGTCTTCATAGGGTTTAAAGTTGAAGAACTGGTACTTGAAGAAGCCTGGTCTCTGCAATACACTTGTAAAAACCTTCTGGCTCACTAGCTTAGACCAGTAAAATGTACCTGTCAAGAATGATTTAGTACACAGTGTAAATGTTTCCACAGAAATGTGAAAGGCTGCCAGTTAAGAGCCTGGTGTGTGCAGAAATGCTATTAATTTATTCAAACAGAATTTTGCTAAGCACACATTATGCGTACAGTGATTTAAAAGGACAAAAATGGAGAGCAGGCAGACAAAAGACTGTAAGGGTTAATGATTTGTTAACCACGGGCAGTGTTTCCTGGCATTTGGCAGTGCTTCATAGAAGGAATCTATTTTTAAAGGCCAACACATCCCAAGTCAACATCTCTGTGTTGTGACTGAAATGCTAAACAATGTGAGCTCTGTTACTAAAAGGCCTGAATGTGTGTTTCTTACCGTCCACCCAGAGGAGCGCCGCCGGTGGGAAGAACGCGCAGAAGAAGACCCGGGAGGAGTCGGACAGCGAGGAAGATCACAGTCCCGATCCGGACGAGGACGACGAAGACGAGCATGCTGTGGAGCAGCCGCCCCCGCCGGCCACTGCGTCCTGGTCCAGCGACCATAATTACATTGCAGTAACACCAGAAAAGACTACACCCATATCACCAACAGTGTTAAACAAAAAGTGTATGTATCTCTTTGAAGGTCTCGGGCTGTTGTTGAAACCACATTGTTGTTTTTCCATTATAAATGTGGTTCCTGTCGTGCTAACGTAATTTAGAAATGATCGTACATTTGGGGAAGAACACGAGTGCTCTGGAGATGAACTCAGCTGTATGCTAGACTTTAAGATGATTTGCAAAGTGTTGTGATTTTGATAATGTCAAAGTTTCGTTACTCAATGAAATGTTGGCAGCTGTGGAAAAGGTAAGTGATATTTGTGGCCTTGGGTAAGTATTCAATAATCCAGAATGCATTTATTTTGAAAGGGGCACTCCATAGGTTGCACTAATCAAGATAACTGTACAGTTACTGTCTGTAACATCCTCTGCAGCTCTCGATGAGCTTTGCAAAGTCTGACAAACTCACCCTGAGGATGTCACCAGGGGGAATCTCAGCTTAGAGACTTCTTAACAGAAAGCCTGTGTTACAAACTGAAAGCAGGAGCTTCAAAGATGTACCGGGCAGCGAGGGTTCAACAAATGATGCTGGTGTGTTATGGGAAATGTAGGATCCAGCTTGGGTTTTTTCCCCACGATCCATATTAAGGTACTTTGCCCTCCGCAGCATCGGTTTTGATCATTCCCTTTTTTTAATATGACTCTTCAGGCCTCATCTTGTTGGTAGTGCAGTGCTTAAGCGATGGAGTACCCCTTTTTGAATACCTCTTTGTTGAACTGCAGAGCTGTAGATGAAAGCCTATAAAGGAGACAGAAGGAGGGCAGTAGTCTCTGCGCTCTCTGCAGTGAAGGACGCCTCCCTGTGAGATGTATGGATGTGATGAATGGATTGGTGCCTGTGTGTGTTTGGAGCGTGATTTCTAATCATGTGCACAAGTCTCCCCACTTCCCGGGTCCTTCACCTCAGCTGTTGGACCCATAAAAACGGTCCTTCCTTCCCTTTCTCCAGCAGGCAGGCAGGTAGGTGTTGCAGGACTCCCCCATGTTAATGTGGACCAATGATCACAGCTCATATTGAGCTGATAACACCAGCTGTTAAACACAACCTTGCTTTTCTACCATAAATGTTGTGGGTAACAGGCTTTTTTTCAACGTTTTTTGATTCAAGGTTTTGATTCATATTGAATATGATGCTTCACTGCTCGTGGGCTTTAAAATAAAAGGTGATATAACAGATTTTAGGATGCCTCCATTGATTATGTGAGCAGTGTTGGCTTGCTGTAGGATACCCTGACCAGCTCAGCTCAAACAAGCATATACAACTGATTTATCTACACACACTGTGGAGTCCTGACACCCAAGAGCCCCCAGATGGTGAACAGCCAGACAAGAAAGAAGCTCTGCCACAGAAACCAGACCGCGTGGAGATCCCGCAGCGAAGCTTAGAACAGCAGAAGACGGAGACCGAAGACCGGGGAAGATGAAGCGCAGATTCAGAAGAGGGAGATCCGCGTGCACAAGTTTTCCACACACATTTTGCACCCGATGAGATGTGATCCATACTGAGGGGAACGTTTGTTGCATTGAAATGTGGACATTTCATCTTCCTTCACCTTTTCTTTATAAGAGGTCATAGAAGGCAGTAGATTAATTTCAGTTAAGATGGCAAGTGCTAATCTTAGGTAACTGGATCTGCTCAGGTCAGGAGACCAATATGAAGGATTTTTGTTTGATTATCACAAGGAGGGAAATTCTGGCTCATTGATTTGTGCTTCCATAGCTCATATTTTCTAGAGAAATATATTGATTGGTGTGACAACTCATTACCTTCAGAAGATGGTTGACTTTGGTTGCTTTGCACAATAACATAGTGGTGTATGCATTGTAGCGGGTGTGTAGTTGCTGCTCAAGTGGGGCAAATGCTTATATTAATGCAGTTTTAACATTGGACACACGGGGTGACGCACTAGTGTCTGCAGATGACAGCTTTAGGAGAGGTCTGACAAGTGTGTATAACTTCACAAGTCTTGCTGCAAATCGGAGGATTTGACACTTCATGTTTTGAAGAAAATGGCTTTTAAGAAATATATTTGCGTATACTTGCATAACTAAGTCAAATGACTTAAGATGAACAAGCCTGGGGTCTAGTTAGTTGTGTCTCATCGGCTGGTGATGGTCTTAATGGTTGGAGTTTGGAGCTGAGCAAATGATATGAATGTTTACATTTACAGTTAAAAATTAGCATCATAGTGAATTTTGTCATCTCAAGCATTACCTTTGATTGTGATCCTCATCTTCCATTCATGGTCATTGTCCACGCATGCAGTGTTATGGATTTATGCTTCAGTGGGCAGAGAGCTGAGCTAAACAACATTTTAACCAGTGAATAAACTGGCCGATGCTGCTCATCTCGCACTCAAGTGAGAGAAGCTTTTCACCTGGGTGGATCTCTGGGCGCTGAACAGTCTCAGGAGGAGGTACCTCTGTACTAACGAGGATCATTGCCACCAAATGATATTTTGGGGGGAAAGTGCTCCTTTTCTCTAAGGGGCCTGCATGAACAGCACAATGTATCTGCCCTCCAGTGCCACATAATAAAGATGGGCCTTTGTAACTGCCCAGTGGTCGACTTTGTGGTTTTATTTTTCAGAATGATCACTGCAGTGTGTGCACACAAATGATGTGGATGACTTTTATTTTTGGATCAGTTGAGGAAAAGCTTTCATAATGAGTTTTAATACTCACTTTCACTTGAATGTTTTTTTTTGTCAGCTGCTGTAGTCTCTGAATTAAAGACCTTAAGTCATGATTATATGCAGTGTTTATTAAATATTGTCACACTACATGTTGCATGTGCTGGTATGATAAATGAGGGCGTATTTTAAAATGTTTGATCTTGTCGTTGGTTTCCAGCTCCCCCCAAAGAGGAGAAGCAAAGTGAGAAGGAACAGAAAGAGAAGGAACCAGCCCCAGCTCCTGAGAAACCCTCCCCGGCGTCTGCAGCACCAGTCAAAGGAAACAAGAAGTCCTCCACTAAAGCCGCCAAGGTTTCCCCCAAGGGCAAGAAGCCTTCGCCGCAGACCACCAGCTCGAAGACATCGAAGAAACCCGCAACACCCCCAAGTAAAACTGCACTCAAGTCCAAGAAACCGGGCCAGCCGCCTGTCCGTACCTCGTCTCCCTTTCCTCCAGGTCCCATCCACGTCACAGGAGCGCTGAGAGTCACCAAGTCCAACTTCACTATTCCTAAGAAGCAGCCCCAACAAAAGGAGGTTTCATCCCATCGTCAGTCCTCCTCTTCCTCCTCCAGGGTGTCTTCATCTCCTGTGTCTAAAGCGTCCTCCAGCCACTCCTCTTCGTCCAGATCTTCGCATCACGCTTCTTCAGCGCCCCCTGTGACCCCCATGCCGCCTCCGCCCAACAACCAGATGAGACAGAACATCCGCCGCTCGCTCACAGACATCCTGTACAAGAGGTAGGAGTCCCACAGTAGTTCATAATGCTTATGTTGTCTCTTAAGATACCACCTGGAAATCTTCAGGTAAACACCGTTTAACAACAAACACCGCTATGTGTTGTGCTCTGTATCACCAGGGTGAGTGACAGTGATGATCTGAAGATGACAGAGAGTGAAGTGGGAAGGCTGGCAGTTGCCATTGAAAAAGAAATGTTCAACCTCTGCCTTAGTACTGACAGCAAGTACAAAAACAAATACAGGTCCCTCATGTTCAACCTGAAAGATCCCAAAAACAAAGTGAGTCAACACAAACATGCACGCTTTCACTTTTCCAGCCAGATCCACGTCCTGCGTTTACAGAGCTGTGTGTGCCTGTAGTGTGAAAAGCTCTGGTTGTCTTAGGTGACTTGATGTTCCAGGTGCTGCGATGTTAAAACACCGTGTGGTGTGTTTGTCTCAGGGCTTGTTTTACAGGGTGGTGGGTGGTGAGGTTAGTCCCTTCAGACTGGTGAGACTAAGTGCTGAAGAATTGCTTTCCAAAGAGATATCTGAGTGGAGAAAGCCCGACGCTGCTGAGGTAAACATTACTCCCCTTTTTAATTAAATATCAAGAAGTCGACTTGAAGTTCAAAGAGCTGAGAGATGTTTGTACAGGATGCATTAGATTGTTACAGCATTTCTGGATGTCTCCTTTAGGCCCAGTCCTCCAGTGCAAGGGTCCACTCAGGTCATTCCAAACTGGGCAACAGGCACGACTCTGGCTCACATAGCATGGATATGGACGATGCCCCACCGACATCTGATGCAGATGTATGTATCTCTGCCACCTCTTCATCTACTCGCATGGCTTCTGCTGCAGTAAGTGGTGGCGTGCGGCCTTTCTTTGGCTTTCACACTTTCCTTTTCCCCCTTACACGAGGTCCTTAGTACGCAAACTGTTAGTTTTCTTGCCAACTGTCCTGTTCTTCAGTTTCTTTCTTTCTAAAGCTTTGTGTTTCTTCACTGGCAGGCATCAAACCTCCTTTCACCAAAATACAATGTTGTACATTGTAGTAATGACCTACGGATGTTCTGTGATGAGTATCATCTAATCCAGGTCACCTAAGATTTGACAGAGATCCTGTTTTCTTTGTCTGCAGGACCAAGACGAGTTTAGCTCCACTCCTTCAGCCTCAGCTCAGCCCTCTGCTGTGGAGGGGCAGACCGGCAGCATGCCTGACATTTTCAGCAACATGCTCAAAGACACCACCTCTGAACACAGGACCCATCTATTTGACCTCAACTGTAAAATATGCACCGGTAAATGAGAGGCTGACCAGAAGTGTCAGGGTTATATTCATCTGTATAAACAGATAACTTTATTAGTATTTTTGTTAAATCTTGCCTTTAATCTTTTATAATCATGTTCTTGGATCTTTAACCTGTAGGTCAGAAGACAGAAGATGAGCCTTCAGCCAAGAAAGCCAAACTGACCAAGAAGCCTGAAACTAAGCCGCCCAGACAGGAGCTCCATTCGTCCAGGTCAGGGGATGCGTCTCCTGCCAGCCAACCACAGGTCCCCACAGCTTACCAGCACCAAGACCCCGGAGCTTACCAGCACCTGATCCCTCCGGCCTACCAGTCCAACGCGGAGCCAGCTGTCCCAGATCCCAGTTACCAGGAGGACCTCAATATGCTGGCACCTCCAGCCCAGGCCCCCACACCCGTCGCCCCCACCGTGTCCTCTGTCAGCATCACCCGCAGAGACCCACGCATGGCCAGGCACAGCTCCGGGGTGACCGTCACCTACACCGCTCCAGAGAAGCCCAACTCGGTAGAAGCACTCCCAGCTCCCCTCAGTGCTCCAGTGGAGGTCGGACCCAAGGGGCCGCTGCCAATGCCCCCAGCTCCCCCCCCTTCGGTCGCTGTGTCCAAACCGGTGAAAACAAGGTGCTTAATCTCATCATGATTTTATGATTTAACTTGTTAACTAAATTTTATGCTGAACTAACCTTTACATATATATGTTGTGTGCTGAAGCTGCATGAGGCTATTAATGCCAAATAGTAGTTTTAAAGCAGGATCAGTGGTGCTACAGTGTGATGGGGCAGCGTCATGCTTTTTTTTTAATCTAAGAAAAGCTTCATGATATACAGGATGTGGCCTTGAGACTTGGGGGTCTTCTCTTAAATGAAGACTGTTTTGGTTTTGCAGTTCATCCGAGCCTCCTCCCGAGGGCGAGACGGCAATCTTCCTCCACGGTCAAGAGAAGATTTGGAAAGGATTTATCAACATGCAGTCGGTGGCTAAGTTTGTGACCAAGGCTTATCTGGTGTCAGGATCCTTTGAATACCTGAAGGAGGTTAGAAATCCATATGTAATTTCAAACTTTATCATTACTGAATGCAAAAGTTTTGGGCATACAGATAAGAGAAGGCATCATACAAAGGCTGTTGTCTGTGTTGCGCAGGATTTGCCCGACACCATCCACGTAGGAGGACGCATATCTCCAAACACAGTGTGGGACTATGTCGGGAAGCTGAAAACCTCCCTCTCAAAGGTTTGCTTGGAAGAAAGCGAATTTGCATAAAAGAGCTTAACATCTGTTTTTTTTTTGTTAAAGGCCTTTGCAACACTTACTGACTTGTTTCTTGCTCTGTGCTTTCAGGAACTGTGTCTGATCCGTTTCCACCCAGCTACAGAGGAAGAGGAGGTGGCCTATGTCTCTCTCTTCTCTTACTTTAGCAGCAGGAAGCGATTTGGCGTGGTGGCTAACAACAACCGTCGCATCAAAGACCTCTATCTCATCCCGCTGGGCTCAAAGGACCCTTTACCCTCCAAACTGTTACCGTTTGATGGGCCAGGTAAGCATTTAAAGGGATACACAAATGAACTTGTATTTATTCTAATGTTGTGTCTTTGTACATGTGGTGAGTATATTCTGTGTCACCTTTGTTTTTGGACTCGGGTTGAAATGAGAGCTTGTTTGATTCCTGGGTTTGTACTGTAGGGGGCACTCACACCCCTTGTCACGTCTCCCCTGGAAAACACATCTGTGCATCAGACAGCTGCTGTGTTCTCTGCTGTGTATCTGACTTTGTATCACACATTTCTAATAAAGGAAGTTTGCATCGCAGGTTGGTGCCATTTGAGTCCAGTCTCAGCCTGTTGTTTCTTAAGACCTGGCTCGTACATATACATAATGGAACAAGCATGTAACCAATAAATAGCCCACACTGGTGTCCATATGGTAACATGCAGCACCACTGGAATAAACTTTAAAGGAAGAATCAGCATTTTATCTAAGCTTTGCCACCAGCCACATGGCTATTGCAGCTGTGGTAAGTAAACAGGCCGTCCATCTCCGAGGTCTGTCTTAAACATCAGCACTTCTACTCCTGAATGAGTATTCGATGCATTCAATGAGGTTCCTCCTTAATTGAATAGCTTCAGAAAAATTAAATAACTTTGGTTTGTTTCTGATACCAGGTCATTAATGTGTCTGAACTGATTTGTGCACCTGAGTGAGGATTAAATATCATTAACCATCTTTTGTGGTCGTCATATTTGAGCAATTTACAGATTCAGCTTAGCGATGTCAGTTCAGTTGTTCAGTTTGTCTCTTGGTTCTATTTGTTAGTACATCTACATATCACCAACACAAGCCTACGGACACATTTATGTTTTTGACTCATTTACTAATGTTTTTTTTCACCAACAAGTTTAGTGACTATTGACTTGCTGCTAAATTACACACGAGGACACTTGTATAATCATATTACAACCACCTGCATTTGTTGTATAAAGAAATACACTTCAGAGTTGAAAGACCCTTGGCTTTGAATGTGATAAAGCCTGTGCTGCTGGTCTCTATGTACATGTTGTGGCAGCTCTCATTTCACCCGTGTTTTGTGTCTTCCTAAGGTCGAGAATGCTCATTCAAACCTTTAAGCAGGTTTATACAAAGTGTCTATTTTGTGAATTTGTATCAGTCAGTTCATGTTTTATAAGATGCTTGTTTTGTCCATCTTGCAGGGCTTGAACCAGCTCGTCCCAACCTCCTCTTGGGGCTGCTGATCTGCCAGAAGGACAGAAAGCGTGCTGGTGCTCCACTAGAAAACGAGGAAAAACGCTCCAAGATCCAAAACAAAGATGCCGATGACCTTTCAAAGCCGTCTCCCTCGGTCAGAGCAGACAGGAGCACACGACAGAGTCTTGAAATCTCCTTCAGCACAACCCCTCCAGGGTCACCTCCACACAGCTCCTCCGAGACCCAGAGCAGCACTGTCACCACCTCCTCAGTCCTCTCCTTCTTGTCCTCTGTCAAAACTCCCGCCACATCCACTAACACTGGCAAGGACTCCCCATCCTCGTCGAGCTCCGTCGCCTCCTCTTCCGCAGCTGCCACGCCTCTTCAGACCATCCTCAACACTCTTTTTGGGAAGAAAAAGCACGACTCAGAAGCTTCCAACTCTCCGTCTGATCAGGGCGGGGAGCTCTCCGTTCCACCGGCTTCAATGCTAGACCCCATTGTTCAGCAGTTTGCACAGAGCTCCAGGGAGAAACAGGTGGAGGAGGACGAAGATGACCGACCGTATGATCCAGAAGAAGAGTATGACCCCGGTAGAGGCTACAGTGCGCCTAAGAAGCCTGTTGAAGTAGTGAGCAAACCTGAAGTCTCTAAGCAGCCTGAGGCGGTTGAAGATGAAGGAGATGATGTGGCATATGACCCAGAGGATGACTCCATTTTTGAAGACGTCAAAACTTTAGTACCAGGTCAGGCGAAGGCTGCAACTGAATCTATAACTGATTCACAAAAGATTTTGGAAAGCCTTAAACAGATCGGGGATCAGAAACAGGGAGAACAGCAAATGTCATCCACAGGGACACCTGTTGCCACACTGGCGCTTCCGGACTCGCTCTTACTTGAACCCACCAAATCCCTTTTGGTCAATACTCAGCTTCTGCAGCTTGGCAAAAAGGTTGAGGAACTTGTAAAGTCTTCATCAGCTACTCCCTTGATCAACCAGAGGAGAGATCCCCGGCAGAGCAGGGATCCTCGCCAGGCTTCAGCTGGCAGGAAACCATCTGATGAAACCGAGGAGAAAGAGGAGGCATCTGCTCTGTTGGCCGATTCCACTCCTTCCTCACTACCGGTGGTTCAGGAGCCTCAGACGGTTGATGTAGCCGAACTCCCAGACTCCTCACAGAGCCCAGAGACATCGCTGCCTCAAGAGGAAGTGAAAAACGAGACGCTACCCTTCCTGGGGTCACAGAAGACGGAGGTGTCGATTCCACTATTGGGAGAGGAGGTGGAACCTGATATGGAGGTCAACTACATGGACGACAAAGAGGTGAAAACTGAGGAAGCTGAGCCAGTCAAGGCAGAAACAGAGATGGACAAGTACAGTATTTGGCCAAATGCTGCCAGTATTTTAAAAGCTGGTGAGGACTTAGAGTATGAAGAGAACAGTCAGGACGCACCAACCACAAGTTATTTTAATGAGCCGGTGAGCACTTCCTCGATAACGTCCACAATCCCAGTACTCACTCAGAGCACAGCAATGGTTGACACTCAGCCTCATCACATGCCGCATCACATGCCGGCGTCAGGCTTCGACAGCGAGTACAGACCTCCGGCTGACATTCCCCCAATATCCAACTTCCCCCCGCCCCATCAGGTACAGGTACAGGGACAAAACCTGAGGATGAGGCCTCCACCGATGTGTTTGCCGCCACCCATACAGGGTCTTCCTCCGATGTCTGCCCCCCTTCCTATGCAGGGACCCCCTCTGCCCATCCATGTCCCCCCCCCTGTGCGTGGTCCTCCCCCGATGCAGGGTGACAGCAGCCAGCAGTATGGCCCACCAGCTGCGTACCCTCCCTACCAGAGCCAGTGGCCTGGCACCCAGCCGCCACCACAGCAGCAGCAGCAGCAGCAGCAGCAGCCTCCTGCTGGACCTCTTCCTCAGGGTATCATGCCACCCAGAGGACCTCCAATACCACCATTCCCTCCAATGGCTCAGAGAGGCCCTGCTCCTCAAATGTTTGATCCCTCCATTCCCCCTCAGCAGATTGGACAGCAAGGCCCCCCTCCAGGCCTTCCCCCCCCTGCTGCTTTTGATGGACCGACCAGTTTACCGCCACCAAGATTTTCTGGTCCTCCACCACCTTTTAATTTCCCTGCAAATAGAGGTCCTCCGCCGCCTTTCACGGGGCCACCTCCTGGTCACTTTGATAACAGACTCCTTCCTCCAGCCCACTTCCCCGGGTCCAGGGGTCCCCTGCCATCTCAGTACGGCGAGCATGGAGCCCAGCCACCGATGGTAGACCAACCTCGAGGGCCTGGAGAACAGTATAACAAAGACACTTCTAACTCTTTTATGCTAAATGTGGACCAGAATCCAAACCCTCTCCATATTTTTAAAGACAATCAGGGTCCCCTGCCCGGTCCAGCATACCGGGCTCCTCCACCTAACCATTATGAGGACAGAAGAGGCCCGCCCTCCAGTGGCGAGATAAGTGGACAGCACTTCAGTCCACTTAGCCAGTACGGGAGCTCCAGATCTCACTCCCCACCCCCACATCGAGGATCTTTCGATGACCACAGAGGTCTTCCCCCTCATGAGAATAGACCCCACCCATCCCAGCGTTTTGGAGGATCAGAGCGTTACCGCTTCGATCGGCTCTCTGATGACGCTAGACCCATTCGCCACAGTGGGCCGCTACTGCCAACCCCTCCAGAGGCCCCCTTAGGTCCTCCAAGTCGCATGGGAGCCCACAGTCCAGACCTGCACAGGGACGACCACTGGCGCCGACTCTCCCCTGAAATGAGGAGGCGGAGCAGCACCACCAGAGAGGACTCAGAACCCCGCAGCGTAGATCGCTTCAGCCGCTTCGACGGAGGACACAGAGAACCTCCTGCCGGTCCCGCTCAGCCCTCCGAAGAGAGGCCGAGGGAGCTGTCCGAGGACCGCCGGAGGGAACGGGAGCGCGAAGGCCCACATGCTGGCAGGCCGCTGTGGGACAGGGGTCAGGGCAAGAGGTGGAGCAGGGAGCGAGAGTGGGATAGAGGCAGGGAAAGGGACCGCGATCGGGAGCGTAGCCGAGAGAGAGACCGCAGCCGAGGCAGGGAGGCCGAGAGGCACAGGGAGACGGAGGGAGAGCGACACAGGGATCAAGACACAGACAAGAGGAGAGACAAGGAGAGAGACAAGGAGAGAGACAGGGACAGAGACAAGGACAGGGACAAGGAGAGAGACAGAGGCAGGGATTCTGACAGGAGGGACCACGACCGCGACAGAGGGAGAAACCGTGACAGAGAGCGTGAACGTGAACGTGACCGAGACCGAGACCGGAGACGGGACAGATCACGAAGCAGGGACCGCGACAGGGACAGAGACCGAGGGAAAGACCGGGGCAGAGACAAAGACAATGACAAGGACAAAGACAAAGACAAAGACAAAGACAAAGAGAGGGAGAGGGACAAGGACAAGGACAAAGAGAGGGACAAAGACAAGGAGAGGGACAAAGACAAGGAGAGGGACAAAGACAGGGAGAGGGACAAGGACAGGGACAGGGATAGGGATAGGGACAAAGACCGGGAAAGGAATAGGGACAGGGATAGGGAGAGGGACAGAGATAGGGACAAGGATAGGGATAGGGAGAGGGAGAGGGACAGAGATAGGGATAGGGACAGGGACAAAGACAAGGATCGTCGGGACAGGAGCAGAAGCAAAGAAAAGAGGGAGGAGAAAAAGGACAGTAAACACGAAACACCCAAGGAGAGCGAGAAAACTGCAGAAAATAACAAGACGGTGTCCTAGTCTCTGTTTTACAGACACTCACTGACAGTTTGGAGACACGTAAATCGCTCGCCAGTTGAAATCATCATGTAAATGAACAGTATTTCGTTAAATTTCCATAGTTGTGTTCCTACTAAAAAACGTTTGACAATGTTTGTATTCTTTCCGTCACGTGAAGGTTTCTAAGTTTGTTTTATCACATTTCAAAAACAAAAAACTGAAGGCCATCTAAGTTGATGTGTACGAGACGTATTCAGTGGGCGACTGAGTCCTATTACATGTACCTGTCTCCTGTCCAAACATTTTTTTAAGAAAACAATGTAACTGATTAACACACCATTTGCAAAGTGTAAATATGAATGTATTTGTGTATATACGGATGTTTTTAATCATACTTTTCTAAGTAGACAAAAAATAAAAGCCATATATCTGAGATGGATAATGTGAAAGTAAAAGGCAACACTGTTGACACACACACGTGTGTTTATATGTCCAGCAGGTTTGAACTTAAAGGCTCCAGCTTATCTACAGTACATCAATGGTTGTTAATGAAATATCCTGATTTTGTTTCAGCTCAGCCAATTAAACCCGTTTGATCACACGCGTTTGTCTCTGCCGTTCTCAGTTCTTTTGGTGTGAAATATGACTTAAGTCTAGCTTTCACGTTGTGGTTCAGTAATACAGGCGTGTGTTTCGCTCAGGTGGAGTCTCAGAACGAACCTCACCATCAGACCACATGTCGTGAGCACGGTCTGTGTGATGTCACCTCTGAGGATGCAGCCTGACATCTGGCAGGTGATACAGAAAGTGGAGAAATCTCTACGCAGCAAAGTCACTTTAATTTCTCAGCATGTTTAAAAACTTTACAGTAAGACGAGTCGTTGCAGAATCCACCTTCGTTTCTCAGTGATGATCGACGATACCTCACAGTGCAGGACCTCTGTTTGACATTTTGATCGTAATCTGTACAAACACATTCTGTGACTCTCATCAGATTAATATGCATAATGCTGATAACTTAGTAGAGTAAGAAACATATGCTCATGTCACCGGATGTGAACATGTTTAAAGACAGAAACTCGTGTAAATAGAAGAAAATGATAATTAAGAACCATCGTTACGTTTACTGACCACGGTCAAACTAACGAGCTGTTCCTAAAAATCTTCGTCCGACTCACCAGCGCACATTTTCTGGTCAGTTAATTCACCCATCGTGTCTTCGGCTTCTCTGGCCTCTGAGAGCCGGGACCACTTCATCTGAATCTTCTTCGGGCACCACACAAACTCATCTCTGCGGTCGTAGTTCAAAAAGGCGAACTTGAGGAGACTCCTGCGCTGCCTCTTGTCGAGGACGGCGAACACAAAGTAGTTGAGCACGCTGTCTCTGACGTTCGGGAGCTGTCCGTTGACCAGAGTCTCCTTCAGGAAGAACCAGACCAGGGGGGCTTGGTAGTGAGGGTAGCCCAGCACGCCCTGGCACTTCAGGATGCGGGTGATGCGCAGGTTGTTGTGAGTGTTTCTGCAGCGAAAAGGCAAAAAAAAAGAGATTACTTTGTGTGTTTTGTTGTTTTTTTTGTGAACAATATCTTTGATTCTAATCCAGACGTCACCTGTTGAGGTTGCTGAATCTCTGCGGCCAGTTTGATGATCTCTGGACTTCCCCTGTGCTCTCATCCAACAGCTCCATACCATAAAAGTCCAACATGAGCTTGTAGGACTTCAACAGATTCTCCTTTGCGACGCTGCTCTGCAGGAAATCCTGAAGCAGAAGCAGAACGTCTGTCAGAATACGTGAGACTCTGTCTTTTGAATCATGAGCTTCGCAGCTTGGGGGCACTTTACCTCAATTTCTTCTGTCGTCAGCGGGCTGGCCTCGTAGTTTACCCCTGGCTCCTGCAGCGGGAACAGCCTTTGAGAGAAAACATGTTGTTAAAAAAACTGTATAAAGATTAGCAGGACATTTAGCACTTCATCTGTGATCCTGCAGTAACTTACCACTGAATATAAGTGTGCACACGCTCCAGTGTCTCATACGCTCCGGCCCATTTATCGTGGAAGTCGTGAATGTAGACACCTAATAACAGAAACAGGTCAGATTCACACTGCAGCCGTCCCGACGTGACGAATGAAACCACACCGCAGACCTCGTTTAATACTTTACTGCTCTGGTAACTGCCGGCCTACCATCAGGTACGGAGGGCGTCTGTCCGAGGTAGAACTTCAAATTAGGTTTGTCGTCCTACTCGGCAGAACAGAACTGAGTTTAGACATTTATCTCTTTAACCAAGTCAAATAAACACACAGACGACATGTGCGTACTTACAGATATCGGCTTCATCCAGTGTTGCCGCCTCGTCTGGGACTGTGGGAGATGTGCAGGTTTAGGCTTCAACATGGTGGTGTGTGTGTGTGTGTGAGAGTGTGTGTGTGTAAGTGTGTGTGTGTGTGTGTGACTTACAGGGTACTTGTGCCTGTAGTTCTGCATGTCTCTCGCAGCACTTTCAAACCTGCTGAACTTGTACTGGTGCACAGAAAATAGATGCAGGTCAGTTAAAACTCAAATAATCACTCAAAGTTAAAGTCAAAAACCTAAATAGTTGCAGTGAACCTGACAGAAGTGTTGAAAATATAACCACTGGTTTAAAAGTGGCAGTAATTCCTCACATACAGATGACATGTAATCAGGATTAAGTTTAATCTTTAAAATATGGCAGTTTTAAAAGTATGAAAGTTGTTTTCATTACAAGCAGTGCTTCTTCTTCTTCTTCTTCTTCTTCGTGCTCTCTGTTTCCAAACTAAAGCCGTTAACTCATGAGAAGCACATCTGGTTTCTCAGATGACCTGGAAAAACTTCCTCCCACAGTGCACCTGGTTTTGTTTTGACCTCATGCTGAACATGCAGAATGAATTATGTTTGGATTGAAAATGTTTTGAGATGTTTAAAAAAGGGAAAAAAAAGAACGTTTGTGGATTCAAAATGTTTTCAGGCTGCTTTTAGTACAAGCTGCAGTATTTTCCATGTAATCTAGAAGAATTCAGCTTAGATTCAATTTTTCTTTTCATTTTACTTTTTTATTTTATTAAATCAGGTCCAGATTTCTAAAACCTGACACCCTTTTTTTTAGACTATTATGCTCAGGAATTAGATCCCAATACTTTGACAGCCCCCCACATCCTTAACTTGACCCCCCACACTTTGTATTTTATTAGATTTTATTTTGTTTCTGGCTGATTGTATGACTTATTGTGGGTTGTGTGGGCTGCACAGACGCTGTATTCACACACTCCACCTCCTCTGTTCTTTCTTTTCTTCTCATGTTTGATAAAAATAATTTGAAATTAAAGATGAAATCTTTTGAAATGCAACGGATCACTTTACTCATGACAAGTGTATTTGTTTCGTATTAGTTTAACCCATAATAACCTGTTTTCTCCTTTAAGTATAGTTATGGTTGGATATAAAACAGACTAAATGGAGCACAAGGAACACATTTCTGAACTTACTTCTCTGTTAAATATGTGTCACGGCATCAGCTGTTTCATAAAATATAGTCAGGATATAGATTATCCTGTAATCTAGGACAGTACTAGAGTTGTTAAATAGTTTGAAACTCACCTTTTAATAACCAAAACCAGCTGTTTAAAATCAGCTAGTTGTGTCAGGCAGAATGACATTTTAAGAAATGGTGTCCTGGGTCACATGACTGCACCAGGAAGTCCAGTAGCTGTCACTGAGGGACTATTTAACTGAGTTAAAATTAAAGATAAAGCTGTTAAAGGGACATTTCCAGGATATTTTAGAGGTCTGTGACACCGGTGTCTTGTGGGATGATTTAATCAGGTCACTGTCAGGTGGTGAAACACTGTAAATGGGGCTTTAGTCCAGAGCAGGTGTGAAGTGGCAGCAGCTGATCAGGAGGCTGCATCAGGCCTTTGGGGCTTTACTCACGTGTCTGAAGGCTGGTGGTCGGCAGGTGGTGTTGAATTCGCCCTCCTGAGGCTCCTCTGTGTCCCAGGTTGAATCATAGGCACAGTACAGCGCATCTGAGGTCTCCACCCGGTACTCCTGGCTGTCAAACTCATCCTCATCCTCATCCTGATCCTGATCCTCATCCTGATCCTCATCCTCCTCAGCCGAGGGCTCTGCTTCATCCTCATGTTGACCCTCACATTCAGGGAAACTCCTCTGAGGAGGCTCGCTGCTCTCAGGCTTCTCTTGTCTTTTGTCATCTTCCCTCCAGCCGATCGCTGCAAACGCATATCCGACGATGGGGCGACACATGAGGCCCAGTCTGCCCCACAACCACCGGAGGAGGACATGAAGTCTGTTATAGAACCAGGCCATGATGTGCACAGAGTGGCTGCAGAGGAGGCACAGCACCGACACAGACCTCATTTTGTGCCTAAAGTTCCTCTAATGAACGCTTTCACTTTCATTTTCTCTCCCAAGTTTCCTCTTTACACAGAACAGAGACTAAACTACACCCACAAATAACCACATGAGCACATTTCCTGTTGATTTTGGCAGAGAAGCCTTATTTATAGATATCATATTGATCATGATGTGTTCTTGGGATTCTGCAGGTAAAACTGTGGCTATATTTCAGTATTTGAACCTTTTAGACATCAGACATATTTAGACCTAAATATTTAAGTAAGTTTACATTCATCCTGACATACAGTGAAATGTTAATTAACTTAAAGGGACCATGTGTAACAGTCTACATGTAGGTTATTGATCTCTTTGTACTGTCAGCGTGTGAATGGATTGTAATGCGCCTTGACTTGGACTTACTCTGCGTCCTGTGACAGCCGGTGAAGATTTCTATGTAAAGGACTCTGGACTCTGGACTGTGTAGAAAAAGTGGACGCAGCTTCCTGGTCTGAACAGTGAAGTCGATGCTGAAGAGCCTCAAACCTGCCTTCGTTGTGCTGTCCAGCAGGGGGCGACTCCACTGAGCCTGATCAATCAGCTCAGAGAACCTTTTCCTGCTGAGTTTATGGACTCAGCTGCTACTTTCACAGTCTTCTGCCCATTTAAAAACTTAAACTAACTTCATTCCATAGACTCACGTTGGGAAAAAGACGCCTTTTCAGCGTCACAAACTCTGTGAAAAGGAGTCTGATCCATTCAGCCAGATAAGATTTATTACGGTGGCCGGGTCCATTTTTACAAATCAGAAAACAAAATTACATTTAACAACACATTTACAAGTCCTGAGACAAATTTACATTTGAGAAAACAAATTTACAAGATGTGAAACACTTTTACAAACGCAGAGACAAATTTACAAGTAACTTTTTCAACCGTAAAGGGAATGTACCAACTGTCGAGTAGAACCGGAAGTGATAAGGAGTTCATGGTGAACCACGATGGACGGCAGTCAATCGGTCTTTTGCCCGTTTTGTGTTGAACATATGAGCCGATTAACGCGGTACATTCCCTTTCTGGTTGAAAAAGTTACTTGTAAATTTGTCTCTGCGTTTGTAAAAGTGTTTCACGTCTTGTAAATTTGTTTTCTCAAATGTAAATTTGTCTCAGGACTTGTAAATGTGTTATGGCAATGTCATTTTGTTTTCTGATTTGTAAAAATGTTTTCTAAAATGTAAATTTGTCTCCAGCTTTGTAAAAGTGTTTCTTGTATTGTAAAATTGGTTTGCACCTCCCGGCCACCGTAATTTATCAGAAAAGCCACAGAGTTAAGTTTTAAATTAAGTAGTCTAGGACGCCATGCTGTAGAGGCCAACAGTGAGGAAGATGCAGGTACTTTTACACCAGGAAGTCAAACTTTATTGGTTTCACATGCCTCTGATTAACTTTGATGTCACTTCTGGCTCCATGAAACCAAGATGGCGACGTCCATGAAGCCGAACTCTAAAGGCTTCAAAACGGTCAGCACTGCGGTTTGACATTACAACCAATAAAAATACGATATTAGCCAACAATAAATGGTGTAATGAGCGAAGGAAGGCAGGTCGGCCAACCAAGAGAGGAGGTGTCATTAGAGCCAATGGTTCAATTGATCAGATAATCCATTAAAAAGACCTTAATATATTATAATCCATTTATTCATGAATTAAACCCAAATCTGAGGCGAAGCCCTAAATTTGCATTTGAGTTAATAAATGTAGGTACAAGTTAAGCTTACCTTTTTTTTTTTTAAAGGGATTTTTATCCCTTATAAAGTTTTCTATTTTAATGACTTATTTCTTTAATGATGAATGGATTTGTCAGTTATTTGAAATAAATGTGCATATTAAGAAAATAAAGAAACTATTATGTTTATTTTTAGGAAAACAATCATTTACCCGTTATCTTCTACTCAAGTTGATAATAAGGGATTTTGACATTAAGGTGTTTTTAAGGGGTTTCCTTTTCACATTTTGATTTAGATGAAGACTTGTTATTGTTTCATTTGACTTTTCACATGAGTGTAGTGAGTCTAGGCACCTTTTCTGATGGGCTCTCTTTTAGCTTTGTGACTTTTCTGACCTTTTATAGGTTTAGAGCTCATCACTGAATTAACCACGAGCATGAAACAGCAAGGAATCTACAGATCACGACCTCTTTTCCATCCATTCAACAGTTCCCAGGTCAGAGAGAAACTCATCATTTCAAGGCCATTCACTGAGTCAAAATAATACATGTGTTTGCCATAACAACAAGTTTTATTATTTTATGATTTCTTTGCCTTTCGGCTGTCCAGCTCTTTCACTGATACCAAAACGTAGACACATTTTTATCTCAGCTCTGTGATCTTTGTGCAGAAAATGACACAGCGACTGTAATTTGAGGACACGAAGGCTGCAATTTACTGTCATCTGAGGAAACACAGATCCATAAAATAACAATAATACTAATAATAATAATAAAAAGAAACACTTTTCTCCCTCTCTCCAGGTGCCTGACCCAGAATGAGGCTCCGCTCCCTGAAGGCGACGTTGCAGATGAATTAAAGACCACACGCCTGCCCTTTGGGCTAACAAGGACTGCTCACATCAGCTGCAAAGTTCAAGCCTGTTTCCCTCTGTGGCTCTAACAACTTGTCATTTCATTCACTCAGACAAAACTCAAAGAAAGACTTTTATTTTGAAGACGAAAATGATCTTCGTAATGACTTCATGTCTTTATCAGTGCAAAGATAGCATCATGTTTGCAGTATGTTTCCCCCCCACCCACCCCACCCTCCTCGTTTTCCGCAGAAGAGGCCCTTGGACAGATGAGTGTCTTTCCTCCAGTCAGTGGACATCCTGCTCTTAATGTCTTCCTGTGGGTTAGGGTTAGATAAGATAAAGGGAGGATCACCGTCCTGTAGTGCAGCGAGATAAGAGATGAGTGCACCAGAGAATACAGCGTCTTCACTTCGTGGCTGGAGAGCTGTGAAACCACGGGATCTGTGAAACCACGGGATCCTTATTAGAAAAGAATCTATGGAATCAGATTTGTTTCAAAAGTTTCAAGCAAAACTTATTAAAAGTCAATTAAAATAAATGGATTTGAGAGAGAAAAATGAACTCAAGCAAAAAATTATAACCTTCAAAATAAAAAATGTCTCTTGAAAACAAATAACTCTTTATTTTGTTCAAGGATGTAGTTTTGCTCTCGCCCTCTCTCTCTCCTGGGGATCTATAAAGTTTTTGAACTTTTTCTAATCACCAAGCAGGAGAAAGAATGTTTCATTCGCCATGCAAGGCATGCATGAAGAGGAAGCAAAGGGGGGCATATACAAGCAACAGCTTCAAGATTAAAGTAAATACTAACCATTGTGTGTACTATACTGTCACTCAACAGCCAATAGGAAGGCGCCCTTGAAAGAGCCCGCCCACGCGACAGGTTTGTGTCAAAACTCAAAGAAAGAATGTGGCAGCGCAGAGGAAAGAGCCAGAAGAGAAACCAAAAGAGAGAGAAACTACATCCTACATCCAACAAAATAAAAGACAAAGTTATTTGTTTTCTGTTAAGAGACATTTTTTATTTTGAAGGTTATCATTTTTTTTTGCTTGAAACTTTTGAAACAAATCTGATTCCATAAGAATCTCTCTGCAGGATACACTGCTGATCTGGTGTGTCTTATTTGTGGCTGTAGAAAAGCCTCGTGAGGGTTATTTTGTTGTTTTACGACATCCAACGTGAAGTTTTACACCATGAAGTGATGCTGTGCACACACACACACACACACACACACACACAGAGGCGTGGCTCAGCCATGATTGCTCACACTGACAGCGGAGAAAATGGAGACCTGTCTTCGTGTTAACATCTGCTCTGCTCCGCCTCTGGAAGATAAAGCCAGTGCAGAGATAGCCATATGTTCTGCATGCAATAGAGGCAATAAATGTGGGGTTTTAATGACAGATCTCGGGCTCTTTATGACCTGCTTTAGTGCATGAATGGGCCCCGCAAATTGGAAAGCCCTCCTGAAATAGATGGGAACTTCGGGCAGGATATGAAACAAACAGCTTGCAGCGTGGAGCCGAGCAGACAGCCTGTTTTCCGGTTGTTCCCAATCAGAGAAATCCTTTAGCCCAGCACATTGTGAATACTCCACATGCATTTTCTTTTTTTTTTGCAGGTGCAAAATAATCAGGAGAGTAGAGTGTGGAAAGGCCAGCTGTTTCTGCTGTGCCTCTGTGTGGCAGACACACACACAGACACAACACGATCTGACCTCTGCAAACACCGGATCAGTGATCAGCAGCCAGGAGAGCCAGTCTGCAGCGGGAATATGTCCAAAAAAAAAGGAACGAGAGGCGGAAAGTGATGATAACTGAGAAGTCAGAGTTTATTATTTACATTTCTCTTCCTCGGTTCTGTAAAACTCCATAAAACCAGGACAGAAAACCAAGAAGCCGATCCCCTATCAGCACTCAGGACATGTATGAATGAATTGCCACAAGAGGAGGTGATGTTAGTATGATTATGAACATGTGAGAGTTCAAATTAGCCTTCATCAACCCGTCTCCCTCTGAAAAAGTCTGTGAATAAGCAAACATTGTTCATGTGTGTGTGTTTTGAACGGTTTATTATAAAGTGAGGGAGTAGAGCCAGTAGAGTTGAAGCAGGAGAGTCTGTGTGGAGGGATGAAGGGATGGTCTTAGTTCCCAAACCTGGTTATAAAACTTCACTTAGACCAGGGGTGTCAAACATACGGCCCGTGGGCCAAATCTGGCCCGCCAGAGGGTCCAATCCGGCCAGCGGGATGACTTTACAAACAAAGTGTAAAAATTACAGAGAAGACAAATTTCCGGTCGTTCATAATGTTTTGTAAAAAGAGAGTTCATTAAATGTGAACATTTTCAGAATGTACTTGTACTTTTTTGCACTAAAACAAAAGGGAAACATTTGGAGTTGTTGTTATTTGCAGGTTATTCTGCTGTGATTTTACTGGTCCGGCCCACTTGAGGTCAAACTGGACTGTATGTGGCCCCTGAACTAACATGAGTTTGACACCCCTGACTTAGACCGTGACTGGCAGTCACAAAGTCAAACTCAGCTTTAAGGAGATAACAGAGAAACTGAAGGTGTGGAAACAGCCTTTGATGGGTTGACCTCAGAGTGAGGGCACCTTAAAGACACCCTGGAGGTGCTAATGAGGTCCAGACTAACATCCTGTGGAAAGTCAAGGTGCCGCTGACACCTTAAGAGATCAGGATACAATTTCAGCACGGGATCTGTATCATGATGCTGAAACCCAAGCAGGCCAGAGGGCCTCAAAACGTCAACTCCTCCGAAAGATGAATAGAGTCTCTGCAGGATGCTCCGTGCCTCCTCCTCCTCCCCCTTCCCTCCCCCCCTGAGCAGCAGCGCCCTCCCTCCACCGCGCGCACTCCGGAGTTGAGGATGAAGACGCAGAACATCAGGACCCTCTCCCTCATCCTCTCCATTGTTTTCTACCTGCTCATCGGAGCCGCCGTGTTTGACGCGCTGGAGTCGGACAGTGAGAGCTCCAGGAAAAAGGCTCTGGAGCAGAAGCTGAACGAGCTGAAGAACAAGTACGGCTTCTCCGAGGAGGACTACAGGGAGATGGAGAGGGTGGTGCTGCTGTCGGAGCCGCACAGAGCCGGCAGGCAGTGGAAGTTCGCCGGCTCTTTGTACTTTGCCATCACGGTTGTCACCACAATTGGCAAGTACACGTTAGTGCATGTGTGTGTGTGTGTGTGTGTGTGTGTGTGTGTGTGTGCGCACAACTTCACAGGACCACACAGGTGAGGTGTGCAGCTCTGGTCACATAAAACTTTAACTTCTCTCAAAACTTCTCCTGCAGTATAATCAGCTTTTGGACATGAGATCCGTATTTAATGTGGTTCTATATTACCATATTTTGATGAGAATGTGGAACATAGTGAGCGTAGAAACACATTAAGCTGTAGGAGGAAGGAAGTTTTCTTCCCACTTTGTGAAACTAAACTCAAGTTTTTCTTCTTCACATGGCGACTGTCTGCGGACGTGAATGTTCTTGTGTGTCTAAATTAAATTTGTTAACATACAAAACAGCCCCACGAACCCCTTTAATAGAACTGCAGGACCAAAATAACACGAGGTGACAAAGATCAAACCTTTCATATACCTGAATAAATGTGCCAATTAGATTTCCCATCATTGTTGGTAACACTCTTAATGTGTCACAGCTAATGGGCCGTGACAAAGTGAGGTGGAAAAGTTTGGTGCTGTTTCTGTTGCATCCTTCAGAAACCCAATGTTTTGCGGTCAGATTTTAAGTCCATGATCCTGATTGGAGCTTGTTTGAGGACTGTGCTTCATTGACATGTCAATGAAAGTGGCCCACATGCAGAATTAACACTATGTTTTACATCAATAACAGTAAAATCCTTCTTCTTCTTCTTCTCCTACTTACATGTTTATTTCTATAGCACCTTTCAAAAGCAGACCTCACAATGTCACAATGAAAACAGCAGCAGCAGACGTTCAATGCAGACATCCAGCTAAACAACAGCTGTGATAAAGGTCAATCAAAGCTGAGAACGGGGCAGAAAAACACACAAACTCAGTGCATCAGTGTCTCTGTCGGCCTCAACCAATCAGTAAGAGGTGAACCAGTGAACTCTGACCTGTGAGCCGGCTGGAAATAGACAAGTCGTCCCTCGTTTGGCTTTAACTGAAGTGAATGGAGAGTGGGAGAGGTTACACCTTTCAATCTTCCATGTGGTTCATGTGGTTTGATCGCTTTAACTTCAGACTGAGCACTTTTTAGCAAATATAAGCGAGAGCACGAGTGTGTGTGTGTGTTTGCAGGCTTGTATCATCAAAAAGATCCACTTTAGTCGCATCCACCTGCAGCAACACAAAGACAAAAGAGAGGTTTTTTTCTGCAGGCTGTGCAATTTTCAAAGCAGCTTTAGTCAATTTTTGGCCAGTGGGGGGCAGAAATATGTCAAAACCAGAGAATGTAGAAAAGAAATGGATGTTGCTTCCTGGTCTGGAAGATTTGGAAGAGCCTCAAAGCTGCATTCTCTCTAATGTCCAGCAGGGGGCGACTCCACCGACTCCAAACAGAAGTCTGATTGCATGAAAGCCAATGAGAAGATGAGCCCACTTCTCTCTTGATTCATTAGCTGTATGTTCAGTTAGTAAATTATGGTCATATTTTGAGGAAAATAGGAAAATAGAGCAGGAAGTGGGGATGTGCTTTAGGGCGAGACAACCATGTGACCAACCAATCAGGGGAGGAAAACACTTGTGTGTCACTTCTGGCTTCAAAATTAAAACGGTGATTTTGAAAATGCTAAACTGGAGGCTTCAGATCGGACGTCCTCAGACCAACAGGTGATGTCACGGTGGCTGCAGTCAGGGATGATAACAAGTAGACAAATGCTTGACGTCCTTCACCAGCTACTGTAGCTGTGGGCCTTTGGTGCCATGTGGGTTTCTGTTGAGTCTTTCCTGGAAATTTCTGCCCTGAAATCTGAGAACGACTCAAACTATGAGCTGAAAACGACGTGATAATTCTCCATGATTTCACCGCAGTGAGCGGTTTCACCTTAATGGCATGTGTTGAAGTGATGATCTCAGAGACTTGAGACTCGGCTCAGCTCTGCAGTGTGTGAAGTAGTAATGAGTGTGAATATTTATAGACTTTAACCAGTATTGCTTGACATTATATGACCTGGAATATACTGTGACTTTGTAGGTTATGGCCACATTGCTCCACGCACTGATGCTGGCAAGACCTTCTGTATGTTTTACGCAGTCTTGGGCATTCCTCTGACCCTGGTCATGTTCCAGAGCCTGGGCGAGAGGATCAACACCTTCGTCCGCTACCTCCTGCGCAGAGCCAAGCAGGGCCTGGGCTTACGGAGGACGGAGGTGTCCATGGGGAACATGGTCCTGGTGGGCCTGCTGTCGTGCATGAGCACCCTGTGTATCGGAGCTGCGGCCTTCTCCCACTTTGAGGACTGGACCTTCTTCAATGCTTACTACTACTGCTTCATCACGCTCACCACCATCGGATTTGGGGATTTTGTGGCCCTGCAGAAGAAAAATGCTCTCCAGAAGCGACCCCCCTACGTGGCGTTTAGCTTCGTGTACATTCTGGTCGGGCTGACGGTGATTGGGGCTTTTTTAAACCTCGTGGTCTTGAGGTTTCTCACTGTCAGCACCGAGGAGCCTGATGTGAGGCCTGAGGCGGGGGCAGGGGAGCAGGGAGCGCAGCCTAAGGACACACAGGGGGATAGGGAGGTGTCGGAGGCTGCAGCAGAAACTGCTGATGTTGGATATAAAGACTGTGGACAGGGCAGCCTGTGCAACCTGAGCCTTCCCATGGAGGGGGGCACCAGCTGCACGAACCTCCTCCCCTCTCCTGTGGAGGAGCGCAGACTCGTTTTATCCGAGCGCTCGAAGCACTCTGAACCCAGCGGACTCGGGGCCTTGTTCTCCTGCGCCTGCTGCTGCTGCTGCTGCTGCTCGGACAGTTTCGACATCCCCTCTCAGCCAGCTCACCACAACCAGGCGGGCGGCCACAGCAACCCTGTTTTTTACAACTCCATCTCCTACAGGGTGGACCAGGCCTCGTGCAGCTCCCACACTGTGTCGTCCCAGGCCTCCCCCAGCAGCGTCGCTCTCTGTCTGGCCAAGAACAACCCTCACGTCAGGAGGAGGTCGTTATAACTCTCTGAACTTCTGACTTATGTTGAAGTGGCCTTTGTTTTGGACTTTTTGTACACATCATAAAGGTGCAAAGATACTTGTCCTGTGTTTTCCTAGTCCTGAATGTAGCATATCAGAAAAATCCTTTACAGTTCATCATTTATTTTTCTACATTTCACATTACTGCTAAATAAAAATCTGTAAAAAATATATATATAAAATAATATATATATAAATACACTGTTGCCCATAAAGTTGGAATAAAATGTTTTTTTTTTTTACCTCTTCTCATGAAATGATTGTGACAATGTGATTTATTCTTGATAAATAAAGTGTTTATCTTCTCAACTTTTTGATCAAACTCTTCCAAACAGATCACAGTGAAACTTTGCAAACTGTGTATTCAGGCTTTAACTATTGAACAATTATTCCAACTTCATGGGCAACAGTATATATATATATAGTGTATATATATATATATATGCTGATGCTTTCCACCATTGCTTTTCCAGTGTACTTTGTAAAAGGCATCTATACAAAGTGTGTGATCAGCTGGAGGAGAATAGAACATGTGTGTCTGAGAAAGGTGTCATAGTTTCTGCAGTGTTGTCACCAGTGACCTTCACTTATTTCCAGTCAGTAGTTATCGGTGTCTCCTAATAGGAACACACACTTTGACGCTCTGGCTGGTTCCCTAGGTAACGTTTCCATCCTCATTGCTCAGCGCAATGGAAAACTGGAGGCAGACACGTACAGCACAGTGAGTGGTGATTGTCTGAAAGCAGCCGTCAAAGCTGCGATACCCAGACCACGTCCACTGTGATGGATGAGTGTGTCAACAACCAATGGATTAATGAGCAGATGCACTTAAAAAGTGACAAATTAGAAATATCCCCAAATGGCTCTTTAATTGCCTTCCTAGATGTGTGGTTGAATCACACGTTACTATTATTCAAATTAGATTTTTACTACAAACCGTGACACAAGGGAAATCACATATTTTAAACATCAGACAAATGCAAGGCAGCTTAAAGGGCCAATCCGCTGATTCTACACATATAAGTCAGTTTACCTGTCAAAGCAGCTGTGCTACACCCTCTGTGGCTTTGGAGGGGAACGTGTACAACACAAAGAGGCATTCACCAGGCAGGGAGGGTCAAACTAGATTATGCTATAGGTCGCTCTTTATGGGAAATGTTGGCTGTGGTGTTTTTGGAGCCTGACCCACATTAAGGACAAAAAAAAATCTGGAAATCTGTGTGACTGCTGCCTCAGTTTTGGCCATTCTTCTTTCAATCTGCCCCCAACTTCATAGAGATGCTTAATTGTTGTAGTTAATCTGGTTCAAGACATGCAAGAAAGAGGAGTATGTCGTTCATGATTTGACCTCAGATCTGTAAAACTCTCGTCATCCTACTTTACAGCTTCACATTTATCTCTTCTTCCCCTATTTTCACTCGAACGCAGCAGGGAGACTTTCCACATTTCCAATTCTTGACCTCGCTTACAACAACCCTGCTAGTTTTTAATTGAAGCAATCGAATCGTCGACCAATGACCAGCGGGCAGCGGTCAGCTTTTTCTAATCCAGAATCAGCTACAGAGCCTGCGGTTTTGGGGGACGGTTCAGTAACCAGAGGAGTCGTAGCTGTGCTCTGCAAACATCTGCTCTGATGAACACCACTGAGGAAAGACACTGAGGCTCTGTAGCTGATTCTGGATTAGAAAAAGCTGCCCGCTTCCCCAGATGGCCTCATTTGAATTTACAATTAAAAAAAAAAGTTTCAGTAATCTGTTTCTGGGCTCCACTCTGACCTCCTTGTAGAGGGTCAACTGGGGGATCACTCAAGTTGTGCATTTCATTATATCATTAACAGGTAGCCAACACTGACTTGCACCTCGTTCCCCCATTCTTCCTCATTTCACACACTAGGGAGCAGCATTGGTCTACATAAAAGTCACTCCTGTCCGGTCTGCAGCTCAGGCAGGCATGTCTGCTGTGATCTTCGCATTGTGCAAGTTTTATTCTTGAATTCATGGAACCTCAAGAATGATGTTAATGTTAATACAGTTTATATTCTCCTATTGTCCGCCCGTGTGTGTTTGTGAGTGTTAAACCACTCGCAGCACAGGAGGCAACACTTTGTCTTTACAGAGCTTTACTCCTGCGTGCCGTCACCGCCGTGTATGGAATTAAAGCATGACAGCAGGGATTTGCTTTCATCTGACAGCATCGAGTACGACACAGGTCCCTCTGTGGGAATAGATGTTTGCAGAAGAAGCTTCTCAGTCAATCGTGTGGACATGCATCAGCTTCCAGCACCGTCAACATTATCAACAAGGTATTTGTGGAGCAGCAGCAGCAGCAGCAGCAGAGGAGGAGGAGGAGGAGGAGAGGTCTGAACAATGAGCTTCATAAAGATCACTATTTTGTGAGTGAGGCATCCAATTTGCATAATTACCCCATTAATATTGCAGATGGTGCTTCACTTGATTCTGTTGTGATGCCTCAGATGCCTCCTCATATCTGTGACTCACCGCTCCAACACTCTGAGCCTAAAGTACTGAAAACTATCTACACAGACCACTGATCTAATACCGCAACACAGAGGAGGAAAATGATGGTGTAAAATAAATTGGAAATGCAGAATGAGTGGCTTCACTCCCACACAAAGACCTTTGTTTGATGATTTTCTGCTGTTGTATTATCTCATGCGTGACTCTAATGAAAAGCAAGTGCGCAGATTGAACTTTTTTTAAGCTTACTGTGCGGCTCAGTGAGTGGCAATCCTTTTGAACAGCTCCCCGGGAGGATGATAAGAAAGGTGATGTTACATATTTCACTTTCATAAAAATGGATGTCACTTCCAGCCGTTGGCTGCAGGTGGTGGTAGTGATCTGTGTGAAAAAAGGCCCCCAGACTCTGAGCGCAGGACTTCATGTTGAGTCCAGCTTCCACACACACACACACACTCATATTCTCATCTGCTCACATTTATGAAAATAAAAGTCCAGCAATTGTGGTATTACAGGTTGATTTTTTGTTTTTTTATGATGAATCCTCACTCAGGTTCCTCCAATAAACTCTGCCGAGGTCACAGCACATGACACTGTCGACTCTGTTGGAGGGAAAATTACTGCAAATCTATAAAATTGTAGTTTAGTTTATAAAAAAAAAACAAAAAAACCCAACAACCATAACCTCCAGTTTACCTCACTGTTCATCGATAACAGTGTTGAGTTCCATCATCAAAGCGACGCACACATACTTATCGTCTGCTGAACCATAATTGTTCAGGACTGAGAGAGGCGGCTAAATAATTGATTACATTGTTAGATGGTTTCTCTTTGTGAGCACACCCTGTTAAGTCATTACTGTCCCGCGTTGAAGGGGGCTTTCATGTGCCGTGGCGTTGGCGGGGGGGACGACGACAGCAGATTAAATCAGAAACAAGAAATCGGTTCAAGCAGGGTGCAACTATTCTCTTTCTAAAGGGCGAATAGCTTACATATGACAGAAATACTGGGAGGAGGTCCGTCATAGAGGCTGCATGCAAATAAAGTATTTATGAATGTGCAAATAAACTGAACCAATAGTGGTTGCTGTTTTTTGATTATGGAGAAACATGTTTGTCTGTGTACACTGTATTCACAGCCTTAGGGGGGTGGGGGGGGGGGGGGGGGGTGGGTGGTGGTGGGGGAGCTCGGAGATTATGAGTTATTTGTTGGATGTGCATCAGAATGCAAAAGCGCACTCTCACAGCGAACACAATGAAAGATTAAGGAACTAAAAACAAGAGTCATGTTTATTTAGATTGATTAAATAAGTAGAAATTAGGATTCAGTTGGAGAGCACCGAGAACACAGACACGAATAGAAGTTCATTGGTGGGGTAAGTGCTCATTAGTTTTAATTTCCAGCCAATTTGCTGCTTGTGTCGAACAGTGTGAAAAGGCTGTTTTTACCCAGTGGTCGTCTTCTCCAATCAGACTGCGTTTGACACGCTGTGTCTCTTTGACATTTTGCGTCAAAGACTTCGCTCTGCCTGATGAACCGCAGCTTGAATGAAGCCTGAAACTAGAGGGTGACTCCTTAATCACGCTTATACAATATGACACCCACATTTGATTTCAGATATCATAAACTGCCAATCACTGCAAAATGAATAAAACCCCAATCCGTGTTTGCTCTTGGTGTCCGTGTCACCTCTGGTAGCCCTGAGCCTTCAAGTAACCACATTAGTGTGCTCTGAATGTTTGACTTTCACCGGTCAAACAAGACACTGTCAAACATTCCCTCTCCAAGGTGTTTTCACAGGTATGTTTGCCAAACTATTGTGTGCCAAACGCATTAAGCGCCTGGTTTTATGGGTGGCCAGTTGTTCCACCACCTCTGTCCAGACTGAAATCATTTCTTTGTGCAGACATTCATGGTCCCCACAAGATCAAACCCTGCTCTGGTGATCCACGACTCTCCTCCTGGAGCCACCCTGAGGTCGACATTTGTGCTTCAGAGTGAAATATTTTGACAATTGTTGCACAAATTGTTGTGAAATTCATTACAGATTCTCAGGTTTCACCTCAGGATGACATCTAATGACTTTGGTGATCCCTTCCCTTTTCCTGTAGCACCATCATTAGATCAAAATTTACATTTGTCCCTTTGGTTTATAGCCAGATACCCTCAAAACTACAGACAGTGAACATAGTGAATATGTTAGCGTTTAGCTGTCGAGTCTTACGTGTCACATTATGAGGAATTTAAGGTAAATGTTGGATAAAAAGATGACTGCGCTATTTAATACAGGCAGCATAAAAGGAGAGTAGCCTTTGAGGCAAATCATTCCCAGTGATTCAGTCTGTTGTGTGAGGCAGAGGATGTAAGATTATCAAGGTTGGCCGTTATCCATTTCCTCCTCGGTTGTACCATTTAACAAGACAACAGCTCCTCTGAGTGCCAGGCTTCCTGTCTAAACAGTGGCTCTGAGATGGAGTGGGAGATGGGAGACAGAGGGAGAGGGAGAGGGGAGGAGGTGGCCAACGCTCTTACTCTCCTTGGACTGTATCTCTGCGGCCGTGAAGCGAGGCCGCGGCCGGTGGCAGGTCAGTGTCGGCGTGAATGGGTCTGAGAGCTTCTGTGTTAGAGGACGGGTTGACTGAAGAAGTAAGAAGTGGTGGAAAGTTGAGGGTCATTAAGAGTCTCAGCCAATCAGGACAACGTGGATGCTGAGTTCGGGAGAGGCGCGTCGTCGTGAGATGAGGAATTTCGTTTATTCTACAAAATCTGTGGCGAGAAGCGTCCTCGTGTCGTGCAGGTCACGCTTATCTCCCGTCCGGCGGCGCCATATTTTCCCTCATTGTGTGCAGCTCTACGCAGAACTCGCACAAATGTGTTTCCCACTGTAACTAAGGCTGATTCAGAAGTTGCTGTCGGGGCAGAATTTGAATGAAAGAGATAAGGCCAGAGAGAAAACTGCCACACAATGCCCCTCAGTCGGGTTGGATAACAAATGCATCCTCTTTATATTTTTAGACGTACTGTGCAGGGAAGAGGGGAAGAGAGGACCCTCATAAAGAATAGCTCCCACTGGAGATGTGAAACCCGATTTATTCACAGTTCTTCAGCTTGGAACTGTAAAAGATTGACAGCGGAGTGATTTGCCACATCTGTTAATCTTCCTAAATGAGCAAGTAGTCAGATCTTTGCTACGGCCTCTGCTCTAAATAATTCACAATACTTCACTTCAGTTTTATTCCATTTTTATCTTTTTTTTTTCTTCCCTCACTGTCAGCTGTCAGGAGCCCAAATCATCGCTACTGTATCACAAGGCACTGCTGTCTTCTTTTCATATAGAGCCGTGCTCATTAGGAGCAGCCGTTAGGGAGTGGGTGATAACAACAAAGAGAGACAGTGAGAGCAGCCCTTTACGCCACCGTCCACATGGGGGACACAGGGATGCATTTTACTGGGATTGATTTTCCAGTTTGTGCATAAGTTCCTCCATTAAGACTTCACTGAGCCTCAAAACCAATAAAGGAATCGTCTATTTCTGCGGAAAAAGCCATGAATAAAGACATTTCACCTGCACTGAGGTGATCAGCGATGACCACGGCTGCATCTGAGGATCTCCACTTGGGTGAAATGGATCCTTTCGAGCCACCATTTCTGCTTATCGCACCACCATTTCCCGCCTCCAGCGCTCTGTTTTTATTTATTTATTTATCTATTTTTTTCTTCATTCGCAGATATATAATGATTTTAATATTCCATTGACTGTGTCTTTGCTGGTCGGCTGAGCAGGAAGCAGACGTTTCCATCAGCAGAGCTGCGCCTGGCATTCATCATCAAAGGTCTGCCCAGGAAACAGACAGCTTTACACTCATCTGCATCTGCTTGGTATGCCAGCTGAGTGAACATCCACAACATCCTACCCACACTGTTATTTCTGATTAGCACATAATGCATCAATTACTTCACTTTCCACTAAACAGAAAAGCTACCACAAGTTTCGTTTCCAAGGCAACTATGACGGCCGCTGGCGGCGGGAGTAAATTAGTTTGGCAGTGGAAGTTGGATTATGGTGGCATGAGCCAAATATGGGGCAACAATTGTTGTCCACTACAGCTGATCCTAACATATGGAATGTGATAAGGCGGTGTACTGAGGACAGAGCGGTTTAACTAAACAAAAGAGACCAACACACACACACACACACACACACACACACACACACACACACAGTGCTGGCATTTCTCTGTTTCTGAAGACAAACCAGTGACTGTGGCTGCTGCTCCCTGCGCTCCAACCATTCCTGTAACTATCATGAATGCAAAACGTCCTCACTGAAAGTCTAAAACTCAAATGTATTTTCACAAAAAAGAAGAGAAGCACACACACACACACACACACACACACACACACACACACACACTCGTCTTATTCTCTCACGGGAGTAAACGTAAAGTTTATCTTTCCATGCAATAAAGACACTTATATATCTTATATTTCTATATATTTACTGCTCTTTAGACATGAAATTGTATATCGTTTACTTCTTGTATACACTCTTTTGTATGTTGTGTGTGCTCTGTACAGTATTGTTGATATTTATCTGCTTTTCTTTTCTGTTTCTAACGGCATTGAGAGTAAAGAATTCAGTGTGTGGTGAAACTTGTTTATATCTGTGCTTATATGATTGAATACATTGGACATATGGGTTTTTTTTTTTTTTTTTTTTTAGTAATAGAATTATACATAAATATTAAGATGAAGCTTATCATGATACGATTAATAATGCTTTAATAGTGTCGCAGCTTGACGTGTTTGGTAGTGATTCCAGTTTTTGGAGGCTTTTATCTTTGATTGAACAACAACAGCAACAGTGTTTGACTTCAAATAAAGGAGAAGTGGTGGGTAGTTATTATGAGCACAATGGTGGAACAAAAGACAGATGAGAAAACAAAACAAATCAGAATGAAGGAAAAGGACCTCACAGCGTTCGGTCCTCGCTGCGATTAACTAGTAATCTCTGGAAAGACATCAGTACAAAAGCACCAGTTTGTAGCAGCTTCTGATGTCCTCCGGGATTAAAATAGACACTTTTATTACTGCTTCAGTAAATGTTGTGAAATGTTTTCTGAGTGGACTTGAAAAAGAAGAATTTAAATGAGATGTGAATATGTGTGAATCCCAGATCTGGCGGGAATTAGGTTAGCAGGCAAATAATAAGACATGTCCTTTTATACGGATTTGTGTTTCTCACCGTACGCGCTTCCTTTGCCTTTGATATCTCGGAGGTGTGCCGTCTCCGGGAAGCATGGGAGCTGCTGCATGACTGACTCAAGTCCCCTTCATCCTCTGAGGGATGTGATTGTTTAGGAGGTGCAGGATGGCGGCCACACTTCATTCAGAAGGCCTGAATACAAGACGCCTTGTTGGTAAAAATACAGTAGGCTGCTGTCCTTGAGCAAGTCTGAGCTTCTACAAGCTTTAGGGGCTCTTTATTAATGGTTACGGCCGTTTATGATGAGGGCTTCTCTTTCCAAACGGGTTAGAAAGAAGCGGATAACTACGGATGGTTGTTCAGAGTCCCCAGCAGGTGATTCTGTGTGTTTTAATGCTTCTTTGGACTTTAAACATGAGATATCTCGTAATCAAATGAGCAGGTTGCCATTGAATGAACTGAGAACATTTTTCTTGACCTTTGTTCAAGCAGGGTGCATTTCTGTATGATTACCACATGCAGTCCACTGTTAATCACACCCTCGATGGCCTTTTTGATTCAGTCAGTGGGGCGCACATCACCTAAATTACAATGAACCCAAATGTTAACGCAGTGCAAATAACAGGTGAAAGTCCTTGGACAGCCTGTTAAGCTTTTATTTGGATTTTTACAGATTTTTACAGATACACCTGCTGATATTTCCCTTTAAAAACATTGTGCTATCTCTGACATCCCTCACACACACGTTAAAATGTCTACAATACAGTCCAGCGTAATCTTCTGTTGATTTTGAAGAATGAATTTAGAGACTGAAGAGCATAAATGGCTAATTTAATAATCCAACACCATCAACTATTACTTTTTCTGTCTTCCAAAGACACCTGCCTTTGTATATCCACATTGCAGCCTCCTAATATTGGAGCTTTGGGCCTTTAGTTTGTCTAATAACATTTGAATATGCACAACTAAAGCAGAGTGTTTCTAACTGAAAGGATTAGGGAAGACACTCATTTTGGTAGAGAGGCCACATGAACTACACTTTGTGAGACTTTTGTTATTTGAATGGCGTTTTGCTTCTGCGGCCTCGTGTTGATGAATCATTTTTTCATCAGACAAGTTGCAATGAACACAATACCGGTTGGTTTCTGAGCTTAAGACTTTTTTTCTGTTCATATTTCAGCAATAATTCAGCCCGACTAAACACAGAGAAAGACAACATCTGATGTGATTTATGAATAAAACAACAGAACCAGACAGCCCAGTCGATAGATATGGCATGACATATGAACTGCAAATCCACCGCTTGTTTTGTTGCACGCTGCCTCAGCTGTGTGACTCACGCTGGCTGTGCACGCCTCCCACTTGAGCATCACTCTTGTATCTTAAGTCTCCTGTTTTGCTCTCCACCGAAAGAACTGTGAGACATCTGAATTAAAGATGGGCCTGAGACAGACCATCGCTCATCGTCCCCAAGCAGCTTCGCCACCTGCAGAGATCCTTGAACTCGCTCAGTCACTCACTCGCTCTAACGAGAACAAGAGCGAAAAAAACACGAGAAACACAAGAGCGTGGAGATTTTGTAATCCAGGCTGAGGCTGCTGACTTTGTGTTTTTAAATGTGTGGGAAAGTGATGGAAGTTTTGCACGTTTTGCATAATAGGACTTGAATTTAACACTTGTGGCAGAGAAGGTCAGAATGAGAAGTCTGGTTCCATTAAGTGAGGGGGTCAGTGCCTGAATGTGTATGACTGTGGGAGTGTGTCAGGGGAAAACAATAAAGGGAGGTGATTGTAATGTGAAAATGCCTATTATATATTAGCTCCTTTGATACTCCACATAATTGCTATTCAGAACACACACACACACACACACACACCAGTTGTTCACCAGGTGCAAGTCATTAAGTGATAAAACATTTTACACTTTCAAACAACAAAGAAGTGATTAAAGAAATGCAAGCAGACCTTGGTTTCGGTTTTGTCTCTTTGTTTCGAAAGCTGCGCCGCTTAAAAGTGCACTGCACATCATCTGACTCGAGGCCGCTGCTGTTTTCAGAATCACAGAGATAAAACCAGACTATGGAAACATGAAGAAAACATAAAAGCGATCACTCATCTCCTTTAGGAAATATTTGACAACATCGCTCGCACCTATTCAGCAATACAAGCTGGTT
Organism: Pempheris klunzingeri; assembly: GCF_042242105.1. Taxonomy (NCBI): domain Eukaryota; kingdom Metazoa; phylum Chordata; class Actinopteri; order Acropomatiformes; family Pempheridae; genus Pempheris; species Pempheris klunzingeri. Next base: position 3,571,492 of record NC_092013.1, read on the forward strand.
AAGTTCCAAAAACACAACGATAAAACCTGAATATTTACGACCAAAATCCCATAAATTTGAAAATTAATAGCTATTAAAAGGTCTCAGGATGACGTACGAGTGTTGGATGCGTGTGGAATTAACAGCTAAGCTGGATCAATCCCTCGTCTCGGTCTGGAAAGATTTCCCACAGACAATCAGGCTGAGATGACTTATGGTGGTTGTTGCATGTGCGTTACAGACGGTCAGAGTCTGCTGTTTTCAGGACATCAGGTAGAGTTAAAGATGTTTAATGTGGTTTAGAAATCCAAAAATGGTATTAAATTATACTGTGTAAGATATTTGATGTTCATTTTATGTTTATCAGACACTTTCACCTTAATTTGTAGCAGTGGTAGGATAAATAGAGGATAAAAAGAGAATCAAAACACCTACGACAAGAACACAAAGTGTTTTAATAGCAAATGTGCAAATAAGTAGTGAAACTGTTGTGTTACTGTGTGTGTGTGTGTGTGTGTGTGTGTGTGTGTGTGAATATGTCACGCCTGCAGCTAACCTGGCTCAGTGGAGCTGTGTATCCCTTGGAGAGGTGATTAAACAAAGAGTTGAGAGCCAGAGGTCTCTCTCTGCTGGAGTCCGGGAGAATACGTATGTCGTTGTTCTACTTAATATCAACCACACGTCCCACTCACTGGCTCACTGTCTGCGCCGAAGCTTCATGTTTATTACCGGCAGCGCAGAAAAAATGATGGGACATTTAGTTCGCCGAGGAATAAATGAGAAGAACATGATCACTTATGGCGATGTTTCATCCCGCTCAGACCACAGCAGCTCTGTTTGCTTGATCCCAGAAGCAAGAAATGCTTAAACGAAGATCTCCAATGCTTCGTAAAATGGTCGACACCCAAGAAACTGCAGATACATTTTTAATCCTACATCTTTTTATTCTTACGCTGGCTCCCCTTTGAATTCTCTTCAGTATCTGTCTGACTTTCTGCAGTCCTGTATCTTGCCACTGAGGTCATCTAACCTGAGCTTGTTTTGTTTTGTGCAGCACACTCACAGTAACTCCCAGACTTTGGAGCTCTCCCCCACCGGACCGGAGACACTCACCTCCTTTCCTGCGCTGTTTGCAGTTGTTTTAAATCTCGTTATCTTTCTACTTCGGACGAAGCACTCTGTGATACCTGCTCGTGACAGGTGCTATATTAATAACCTTTGCTCACGTTCTGGGGTGTGGTGTTGCAAGGACGTGTTGCTGGTGATTAAAGCAACGAGTTCATTAGTCTGTTTTCTCTGCAGTCACACTACGACCGCCAGAGCAGCTCACTTCCTCCTTTGTGGCTCTGAGAGGCTACATCCGGTGTAACTCACAGAGCGGGAATACAAGAGCGTGTGCATCTTCCTCTTTGCAGAACAGCTGTCACTGGTGGCCCTTATAAATAACTAAACCCCAGACTTGATGTAATAAAATTTGAAGCCGTGTAGTGAAATGAAATGCAGTATGACATAAAACTGTTTTAAATGAAAACATGGTATTAAAGTTTTATCTGTGGCTCTGCAATATAGTTTGTCAATCACGCTGATTGTTATAACCTTTGAGTGCTTGTGTTTGTGTGTGTGCATTTTTAAGGGGCATTTCTCGCTCTTTAAGTAAATTATGCATACGCAACATGGCAGGCGAATTATGCTGAACGGCTGCTAATGACCTCTGAGGGGTGGCTGCGATGCCGTATCTGTCCACAAGAACTAATGCCCTGCAGCACTAGGTTTTTTTGATGACTTGGTCAGAATACACACCACAGTAAAGACACACATTCATCTGGGATGTGGAAAAAAAAAAAAAAAAAAGACGGTATTTTACATTTTAGCCAGAACTAATCACATTCTGAAAATTAGACAGGACACATAAATTTAGGCTGAGCTGTAAAGTGTTTTTACAGGCAACATCTGATGGTATTGCTCCGTTCTGGCGGCCTTTTCATCTCAGACATATCGTTTTTACTGCACATCTGATAAAAGGAGACAGTTTCCTTATAGAGTTTAATGGACAGAGATGCTGAACACAGCTTATGCCCTCTGATCAAATGCCTCCTGCTCATCAGTGCCAGCCGAGGGCTAACAGAGGTGCGCGCTAACAACTTTCAGTGGCAGAGCTCTGCGTTAAATGCAGCCCTTTAGGAGAAAAAAAAAAAAAAAAATCTTGTTGGCTTTCATCTTACACATTTACTCCTGGTGCTGAATATAAATATATATAATTACACTTTTGCACCTCGGTACAGCATGTGAGAAAAACAACTTGCAGAGGTTTGCTTGAGATCTTTTCACATTATGTTTTTTTAATTATTGTTTTATATTTTGCGAAATTATGTATGATGTTACAGGAAAAACGGTGGTATTCTGTGAATGCATGTTGGCTGCAATGTGTGAAATGAGCTAAAACAAGCGCACGCCGCAACATAGTTCAAGTGTTCTACTTTTAATTAGACATTTTTCTTTTGCTCAACTCAGTTTGCAGAGCGGTAAACAAGCAGGAGTCTCCGGCTCTCGATGATACTGAGCTTCATAAATCTGAGTCATTAGTAGATATTAAAAAAAAAAACAAAACAAAGAATATGTCCAAGATGTCTACATGTGGCTAGAGGTTTGTCTCACACAAGGCACAGGGTGAGTCAGACTTAATTACAGTTTTACAAACCTTAAAGCATCATGATTAACTGTGTCTAATGACTGAAGACACTGAGCTGAAGGCACCACAATCACGCTAGGATAAGGCCGTGCCAGAAACTTGTCTCTTCTTGGAACAAACAAAAAGCGTTATGCAGCTGAAGTGGGAAGAAGTGACACAAGAAAACTAATGAAAATTAAAGAAGTACTAAAGAAAACAAGCTCATCCATCAGTGACTCAAAATACCAGTGAATGCATCGTGGACGAAAACTACCGTCAGTCTGGGTTGTCGAAAGCAACATGAGCTTAACACTGTGGGCAAAGTTAAATGTTCAAATGTTTGTGTTTCAACACAATTAATAATTTATGGTTACAAAACCATGTGGGGGCTCTTGAATCCTTAATTTCTAATTCTTGAATCGTTCTGTCTTGATGTGTTTATTGTTAATAGTCCTATATAATAAAGATTTATTGATTGAAAAGACAATGGGGCAGCATGGTGGTGCTGTGGTTAGCACTGTTGCCTCACAGCAAGAAGGTCCGGGGTTCAAATCCCGGTTTGAACTCGGGGTCTTTCTGTGTGGAGTTTGCATGTTCTCCCCATGCTAGCGTGGGTTCTCTCCGGGTACTCCGGCATGCACATCAGGATAATTGGTGACTCTAAATTGCCCGTAGGTGTGTGAGTGGTTGTCTGTCTGTATGTGGCCCTGCGATTGGGTGGCGACCAGTCCAGGGTGTACCCCGCCTCTCACCCGAAATCAGCTGGGATAGGCTCCAGCTCCCCCCGCGACCCTGACGGATAAGCGGTATAGAAAATGGATGGATGGAAAAGACAATGTATCACACCTGAACTGGATGCATCTCTGTGAAATGTGTAGATCTGTGGTGACTTCCTTGCACAGCTGGTTAGCAGACTATTGCAGCTGGCAGTCTAACCACGGGAAGCATTAACCACTAACTGAGTCGCTAACAGGACAATAAGTCCAGATGTTTAATCTAAGAGCTGTATTTGTTCCACTGGCTTCTGTGTCGTAACAGTCAGTCAGTCATTTCTCTTTTTGTGCGGCTCATGAGCTACGATAGCTTCTCCAGTTTTGGACTTTCAAAGGTTACTGTGAAGACAGTTGGTATGACCAGACCTGACGTCTTTTGCACTATTACAAACTGTTATTTTGTTAGCGACTCTGAAGCTGCAGCACTTTTAAAGGGCAGCTTTATTTTGGGCTCTGCTAGTCTCTCATGGCCAACAACAGGCTCTCTATCTACCCACAAAGCTGTAGCTCCGTGAATGCAGCAGGTAGAAAGCGGTGGATGCTGCAGCTGCACTTTGGAAAACGCTTCAAGTTGAGGCCATTCGCTTCAGAGACAATAATGTGGAGAAAAGTCACGTGAACATGTTTTTTTGAAATCAGAATTGGGATGTGGCTGAGAAACGCTGAGGTCAGCTTCACCCTTTACACTGTGGGCAACAGCAGCAGATCCAAAGTCAGCCTTAAATGAACTGCTAACAGCGTGTTTTCTCCTTATGCAAACAATTACCTCTCTAAAGCACATACAAACACAGACTGAAGAGTTGACAGGTGTGGATTTTAGGCGTGCTGCAGAAAAGGAGCGCTGCTAAGTAAGCAGAGCCTGGAACTGGAGCACTATCAGACCGACTGAAACAGCAAACAGCAGGTGTTGCTGAATAAAAGCCTTCATCATGCCAATTTGCTAAGCTGAAAGTGAATTGTATAGACTTGGATATCATTCAGTATATCCTGATATAACTGTGAAATAACAGCAGGTATTCAAAAAAATAAAAAATAAAAAGCGGGATGCTATTAAAGAGTCTCTAGCCCCAGTTTTTGTGTGGATGATACTGTTGCACTGCTCCCCACCCCCAAGAGGAATGTCTGTGGCAAATCTTTTTGGAGTTAATGCAGGATAGATGCAGGGTGGAAGTACTTTCAAAATAACTTCTAAAATAGCTACCACTGTGCTTGAGCTGCTTCAGATGTATGTGAAATGCGAAGGTGGTGCCGTCTCAGTGGCCCCCCGTGCAAAGTGCAGCACCGCGAGGTTGCTGCAGACGCTTCTCTCCCCCCGTAACCCCATTGTGACTGGCAGACATGGGGACGCTGCTGCTCCCCGCTGGCAGTGCCGCAGATGATGAATGATGCTGAGCTGAACTAGTTTAAGAGGAGCATCACACAATCGCTCATTTCAAAAGGCACTGCTACACACAGCGGCCTGGGGAGCGCCATGGAAAGTAATATCCATCAACAGCCAGCCAAGCAGTAGCGCTATCAGCAAACACAATTTAGAGCTCAGAAACATTATTGTTTTTTTCTCCCCCTCCTCTGTTTGACTCAGTGCGACGATGAACTGGCTGAGTGATGCTCATTTGATGAATATGATACTGCTGTCATGATGATATGAACTTGGTCATCATTTGGAGGAATTGAGTTTAGATGAAAAGACATTGTGCAGAAACAGAAAAAAAAATCCTTTTTTTCATCTTCCTTGCATTGGTGTAAGCCCCGTAAAGAACATTTCCTCTGCCGCAGACTTTTGGATGAACACTGTCGCTGCAATATTGAGACCAGTGAGAGCTCTGCCTTTTATGAGGCAAATTAAAAATAGTGTCAATCAAATACAAACTCACAAAATAAATCAACATTTTAAAGTAATTACACGGGAAACTGCAAAACAAAAACACCCACTCGCACAACAAATGGGCCATATTAAACAAGAAGCCACATTTAAATGAGGAAATAAGGATCTGAAAACACTGACATTTCATTAACACAGAAGAACAGGTAAACATTTGCTTGCTACATGTGAGGCAGGAGTTGGAAAACGGCACAGAGGAGTTGAGCAGAGTGCTGAAAACCTACACTCAAGTCAAAGTACAATTATTCTCATGAAAATGACTCATGAGAAACCAAGTACCAGGTTAATGCATGACTCTCAAAACAAGTTACTTTCCATTTTGATATCTGTGTGGGCCAAATGAATGAGGAAAAACAGCGCTTGTGCATAAACCCTTTTTTAAAAAGTGTGCCCAGACGTGTCCAGGGACTGAAGCCGCCTCTCCCTGCGTGCTCCTCCTAAACCTCCACTCACTCCCTGCATTTAGATCAAACCAGCTGTAATCAGCTGACAAATGTAGTAAAGGTAAAAGCAGATAACTGGCATAGAAACATACTCAGTAAAGACTAACTTTAACTTTAACTTTAACTTTAAGTTGGACTCACATGGTAGGTTAGAATATTCCAATATTATGGTCATTATCATAATTACCTACCTTTCTTTCTCTCTTATTTCCATCGTGCATCGTCCTCTGAACAAATTCCACCCTCTGATCGATTTGTGCCTCTCCCGTTTGGCCCCTTCGCCAGATAAGTGCTTCTTTCTCATGTCTGATGGCTGATGATTGTTTTAAAGCCTGCCATCTATTTGAATAAGCTATTGCAAAAGTTGAGAAGTTTCTCCACTACCTGCAGTTTTCTTAACAAAGAACGTAGAAGATCCATACCTTGCTGTGTGATGGCAGTGGTTTGAACAGACTTAATTGGCACTGTCAGCCAGAAAAACAGCGAGCTGCTACACTGAGTAATGACTGCTAATGACACTCGGCAGAGCTCAGACGGCAAGTGCAGCCACAGTAAATGGGCCAGTCTTAATAAAATAAGCTTATTCACTTCTTTGCTGTGAGTTAGATATAAGGAATAATACATCTCTCATATCTCTACTAAAAGCAAAGTTAGCTTTGCTTTGTGCAAAAAAACTGGCTGCAGACTTGTATTTAGCAACCAGACATGAGAGAGAGAGAGAGAGAGAGAGAGAGAGAGAGAGAGAGAGAGAGAGAGAGAGAGAGAGAGAGAGAGAGAGAGCTATCCATTTTCTCATCAAACTATCTCAAGACAGCAAATGATAATGTTTGATAAAATGTCAAACTACTCCTCCGACGTGTGACGGAGCTCGGCCGTGCAGGTCTTGGAACATTTTCACTTGGCTATGCTATGGATTTTAATGTTAAGTGAGATGTTCAATACTGCATATATATTGGGCTTTATCAGACACTTTACTGTTGTATTTCACAGTGAGATCTCCCTCTAATGGAGCTCTCTGGGCTTCACTTATCTCCTTATCCGCTGAAAATTTGCATCTATGTGCTCAGTTTAATCAGGCTGAGACCATTTTGCTCTATATCGGTAGCCACAGACTCCCTATTTCTCATCCACTTCTCCTCAATAATCATGATGTGATGGACACCTGGGGGATATATCCTCTGCTCTGGTGATGGTATGGAGAAACTCAGTCAAACCTCTGGACAGTGTCTCCTGTCCTCTGGGCTGATTCTCCACCAGGCTCGCGTCTCGTTCAAAAGCATTCGCCATCTTCCTGTGGCAGCTTCTGCAGAATGAACTCAACGAATGTCCCGTTTCTCATCTTCTGCCTCCATAAAACACCGTCCAGCATCTCTTCTCAGGCAGCTCATGAACGAGGCCTGTGACAAATGCATGTGTGTGGTTGTGTTTTACAATCTTACGTCCAAGAAACTCTTGCTCTTGGACACATCATAGCCAGTGCGACCTCCGCTGAGAACCACTTAACCAGCAGATGTGCCTGCAGTCGAATGATCAAATGTTTTAACACCACCCCACCGCCCTCCCCAGATCGCTGGCCTCTCTCATCAGCCCCGTCAGAGGCAGCTACAGCACCACCTGAGCCAGGTGCGGTTTAACTCCGGGTCTTTCGAAGGGAAACGGGGTCTATTTCTTCTTTCCACGCAGGTTGATTTCACGAAGGTTTTGACCCTCTGATGGTGCGTACAGGGTGAAACCAAAGGATCTCCAGCTGTAATACGACCACGTCAACAGGTTGCTGCACACAGATCTGGGTCCCATTTCCTGATAAGAGGCTCTCTGAGAGGTAGAGCGCTCTGAGGGGGTTATTCATTATATGTCTGCATTACTCATAGCAGCAGTTAAAGTGAGGCTATGCCCAGTGTAATTAAGTGTGTCTTAATGAATGCAGCTCTCTCTCTCTCTCTCTCTCTCTCTCTCTCTCTCTCTCTCCCTCTGAAAGGTGCAGTGTTGTTGTTCGCTTGGCTTCATAATGGCTGATTTATCTAATTGTATGTCAATGTTGTGATTCTCTAAATACACCGTGTAGTTGAAAATAAATAGATAAAGAAGCAATTACATGTGAAACAGAAACAGAAAGCTTGGAGTGTTGTACAACACACAGTCAGTATATTGATGGGCTCTGCCGTAATAACATACTTGCCCCCGAGCAAAAAATATAATAACTTCAGATGTAGGTGTGATGATTTTTATTATTAGCTCTCCGACTAAGAGAGCTGTTAATTTCAGCTGCGCATTAATCAGGCGGAGCTGTCCAGCGGTGAGGACACACTAAGAGGAGGATGAGGAGAGGATGAAGAAGGTTGCACAACTGGTGATTTGTTTTAATGCTTGTCAACGACTTATTGAAATTATTCTGAAAATAGAAATTTACCCTTTCTGTCCCCTCGTAAAAAAAACAGCAGAATCCACCCACTCCCTGCACCTTCAGCACCGGAAGAGTCCTTTTGAATATAATTCTATATTTCTGTATTTACCGTCAGCACAGTGCAGGAAACAGTGAATGTAGTTAATGTACATGTTACATTCGCATGAGTAGTTTAAACTCTGATGATCTCTCTCTATCTATCCAGCGCTCTCTCTCTCTCCTGGCCAACAACACAATAAATCCCAGAGGTCACGATTCTAAAAAAAACCCAGCAGACATGATCATAACATGCCATAAGATGTCAGACCTGAGTGGAGTCAGTTCAGCTGGGTTGACCTCATGCTGACCTCATGCTCCGCTGAACTCGACCGGGTGAGAAATCTTATATCTAATGAAAAATTCACCCGCAACATGCTTCCCAGCGTTCATAAGAAAGCGTTTGCTTGTATATGATGTTTATACACACTTTCACAGGTGCGACTTTAAATGTGTATCTGCGTATCTCAGCGTACACATCTCAAGTCATCTGTGAATATTCATGTTCACGGTTAATACACCTTAAATTCAACACGCTGATGCATGGACACGCGGATCCACACGGGAATTTTCTATGAATTGTAGCATTTATTCATAAACACTTTTCTCTATCTGTCTCATTTAGATGGTGCAGATGTCTGAAAACATAATTTCACAGCTCATGGGGTTTTATTTGAGTGCTGCACTCCTGTTACCTCGTTTGTCATGGTTCTCACTGATTTCATTTTTCAAAATGACATCTAAACAGGCTTTTGTGCTCCGTGCTAATAATCAGATCTGCAGTTGTTTGTATTGTTTTATACACTCTGTGAAATGTGCACGTCGTGATTGTTTGTGATGGCCCTGTGTGTGTGTGTGTGTGTGTGTGTGTGTGTGTGCATTGTTCATCACCAGATCAGGAAAGACACGTTTGTGTGTGAAGATTTGTTATATTATTGGCCTTTGTATCTGAGCCGCAGACACTCGCACAGAGTTGAACGCTCTTGTGTGCTTGTGTTTTAAAATAAATGTGGTGATATGAGGAGAGAGATGGGGGGAGAGAGAGAGAGAGAGCGAGAGCATAAAAGGGTAGGAGACGGAGTGAGACAAGAAGGCGAGAGCGAATGGCTGTGCTGTAATCCTTGTCGTCTTGGTAGGGAAGTTCAGTGTTTGAACAGGGAGTGACGAGGCGGGGCAGAAACCTCCAGCATGGATCTCTGAGATTAAAGTGCCCCGATCGCTGCTCTCACATCACATCTCCTACCATCAGGGGGGAATTCATTTACTCACACAGAAAGACGGGGCAACTGAGAGCGCTGGGGAGAACAGACAGAAAATGGAGAGCAAAAGCCTGTCTGGAGGCTTTGTAGGAATTGAAAGCAGTTGAACTCTCTGAGGGCCCGTGGTTCGGCGTAGAGACGGAGACACACAGCAGCGACTGTACTGTATGTATATTGACTCGTGTGAATCTGTTTTCTCTTCTCTTCAGACAAAAAGACCTTGTGATATAACTCATACAATTGGAGAAAATAAAATGAACAAATGAACACATTGAAGGCACAAAAAACCCCCCCAAAAACGGACCTTTATGCGCGATCGCTTCTCTGCACAGTCAAAACTTTACATTGCAAAGAAGTCAGATACAGTTCATACTAGCTGCTCTGTGTGCTTCTGAAGACTTAAAATAAGGTTACACGTCATAACCAAAGTACTGAGCCGGCACTTCCTCGTACACAAATGCAGAATAGATTTCCAAAACGACACATATGAGTGTTTTGAGCCCCCTCTATGAGACGAGGAAGCAAACAAATAATCTAAGTTATGTTATATTTGGCGTTTACCATTGTGGAATGGTCACGGTCAGGCTTACGCACCAAAACTATTTGATTAGGTTTAGGAAAGGATCATAGTTTGGCACATACATAATGTAACTTAACTCTTACGTTACTTAATATAAGTCCATCAAAATAAATCACCATTTTTACCCCCTTAAAAACACAACCAGTATTGCACTTTGAGGATGTGCTGGTACGAACACAAGCTTCTGATCCCCAGAAGAACAAAACTGGTCCCTAAAGGGAGGCTGTCCTCTATTGTCTAGCAGCTAGCTATATGTTGTATTTGATTGTGGAGATGCCACTAAGTTAGAAGGAAAAATGATTAAAACATCCACCTTCTGCTGGCAGAGGTACAAATACAATCAAATATCTAATTAGGAATTTATGACCTGATTTCATAAAAAATGTCCTGCCTTCTACAAGCAGAATGGACACAATCAACACGCCGCAGCATCAGCGACGACACAAGAAGTACGTCGTTTTAATTTATCCTTTATATTTTTTACTGCGATATGGTGAAATGTCTTCTGTGAAGAATATTCACAGTCTCGACGCTGTGGTCTGAGAAGAGGTCTAATCAGTGAACAAAACTGTGGGCTGTGAAAGTGTAGGTAAAATCCTTTTGTTTAATTAACATAATAGAGACATTTCATGAAATAAAAGGGTTTAGCCCTGAAGTAAACAGAAAAATTAACTGTAATACGACTAAAAATGGCCTTGATTCAGTGTCTGAATAAGCCTAAATTCAAAATATAATATATATAATCTATATAGGCTGTCTGAAAAGGTTTGTGTGCAATTAAATAACGTTTTCTTTTTCATTTAGCAATTAATCAAATCATTTTAACTGATCAGTGCATCAGTACAGGAGTTATTGAGACACTGGTGGTTTTATTTGTACACTAAATCTAAAGAGGCAGTTTAATATGTCATCACTTTAATGATGATGGTCAAATGTACGTCACCAAACGCTGAAAATAAATAGATACAAATAGTTTTTTGATGGCTTTATCACACCTGGTGGAACAGCATGTTCAGATTGGCTGTTCCCAGCACTTTGCTCTGCAGTGACAGTAGCACAAGTTCATTGTGGGTGTTAGAGTGGGCCTGAACTGTCCTGAGCGCTTCCTTTCATGCTGCAACCTCCTGCAATCTGCTGACCTTTCATCTCAAACCTGTCCAGCTTTGGCTTACAAGAGGCCCTCCACCTCCGCTCCTCAGGTGCGCTCCCTTCGGACCAGCATCTGAGGCGGAGGAGGAAGAGGACACCGATTCGTGAAGCGATGGAGGCGTAGCTCCTAATTTTTGTTATGTACGTCACGCTTTTGATTAAATACATGACATTTTGAAATCATGTTAGAAGTTAGTGAACAAGTGGGTTGTTTTGCCGTGCATGCTGGGAGAATTCATTCACCATTTCTACTAAGCAGAGATAAGGGAGTGAATCGCTCTGGGCCGGCGGCATCAGCCCTCGTGTCTGGGATTTGTCAGTGTCGCCCGAAGCGCTTGCAGGTTGGAAACTTTTATTTCAAAACTTCACATTTTCCACATTTGCCTCTTTGCTCTCCCTCAGACGGGTGGTTGAGCTCAGTGGGGGCCAAATAGGCATTAATAAACAGACAGCAGAAACATCCAACAGGAAAAAGCATTTCCTCAAACTGTTAGAAAACTAAGGGTCATTGAAGGGTGACGGCTGAAGAGTGATCAGGAAGGGTTATTTATTCTCCCTCTATCTGTAGCCGGAGCGGAGTCGAGGAGGTTACTCACGGTCATTCCACCCACACACCTGCAAACATCACACACCTGTTCCCGATTGGCCGCCCACGCCTTCCCTGCCTATTTAACCCAGCTCTGTTCATGCCCTCGCCACCAGATTGGCCGTTTCCGATGGTGCACTTCAGGCTCTCGATCCAGCAATTCCTCGCCACGGTTGATATTCTTGCTCCTCGTCTCTGCTCCGGTTTTGTCTCCGTCCCGGTTCTGCTCCAGCCTGCTTCCCCAGGTCTGCACTCTGGTCCTGGTTCCCGCTACACCAGCCTGCTTCCCCTGATCCCTTCCCCGTTACCGCTCCATTTTTTGTGCTTCTATTAAGTCTATCGTGTTCTGTGTCTGCATTGTGGGTTCAGCCAGTCTGTTCCGCTTAACATTTATTGCCAATACAAGAAGGATACATATCAAAAAGGATATTCTCACGATGGAGTCTTGATGATGGGGGGTGAAGAGAAGCTGAGAACTGAATAAAGAAGAGCAGCCGTCTGACGAACACAGCGGTAGGACCCTTGGCCACTGAGTGAGGACGTGATTGAGGACCGTGGAGGTAACTAGAGGTGGCTGGGGTCAAGGGGGGCCCACATTGATTGAATCGCCTGAAATAGCAGCTGCCAGGGCGGAGAGAGAGAGAGACAGAGAGAGAGGAAGAATTGTAAACTTTGACAGCTATGAGATGATGATTAGAGTTAGAAAGAGAGAATTTGACTGATTAAGCCCAACAGTGAAAAAACAATCAGCTAATGAGTAGAAGAGAACAAAGAGAGCGAGAGAGAGAGAGAACATAATGAACGGTATGAACACACAGAGCTCACACTAAGCTCCTTTAGTATCTTTCTGAACCATGAAACATGTCAGCTGGATCGACCCACCGAACCTCACTCGACTTTGGCTGGAACGCAATGCTACTTCTACTGTTGACCTCGCACTCTCCAAAATGAAGGATAAAATGTTCATACTGAGAACTTTCCAGAGCTGTAAAGCATCGTGCAAGTATTCAAACTCAAAGATAGGCTCACCCAGGGACCAGATCTAACCAGGGACTAATGTTTTACAGGACTACATGTTTCCAATACGCTCCTTTTGTTTGTTTGTTTTAATTAATTTGCACTAATTTAAGATTGTGTCAAAGAGCAGATGCCGTTTTTCCTTTATTAGCAGGAGCCAACAGTTCATGGTAACACTCATTTAAATGACTCATTCACGTCAACATGTGTTCTCAACAACGTGATTGTTGCACGATGAGGTTAGAGATGTAATTGATTTTCACACATCACAATCAGAGGCACGTCTCCGTTCGCCCAACAGTCAAGTGAAAGAGTTGTGTTTTGTTTTTCTTTGAGAAATGAAATGACTGCCTGCTACGTATTTAAGTCACTGATGAACAGATGTTTTATGATTTGATATGCTGAGGTTAGTTTGTTAGACTTCACATCACGCCCCATGTTGCATGTTTGCATGTGTTCTAGTATTCTACGTACAAAGTCATATTTATTTAAATTTACACAAGCATTTCATCTACATTGCTTTATTATTAATTGTTTTATTAAAAGTCATATAACAGCTTTGATGGAAAAGTGAATGCTTTCGCCACGGGGCCAAATATTTTAGCTTGAGGGCCAAATTTGGCTCAGAGGCCACTATTGACTATGCTAACATGCAGATGTTTGGTTAGCATGAAGATGGTTAACATGCTAATGCTAGCTAATTAGCACTAAACTGATGGAAATGAGTTTTTCATGTATTCGTCTTGGGCAACATCGTAACCTGACGATGACACTAGATGAAGAGTAAATGGATCAAGAAAGTCATTTCAATTCATCCTCTGGGGATCATGAATGTCCTGGGATATTTTAAGTGGTGGATGTACGGACCAGCGCTGCCATCCCTTTCCCAACAGCACACAGTACACACACAATGGCCTGTTCACACTGACATTTTCTTCTTCTTGTAACATCTTGCGTTGCAGCTGCTTAGTTGGCGTCAGATTTCCTTGGCAGGAGTGTCTTTGTCTTAGGCACATAAATCAGGAGGTTACTACCAAAGGAGCTGCCTGTTAATGATAGAGTCTCTTAATTAGATCAAGCTACTGCTCCCAATTTACCTTCTGCCTAAGCAGACACACACTCAGAGAGAGGCAGAGCCAAAGCTGAGCTTAACATGACACAGCCAGTGGCCAGGTAGGTCACGTCTAATGTCTGGTGTCACTGCAGGATCCTCGTCTGCTCAGTAAAACGGTGAACGGGCTGGCAGCGTCTTGTTCCACCGCCTGGGCAGAAACAAACAATACTTTAGGTTGCCAGTTCTACTCTAATTGTCTTCTTTTTGCATCACCTCAGATGCAGCATTTTGCTTTGACTGAGGAAGCAGTAGTGCAATAGTTAAGGATAACAATGCAATACTGAGCAGCAGTTACATTTAAAGCTGTGACTATTTTTAGTTTATTTAGAGTTTATGTTATATTTCCTGATGCTGGAGACAAATTGTGGTCCAGAAGCATGTTAACACATACAGATACTTAAAAGATATGATGCTATATTGTGGTATCTTGCCCCCAGAACCATAAATAATTGAGCCCCAGCTCAGGGTTTATGCTTATGACACTCAGCTGTGGATGAAAACATGCATGGCTGAAGGCGATAGTATATTTGTGTGACTGTGGGATCTGTAACCAATTCAGCAGACAGACGAGCCCTGATGTTTGCAATTTCTCAAACCTGCTGTCAACACTACAAACTTCCTCTCATTCTCTGCTCGGTTCACAAAGGAAACACATGGGGAGAAAACTTATGTCAATATCACAAAAAACAGGCATGAACCCGACCACATTGAATCCAATTTGTCTGAAGAGGAAGTACAACTTGGACATCTCTCAAGTCTGAGCCACAATAAAAATGCTGGAATTTGCTGGCATATCTTTATTCAACAGCAGTTCAATTGGCTTTGGTGAGCACACCACAGTGGCGCTGCCTCTAAGAGGACTGAATGTTGTGGCCTCCACTCTGCCGCATCGACTCCAGTGTTTGGAGTGTGGTGGTATGATCTGCGATAGTGCTGAAAGGCGCATTTCTGCTTGCTTAATCAATCTCTTGTACATTTTCTTTTGAACTTAATTGACTGATTTTCCCTAGACGGGCAATTCTGGGAGGGTGAGAAGGGTGCAGTCTCACTCTGGTCCTCATGAATCGCAATCTATTGATCATGCTGCTGCATGGGGAAGCCAAATCTGGGCCAGCTGCCTTGTCAGCAGTCTCCCTCTTAGAAGGAAAAAAAAAAAAAAACATGGGGGGAATACAACCAAGAAACAATGAGAGAAACATCAAGAGGAATTTTACTTTAAATGGTCGTTTTAACTTATCTTGTGTGCTTTGAAATACACGTGTAGGGATCCTCCAGGGACATTTTGATCACTGGGCTGTAGAATTCAGTGCATTTATGAACTGATCTCTGTTTATCAAGTAATTGTAGACGCCTTTGTAACGCAGTGTGTTCTGTAGGTGTGCGGCGTTTCCGGATGATTGATGCAGCTGAAGGCTCACGTCATGGCGCACTACGGCGTGCTGAAATGTCACCAGAGCCATTTAACAAACATGCAATTATGACGGCAGTATATCAACTGCAAGTTTCACTTCAGTGGTTAAGTCATTTAATCAAATTCATCCTAAAGCCCACAAAACTGTCAATGCAAGAAATTTGTGAGAATTCTGTGCAAAAGATGCAAAACACTTGCATCATTCCCGTCGTTAATCTCGCCGAGACGTGTGCTCATAAGATGTTTTTATGTATGAGTGATGGCACGGCGGCAGTGGTTGAAGGAGTAAATAAACTGCTAAAATACACGGTCAATATATATAAAAAGACTGACTGATGAAAGTAGTTTGAAGGAAAAAAAAAAAACCCCATCTCTTAGGTGTGTGTGTGTGTGAGTGAGTGTTTGTGTGTGTGTGTTTACTCCTCATGGGTGCATGTATTGATGACAGCTACATTTTTCTCAGTTAAAGTCATTACCATCATCTCTGGAGACGTTAGCTCAACGGCAGTCTTCCTCAATAGAAGATTAATGATGATGATTTATTAAGGCAACAACAGAAACCCATGTAAGAAGATTTCCAACCTAAAATTTAATATTTCATTAACATTAAAACGTAATGACATGCAGCGTGCAAACTAGAGGCATTTCCTTAGAAAGCAGAGTGATTAAACTTCCATCTTCGTGCTGTGGAAAGTATAAACACATGAATACGTCAAGCATTCAGATTATCACTGATGGCATCAAAGACGTGAAATTACTGATTCAAGCAAAAAAAAATAAAAAATCCTGTCCATTTAATCTTCAACTATATTCACTCACTCATTTTCTTTATATTTCTGTGGCACTTGCCGAATCCATCAGGGCAGATTATCCTGTTTGTATTGAGCCTGGTCACATGAAAGAGCTGAGTGGATATTACAGGTTTCTGTGAGTCATTTCTAAAAACTCTTTGATACACAAAGCTCATGAGCAAATAAGATAAATACACCATCAAACCTTTGGTTGGTTTGATTGCGTTTCCTGTTTCTTAGTAATCCTAAGTGACAGGAAGCTACAGGAAGCTACAGGAAACTCAAAATGTTGAGTTAGTAACCATGTCAGCTAAGTGTGTTTGTGGTCATCATCATCATCATCATCATCATCATCGCCATCATCCTCTCAGATATGTTGTTATTTTCTTTTAATTGCTCCCAACCTGCCTTAATGCCAGTGCTCACCCACGGTGCTATAACGCTCTCACCTGCCCTGGAGACGCCAGGTTAGCGCCCTGTTCAGACAAACGTCCAGAGCTTCTGTTGTTGTGCGCCTCGTCACACTTGGACGTAATCCGAACCTTAACCTGGAAATCACTGAACACACAACGATGGGGTGAGTGTATATTTTGGGAGAGTGGATCTTTGAAGCGATGGGCACTTGTTTTTGGGAGAACGGGCTGATGGACAAATGGGTTTTCGGTCCAATGGGACATTTTTTCAGCTTTGGAGCACTACGCCGCCAGAATAATGGGCCGTCCTCTTATCTCCTACACACACTCAGCAACATTAGCACTTAGTGTCTTTGGCCGTCTGGTGCATGTAAGTTCAATATTCACTCACCTTTTGGTCTCTGTCTGTCTCGTTAGTGGCTAACTGCTCGACTGTGTTCACTAACCAGTTGCTATTCAGCTGCAGTTAGTTGTCTTCTGTTTGTTGCTGGGCAGATAGTGAGTTACAGAGCCAAAAAAAGGTGGCTGCCGCCGCTGCTGCTGACACGATGCTGGTGAGAGCTGTGGGGCTGAAACAAAAGTGTGAACGCTAAAATATCGGGTTAAAGGATGCTCAAACATCCCATGGAGCTGAGAGGAACCACAGAGGGCTTATCGCAATCAGCAACCCTTTTCACAGCTTTAATTTTTTAATTTTCATCCTCTTTAATTCCTGTTTCCGACACTGCGTTTTAAAAAGAGTTGTCACACTGATAAAGGGGCCAGTTAAGAGAACACCACTCTCACCTTGGAGATTGAGCGACTGTCATCAAGCTAATCACTTTCTGACTTCTGAGAAGTGTTGCACAGTTCAAGGACAATTACAGGAGACACGTCTGGCTGGATTTTGTATCATCTCAAGTGATAAAGAAAAATGAATGTTTGTATCTGCAGTCTGAGCTTCAGCCTGGATACAAAGCAAACTGGAAATCTTTGGAGATCAACAGTGAGCCAACCTGCTACGTTACTGTTACAGCCACACCGGGTGGACAGCTTATGTGGCTTCCTGTTGGGTTGAACTTATCTGAGCTTATCAAATATACAGTTCATGCTTCCTGTGTTATTTTACATTGTGTGTTAATTGCACATTTGCATATTGCCGTAGCAATCTAAACCCTTTGGATTTGCTGCTGTTTGTAGCCTTGAGGTAGACTGCACTGTTTCCATGGTTTTCTACCAGGGTTTTATTTGCATGTAAATAATACACCCAGACATTAGTGGCATCTGAACGTCAGAACAAACAACAGTGGTGTGCCGACATATATTATGGAAGTAACACGATCTTCTGTGCTTTTAACGCCACAAGCATGTCGTTCATTGTCCTGCTCTTTATGAGAAAATGGATAAATCCTCATTAGGACATTCACGGCTGCTTCGTCCTGATACCATTACCCATTCTGTTTTGTGTGCCAGTGGTCTGACAGTGACTTCCCCTGGTCCGCCGCAAGAAAACAAATCTGCTGTCAGTTTGACAGTGGCCTGTGTCAGAGAGAGGCAAAGTGAAAGGTTTGTCAGGGCCAGTCAAATTATTTCTCCTGTCCTGATGCACTTTCTGACAGATAAGCTGTGGTTACTGTCTCCCCCTACTCAACTCACCTTTGTCCTCCCCAGTGTCTGTGGAATCACTTGGAAAATGTGATTGATAGAAAAGTGCAGGCAGAAGAATAATGTCAGCACTTGTTGCCTGCCAGAGGTTTCCATCAGTGACACAGTTAACACAGGTCCGCCATTCATCGCAGAAAGACTCCAGACATCACACAGGTCTCCAAACAAATGTCACAGGAGTCAGTCTTCCTTATATTTCCATTGTGTGCAGTGTTATGGAGTTCAGCCAAGTGCTGACAGACAATCGGTGAAGACAGACAGACACAGTGAATGCAGAGGAGTTAAGCCTCAGTGGTGACATTTTGAAAATGCTTGTTTTGTTGTTGGCCCGCAGTGTTCAATTGTGACTCAGCCAGCCTTTAAGTCCCCTGTGCAGTGTCTGGAGAGATGTCAACAATGTTAACAATGTACCAAGCGCACAGTCTGAAGCTACAGAAAACACATCTAGCTTCATTAGACCTGCCGAGTTGGAATATAATTGGTAATATCAGTGAGGAACTCACCAGGACTGACGTGCAACACTCTGACTTCAAACGGGGACATAAACGTAATTAGAGTTTCCAGTTTTGTGGTAAAATTGCTCCTCCAGGATCTATTTGCTTGGAGTGAAGTTAACATGCCGCTGCTACCTTAAAACCATAATTCACGTTTACCAGGGCGACAGAAAGAAGAGTCGTTTGTCATTTATTTATCATATGACACACATGTAAATGGATTACTTAGCCGGGCTTCAGAGTCCATTCTCTGCTGCTTCTTCTTCTTCTCCTCTACCCTTCATCCCTCACTCCCACCGTCTTCTCTCCTGTCACCAGAGCTGCGCTCATATCCATTACATGGCTCCACTGCCGTGATAAATCTGTCTGTCAGCAAGACATCATAATCAAATTGTTCCAGAGGTCATTTAACATTGCAGAGGAGGGACTTCACTTTAGCCCTTGGAAGATCCGGCTCAAATACAATTTATGTGTCAGAGATGAATTGTGGAATGAAACATTTACGGAGAAAATGAACTGTCTTGCCGACTGAAATAGCCTTGTTATAGCCAACTGTGACATTTTATCTGCTAACTCCCATCAATGGCATTTAGGTTCTCTTCCCCCTTCCACCCGGCCTGTTATTTAAATAATAATAAATAATAGATAAGACAGGTGCTGATGTGTGGAGCACCAGACTGAGCTCCTTCTCCCTTAATACTGATGTCACCATGTAACTACATTAATGTAATCAGTTAAGTAGACAACAAAACAAAAATATATAAGTTATATAAGAACAGGTGATCCATCATGTCTGTATGTACAGTACATGTTTAGATGTCATGGATTTAGAACTGAAATGATTAGATACTTAACTGATAAGTTCAATAAGTACGTTAATTTCCAACAGGAAATGAATCAGTCGACCAACAGTGATTTTAAATTGAGTTTTTATTTTTCACCTGTTTTTCACGTTTTCTAGACCTAATAATTCAAAACAAACAAAACAGAAACAGATGAATCGATATCACATTATTAGTTGCGGCACTTCATGGCTCGCTCTGTGCTCCTTGAACCAGAGTTACAAAGCATAACCTTTTCCTCACAAGAGAAACAAGTCCTTGAAATTAAATGACGACGCCGGCTTTGTCAGTCAATGCCCTCATGGAACAACTCATTACGGCGCTTTCAGATCTGGCTCCCCAATCAGCAGCATCATAAAAACGTACTTGGTTAGATTCAGGGGAGCATTATAGTTTCACGGTTACATGTTATAAGGGTTAGGAAGTGATTGTGGTCATGCTTTCAGGAGAAGAAGGGTTTAAACAGGGAACAAACAGTTGTCTCCTGTGATGCTGACGTGTACTTACCACCAGTGATGCTCAGCGGATATACAAGCTGTGCCACCTGTATATATGTGGGAAGGCCGAGGGTAATAACCAGTACAGCCTGTGATAAAGTAAATCCTATTTTTTTCTCTGTCTATTTCCTCTTTCTATTTCAACCTGCTCCTTATAAAAGAAGCTTCTGCCTGTTTCTGATACATCTTGTGTGAAAGCGGTGGGGCTCAAGCTTAATTATGAGATTCAGCTGCAGAATTCCCTTCTCCTCCCTTCCTCTAGTGCTGAAAATTACAAATTAAAACCCCCCTAATCAGGAAGCGGTACAGTGCCAAGAGCTTCTGAAGTAATGAAAATGTAACTGCAGACACCATCGGGGCTTTCGACCCCACTTTTAAGCACAGATATTTTCGTTTATCTGTGCAGAGCATCGGGACCTCATCAAGAGCTTGTATTGTAGGATGGCGTTTGTTAAGTAAATTAGCACGGTGCTTCCGCGGCTAATTTCAAAAGTTCCCCCGATTGATTACTGTGTTTGGTTTTCAAAATGAACAATAGAAGGTTTTGAGGTTAATTGGTTCAAAGGGTTTGATAGTGAAGTAATTCTCTTGCTATAATTAGTGTTGTGTTTGTCCAGCATGTTTGTATTTTCATCAGGATTTGGATGCATGTCATTTACAAACAGCAGGGCACGGGTGTGCAAGCGTTCATATGAATAATAATCCATGCATTGATAAGGTTAGAATAATTATAACCTTATACACGTGGTGAGATGTAGTCTGGCTTAGTTATGGTCACAAAACTTTCTCCACCTTCATTTGAACTCTTGAACTTTAAAAAATAAAAAGAATAAATAAAAATTCCTGTTTCTTCCTGAGAGTTTTTCCCTTGTCATTTTGCCCACACTAACGTTACCACTGATAAAAACATGGGCCGACTATATGTATTTGTTGGTAATCACTGTTTATTTAATTCATGCTGTAGGACAGTTCTGTGTAACTTCAAAACAGAAGTACAAACTTTCAATGAGGGCATTGTGAGTGTGGGTTACTGCAGGAACAGTTTTTCCAACATCAAGGCCCATGTCATACTTGTTTTTGAAGTGAAATAAACATTTACAAATGAATAATTGATTTCATCTGTATTATTTGGGGGGAAGGAATAGGGAAATGTGCATGTTTTGGGTTCTTCAAAGACATACCTAATGCATAAGTAATGCCTTCCACTTTCAAGTGTAAAGTCCCACTTTTGCCTCAGGTGTTTCATTTCTCTGTGTGTTTGCATCTCCTTCTTCATTCTCCGCAAACACAAATCAGAATAAAACGAGGAGAGGAGAGACATGGAAGTGCACATCAAAGACATGATCATATGACACATTAAGAATCAAATGGAACTCAGGCACTTCTTCTCATTAAAGCGTTGCAGCCTTTCCATTACTGGCAGCTTAGTGTGCTCAGTCATCAGTCCAACGCAGCGAGAACGTTAGCAGTAACCCACATGCTGCTCCTCTCGGGTCATGCAGAGTTATTCCACTGCAGTGACAACATGTGATTACGCAAAAACTGTCAGCTCCCTCGTAGTCTGAGAGCAGCAGGGTGGCAGGTATGGGGCCATGATGGCGGAAATGTAATTCTGTTGAGGAGATTAGATTCAGGCAGCTTGACCCCGAGGCGAAGCTTGGCTCTCAGCGTTACACATCTGCTTGGACATTAATTAGCTCCAGTGGTCCAGGAACGGTTTTCAGAACAGAGCACGGCTGAAAAGAACAGAATAAAAATAGATTGTGTGGTCTTTTCCTAATCGATGTTATCCTTAAGGCCAAACTCGGAGGTACAGGAAGCAATCAAGAAAACAGTGGCAGGTACAAGAGTGATTTTGTGTGACAGCAGATTTGCAGATGGGGGGGGGGGAGGGGGGCGGGACTATTAAAGAGAGAGGAGGGCCATCTGTGACCATGCTGGTAACAGAAAATCTGTGAAGTGTTCATAGGTGCAAACTTTATACCCACACACGCATTTTGCACCAGTAAATCTGAACTGTTATATTTTAACATTAAAAAAAAAAAAAAAGAATCTGTACTCAAACAGAAAAATCAGACCTTTGCTGCTTTGAGAAGGATGTTTTGTTTCTTTGTTGTGTTTTCATACCTGCATGTTTCCTTTCAAACATCAGCTCAAACACTGCAGGTGCACAAAAGAACAGCGCTTATGATTCGGAGTCGTCTTATCTCAAGGACAATAGAGCTGCTTACATAAAGCGAGGGAAGGAATCTTAGTTTGTAAATATGTATCTAAATAACACCTTCATCTATGTGCTTTTTAGTTTTTTGAGTGATTTGGACTAATTATGGTAATGACATGACTGGTAATGACATAATCCCACATGAAAAAACACATTAAATCAATTAAAACAGATTATTTATAATGGAGAAGCAACCAAGACCCTAAGATACTTAAAAATATCATATTATGAAACATAGCTTTTGGCACAAGGCTAATAGGCATAAGACGTACTCAATTTAGAGTCACAATATAGAAACATGATATAATAAATTGTATAAAAACCTTATCTGGCCACCGTGGCTATACACGCCAATTAAATTATACAGGCCTACCTGTGTGAGAAATGAAAAATTCCCTCCTTTTGTTTCCCCAGACACAGTCTCCTTGCCGAGCTGACAACACAAAGAAGGATTTAACGAAAAGTTTTCACCCAGACTGCTATAGAAACAAAAATAGAGTGTATTTTTTTTCACAGAACAAGGATAGTTGATTCTGTCCCCCCGTGTCTTGAAATTTAAAACAAAATCTGATCTTAAACTTTAACTTAAAACTAAGGTTTGGCTCAGAGTTAAGGTTAGAAGTTAAGTTAAGGCTAAGGGAAGGGTTAACCTTGGGCAGTCAAGACATCGTAAGAGGCTGAGAAATCAATCAAGAGTCTGCACAAGCATAGCGAAACGTGTGTGTGTGTGTGTGTGTGTGTGTGTGTGTTGGTGTCTTGAAAAAGAAGAACACTGTTGATTGGACAGTGCGCGTCAACACTGAGGACCTGCATTGACTTCTGTCACTTCAGGATTGGCTCTGGTCCTCTGGGAGTGTGTTGAGATCCACTTGTTCGATTATTTAGCTTTCCCAGAGCAGCGCACATCTTGCCAAGAGGAGCGCTCAAGCATACGTTATATAGGCTGACTGTCTCAGTGACAGCGACCATCCTGGACGCTGTCAATCACTTGTACCCACTTTACTGATGACAGTTTGTTCCTCGGACCTTTAGGTAAGTATAGCAGAATATGACAAGGCTACACTCTCACAGTTTTGTTGATTTATTCATGGGGATATTAATAATATATGTAATAATATTTAATCTGGGAGCTCCATGAACAGCTTTGGTTCTAGAGAACCTGACTTGGTTTGTGATTAAGCGGCCTGCTTTAGCCTGCATCAGCTTCAGCACCACGGACAGATCTTTTAATCTGAGCCTCAGCTTTTTGCAGACTGATATTTAAATATCTTAATCAATATGGTCTCAGTGGGAACCCAGTTTGACTGTTATCAGCCCCTGATATCTGCCCATTATCACTACGATTAGAGAGCTTCACATGGGGCTACTGCACATATAATAAGCCAGAGAGTGCCTGTCATCTATTATCATCAGCACTCCCACATGACATGTATGACTGTTAGAGAGCTCCAGCAGCAGGCATCAGGTCCTTCGCTGTCCTGGTAACAATGATAAACAGTTAATGTTGTAAAACTGTCACGTTTTGGTGAGATTTAGTCACAAAAACTACGTTTTTTTAACCAGGAAGTTTGCAGAAATAAACTCAATGTTGACTTTTGGCTTCACATGGGACACAAACAACGGCCTCCTCTGAGTGATGACTACATCTATTCACTTTTCACTTCTAACAGCCAAATCGGGTGCAGAAGCCATAATGCTTTTGGGACAAATTAAACTAAGCTCTGAATTCTCCCGGAAATAAATTATTGAAAGGAAGAAGAACTTCCCTTTTATTAGCATATATTTAACAGAGCGTTGACCATCCTTTATCTTCATGACCTCTTTCCTCGCTCATTTTGGCTTATATAAATAACTGGTATTAGCAATAATACATGCACACTGTATTATATTAAAGTTGCTAGGTGACTGGTTGGCACTAAAATGAATGTGTTTTATCCATATTGCATGTAACTATAATGATCTATGGGGATGTATGATGGTGTTGCAGGTGCTGAAGTCATGCTCATCCCATCATAATGTGTGTGACGTAATGGGTTTAAAACGACATCCCTGTGGGTCATTTCTGACCTGTGATCACAGGGAGCACAATGCTGTGCTATTATTTTGATGTGTTAGTCTTGTGGTAACATTCAGCATCATTATACGCATGTACAGAGCTCCTCTGCTCAGGACCACGCTGGCTACACAGGCTTGTTTATTAAAACACCTCTTTGCTGTCGGCCAGGCAAGCTGAGTCTGCAGAGAGCTTTTTCAAGCTTATTCGAGGTCATTTTGTTGATTTTATCACAATTCACAATGTCGACGTAACGCCGCCCTACTGCGTGAACTAGCCAACATTAGAATTATATATATCTGATGATTATATATATATTATATTATAATTATCTAATATCTGACAATACTGAGCTTGACCTGCATCTGCATCTTGGTCAAAGATGACTAAGAATAGCAAATGCCAAAAGACTGGCAATAAAAAAAGACAATATCTGCAAGCTTTGCCTACAGAGAGCTTTTTCAAGCTTATTCAAGGTCATTTTGTTGATTTTGTCACAATAGGCAATCTCTGAATGGCAGCTATTTGCCTGAGTAGTGCTTGAGGAAAATTATAGTTTCAGGGAAATATCATGAAAAATAGCTAAACTTCTTAAAAATCAGCTCTAAAGCTGATTTTTGTGAAGTTGTCTCCCGCTGAGGGCGCATAAACAAAAGGAGTTTTTCTAGTCGAGGAGAGCTCGATTGTTGTGTTCTCCTTGTCTCTGACTTGCAAGGCAGAAACGAGATGTTCAGTCTTCATTTGAATGGAATCAATAGGACAATAGAGATGTGTACGCATGTTTAGAAATGAAAGTGATGGATAGTGATCGGGTGGGGCAGGAGACGGTATGACTTATCGAGTGTGTCACAGTGAAGCAGAGAAGCGTCACCTGTCTAATAGATAGGCATACGCATGTGGTGGTCACTGCTCGTGGACAGCGCGGCTCAAATAATGGATTCAGGCCTTTCCGGTGAACAGAGCGTAACGGGGAATAGTTGCAAAACATCAGCGATACATCACAGATTTGTAAAGTGGCACATGGTCTGGCACCAAATACGCTCTCAGGTAGGGTAGGAGAAAAATAGCAGAGAGGAGCAGAGTGTAACACAAACCGCAGAGCTCTCAGTAATTCCTTCCATTTAATTTAGATGCTGTTGGCTGCAGAACAAAGGTTTCTGTGTAGCTGTGAGACAATGTGAGGGTGGAAGAGTTGTGAGCAGTGCAAGACGTCCAGGGTGATGACCCCCGACGAGTATTCTAGCTATGGGCCTAATGAGGGCTGGTTCACTGGTGTCTTATCCTTATTACTTTTGGTTATAATGAGGGTCAGGCTGTTAGGCCATTCAGCTCTGATCACCCTTATTAGGAACCAAGAGAGGGAGAGACAGAGGTAGAAGAAAAATAGAGAGTTTGTTCACAGGGAGAGAGAAGAAGTGGTCCTGTTTTTTTAGACTGGATATAGGATACTCAGAATGCATCTTGTGGATTCTGTTTGATTTTGTTTTGTATCAGCAATTAACAGAGGAAAGCAACCGACACTCGAGAAGCCTCAGATAATTAGCCTGCACTTGGCTTCAGACATGTAAACACACACCACACTATCGTCTGTTGTCTATTTCCAGCTCAGACTTACCCTATAGCGTTAGATTGAACCGGATAAAAGAAGAAAGAGTGGAAAAATCAATGAGGAGAGCCCTGCGATTAAAAGGTCCCTCGTGGCTAAAACATGAAAACACACACAAAGTAATTAGATAACTGTACCTAACACACTATGTCACCCCACTCCACTGCCCAAGTTGTGGAGGTCACTGGAAATTAATTGGGCCAAATTACTAATGAGTATTACGGAGAATGAAAGTACCTTTCAGAGATGATCAAAGTGAAGGGTTTGAAGGAGCTGGAGACGCTCCATAGTGTAGATCATTTCCTCAAACACACACACACACACACACACATTGTATTGATAATAATAATATTATTATAATAACAGTCATTCTAATTTTCAAGGTTGGCTCAAGTCATCACCGACAAATGTGCCATAGAATTTCTACATGGTCACATCTCAAGGTACACGCGTTCTTCAAACGGTAAATGATTTTTTTTTTTTGAAAGGCAAAGACTTTATCATGACGATTTGATGATGCTGAGGGGAGACTTTCAAATGTTCTCTCCATTATAGCAGTTGTGCATTCAATGAATGAATGAATGTGCATTAGCTGTGCATCAACTCATGTTTTCCACTTCTACTCAGGCCTCTCTCTGCCCACACGTCCCCGGCACTTCTCTGAAAGCTTTTATCAATGTCACCTGATCCTGAGGAAGGTGAAAGTAGCAGCGTTGGAAAGGGACTTTGTGGTTTTGGAAGGAAGAGGGACTGAGGCCCCCCACTTTGAAAACCTGAGATCAAAACAAACTCCTTGGTCAGCTACATGTACATTATGTGACATCAGTGATACTATGGGCCATATAGGGAGCCAGGCGGCCTGCCCACCACTTTCTTTCTTTTTTTTTAAT
Organism: Pempheris klunzingeri; assembly: GCF_042242105.1. Lineage (NCBI taxonomy): Eukaryota > Metazoa > Chordata > Actinopteri > Acropomatiformes > Pempheridae > Pempheris > Pempheris klunzingeri. Next base: position 3,598,244 of record NC_092013.1, read on the forward strand.
TTGAAATATAAAAACAAAGAACGTGAGGTCATCATGGGTGTTACATTTAAAATCTCAACACATTTTTCTCCATACATCATGTCATACTATTCTAAACAGAGTGCGTACATAATCCATTTTCCCCATTGTTCAGTACCTGTACATTACCTGAACCAAAGTGTAAATATCCCATAGTGTAAATATTCATTTCATCACAGCCATATATTTATATTTATATTTATATTTATTTTGCTATTGCTATTTTTTCTTTTACTATTGCTTCTTTTCACTCTCCCTGTTCTATTGTTGCTGCTGTAACATGAGAATTTCCCCCTATGGGGGATCAAATAAAGAAAAGTCTAAGTCTAAGTCTAAGTACATTTCTCTAACTCAAGTCTTAAAACAAAAGTAAGTCTCTCCATACAGTAGATTTCTTTCACTATCCCACGCCACTGGTCCAATGTTGGAGGATCAACCTGCAACCATTTTCGGGTTATAGCTTTCCTGCTGCTTGCCAAAAGTATCTTCAATAAATATTTATCCTTGTGTAGTAGTGTTTCAGGTATTTTACCAAGATATAAAGTAACAAAAGAATAAACTAACTCCACTCCCATTATTTTGTTTATCCAACCACTTTCTAATTCACAATGTTGACGTAACGCAGCCCTACTTCATGAACTAGCCAACATTAGAATTGTGAGATCTGACAATACTGTGCTTGACCTTCATCTGCATCTTGGTCAAAGATGACTAAGAATAGCAAATGCCAAAAGACTGGCAATAATTGCCACCTGATACCAGCGCTAACCGTCTGTGTTTAATTTGACAGACGACATTTGCTGTATGCGAGCTTACTAATGTTATGTGCCATTATGAGCTGAAACATGCTACCTCCAGTGCAGCGTTCCCACCCAGTAGCACTGCAAGTGAAGATTATGACTTTGAAGTCGTCTCATTCTGCCACATCAACAATCCTGACAGCTGCAGCAACCTCTGCGGAGAAAGCCAGGGCTGCTTTGCTTTTAGTAAACGGGGAATGAACGAAAACTGGCAAAGCCATTTGCGGATGCTGAAATTATGAAAGTGTGTATGTGGGAACTGTTTGCTGAACAATGAACACAGATCAACCATGTGGAACTAGTTCGGATTCGACAGCAGCGCGAATGATAAGACATTTGTACGAGGACAGTTTCACTTTCTGAACTGAAATCTTTGGAATTCATGTAATTCGCTGCTGACAAGTCAGCGGATGCTACACATTTATGAGATACTTCAACAGAGACATCTTCAAAGTGGAATTGTTGGGCCTTTTGCCACTGAAGAGCAAATCAAGAGGTGAGACCAGGAATACAAAGGTGGCTTCGAGAGTAATTCTGTGCATCTGGGAAAGTCATTCTCCTTGTAAGTGGCCACCGATGATCGGATGAGAGAGGTTCAACTCATTCATCAGACTGTGTTATGTGCCAAAGTGTCCAGTGAAATGAAAGCAACGATGGACACGATCATCAAAACCAATTGAAGAAACAACAAATAGATGCATAACACAAACAGATCACACAGGACAGTACCGAACAAGTTATGAGCCCTTTGATGTTTATTCATTTTATCTGATAGATATTATTCATGTTTGTTTATGCCACCCTCTCATTTTGCAAAAGTGGCCCACAGGCAAAACAAGTCGAGCATCCCTGCGCTAGGTGTTCACTTCTGTGCTGCATATTGTGGACTGAGGTTAACTCAATAAAGACAAGAAAGAAAAAAGATCTGGAGATGAAACAGAAATGGCAAAATCTCCAAAAGTAATCAATTTCAAGAAATAGATGACTCACAAAAGAGCACCAGGAGGAATGTGCACTTTACGCAGGTGATGCAGAAGAGGATGGAGTGAAGAGGATGCCGAACATGCTTAAATTTCAAATTACAAAAGCCCTCTAAGTACACACAGCAGCACACTCAACTGCAGAGTAATTCTGCTTCATTTCCATTTAGGAGGAAATGCAAAGGCATATGGTTCGGCAGCTGGCTGCCTTCACTAATGTGTGAAGGTGGCATGAAGCACAGGGTGACTGCGTGAATTTAGGGAAGACTGCTTTGGATCTCTGTCATGGTGGGTAATTGCACTAATTACAACATACAAATGGTTAAATGTTTCACGAACTAATGAAATATCTGTACTCTTCTTTCTATAAACCTGCATTCAGGGATCTTTTTAGCCACTTGGGGGCAGGAGAAGTAAGTTTTACTGTACACAGTCTCACTTTATAAAGTTGAGGACAGTACATTAGCATGTTGCTTCCTTACACCCTCAGCAAATACAAAGAAAACGTGGTGCATGGGATAATGGAAAACTCATGAATGTCAGGACCGGTGAAAACATTTATATTTTATGGGTACCCATAAAAAGGCTCGATAGCGCCCCCTTTATGATTTAAAAGTTGAAGCCCCTCCCCGTGCTTTGACCTAGAAAGATGAAATTTGGTGTGCATGTGTATCACATCCAGATGTAAAAAAAAGCCTCTTGGAGCCATACTGTAAAATGCACAGGAAGTCTGGCATTTTGCATAATATGTCAAAATTTGGTACATTTTGGGCGATTTATTGGGGTCATAAACAATCAAACTAGTTTGGAGTTGTGCTTTTGTCCACTGACCACTCTCCTTCTGGCTGTATTGCTCCTCACTAACTCCTGAGGGAAAGATCAGGATCTTCAGCTGCTAAACACTGTGCTAGCTAGGTGCTAAATGTGTTTGTCTGGTGTTTTGTGTGGGCAGCTAGTGTACTTTGGGTTTATTGGAGCTTTTTTTAGTGGATACAGCTGCCTGTATCTGGAAATTCAAGTGATGAGAGTGTACAGAGTGAATCACAATGACCATAAAACCAAAATAATGAGCTGAAAGACACTAAAAGATGAGGGGAGCAGTTAGTTAGTCTGACTTTCATGTTGCTTGTTGTCATCTGATCCAGCGTAAGTCTAAAAATATTAGTTAGAGCAACTTTAACCTCAGACTTTTTTTGTTTCTTTCTACGTTTTTCATGTGAAGTTAAAATATAGCATGCGGCACATTGAATATACTTCACAAACAATTTCCTCTGTGAAAGAATCCAAAGCAAACCCAAACTATTTCAGAATGAGAATAGTGTCTTGGTGTGGTGTGACCTGTGGGCTGGCTTATTGATTGAATTTTCATTAGAGCTCCATGACTCATAGGTGTTGTGAGTATTTGAGTGAGGAAAGGGGAACAGGTTTTATTTGTTCATATAAACCTGGAGGTTTCTGAGCAGCCATCATCTTTTGTGCTGGAAAGAGGCAGTATGTTTAATATTGACTAAAAAAAAAAAAAGGACAGAGAGGGAGGGAGGGAGAGAGAGAGGGAGGGAGGGAGAGAGAGAGGGAGAAAGTAGCCTGAGAAGAGAGTGAATCATGGAAGCAGAGTGGAGGTAGCAGCCTGAGGCCAGCGCATCCTGATGTCTCCTCTTTAAAGCAGGGAAATGAAATGGGAGAAGTGATGGAGGGAAGATGCCACTCGTCAGGGCCGGCCCCGCCATCTTCTTATCACCAGCACCAGCCTGTGGCTGGAGGGCCCCGCACAGATGAGAACTGTGGTGGTCCTGAGACCACAGGGTATCCACCAAAGCACGCTCAGGGTATGAATGATGTATGACAGGGCTGAGCTAACGCAATTCAAAACAGGCTCAAGCTGCTGCAAATCAAGGTCCTCTAAGGTTAAAAGTTTTAAGCTACCTAGTCTACGGCAGCGTATGGCTAGTGTTTCAGGGAGGCCAAAGGTTAATTGCCTTTCCAGTAGTCTCTGGGGTGGGCTGTTGTGTGCTGCAACCGAATTGTGTTTCATGAAGTCCGAACAGTAATTCCATCTGTCTCTCCCTCCTCTCTCTCCTGGTTTCTGCATTGCAGACCACGCCAGTGTGGGAGGATATTACCACTGGCATTGCAATGGTGAGGTGACCAATTTCAAAACACATCTGTTCAATTATACCTGAGAACCTCGAGATAATTAACTCTCTTCCCTCTGGCTTCTGCTGAATTACTATTGATTCCAGCAACTTAGGAACCAGCCTCAGCTCTTCTGCCCAGGATTGTGTATGCAGAGAGATTATTAAGTCATAAACTCGTCATTTGTGTTTTTTCAGCTTCACAATCGGCGGACTTAGTCTGCTTAATGTGTACATAAAACTGTTCATGGACCATTTTATGAGGAGATATTGGAGCTAAAAACGATGAATGGGAGAAGTTTAATAGAGCTTTGTTTAATAGAGTATCTTGTAACACATAGATAGATAGATAGATAGATAGATAGATAGATAGATAGATAGATAGATAGATAGATAGATAGATAGATAGATAGATAGATAGATAGGTCCAATTAGCTATATAGTTAGTAACCATGGAAACAAACTGCATTGAGCGAACACATACCATACATATTCACATCTTCACAAAGAAACTGTGTGTCATGCAGAAGGTAAAGCAGCCTGAAAGCCGCTGCCCTTGCGGTGAGAGAAGTGCATATCAGCTGGACTAGTTGCCATAGCAGCCTCCCTTCAATGATTCTAATAATGGCTGATAAGTTTGAAATGCATGAGGGAATGCGTCTTCACATTGTCGAGGGAAGTGGAATTAACAGAACGGTTGCTGTTTGCTTCAGCGGCAGGTTGTTGAGACTGAACACAAGAGGCACCCTACCCCCCCACCACCACCCCCCCTACTTTTGAAAAGCATCCCACAAAGCAGATTTCAGCGCCGCAGATCACACAGAGTCATTCAACTGGATTCACTTTTAGCGTGGAGCCTTTTCACCGACAGAATGTTTGACGTGGCCACATTGATTTGTCGGCTTCATCTGCTGCACTTTTACAGGATATTCTCAAGAGTGACTGTAAAAAAAAGCAAAAAAAAACCAAATGTCCTTTACAGAGGAAACGAGAGCAGGATATTCTTTACTGGCATTTTTTTTATTACATTAATGCAAGGCTGGAGCCCTGATCAGCAGTAAAATAAATGCTGTGTCATTACTTCACAACGTTTTAAACTTTTGTCCTTACTCATTAGGAAATCGATGCAGAATTCGTCCATTGCTTTCAAGGACTGAAATTACGTACAATACTCTACTGTAAGCTGCCTGATAAAGAAAAACCCCAGATAAAAGGTTTTCATCGCTGGAGACGTCTTCATACTTCACAACTGCTCTCCATAGCGAGCTCTACAGAAAATCAATTTGCACCCTTCAGAATTAACTGTGTCCAATTCCCACGGATATGTTTATTTCATTCACTCCAAATGAGATTATGGACCAACAGAGTGACCCTGAAAATATCCGTAGCAAATCCATTTCTTGATGCATGGCCGAGTCTGTGTGTGGCTTATAAGGTGGAGCATAAAAGCAGCGTCTGTACTGTATTTCACTGTGTGACAATTTCAGTGAGACAGAAAGAAAAAGTTTTTTTAAGACTCACAGATCCAATGCTATGTTGAGCGATGAACATAATCCCCTGTTTGCATTATGTTTCTTCTTCTGTATTTTAAGCTTTTAAGTTGATTGGCGTGTTTTCATTCTGGCTGACAACGATGCATCATGGGATGTCACAGTTTAGTGACTGCCTTCAGCACAGTTCAACAAAGTCTCTACCTGATGTCAATACCCTATTGAAACCCAATACAGTCGCCTTCGTTTGTTTAAACTGCTGTTTAGGCAGCTATGAACCGCTCTGGTGGCGAGGTGCTGCTTTTAAATAATTAACCACTTTTCACTGTGTAAAATTACAATGAATAATGCACGTTAGTGAAACCGAACCCTTACAACTACAGCACATTCAGGAATACTTTACACGTTACAGTTACACCTGCGCCGCCAAGAATGAATCCAGCCGTTTGTTGTGTTATGAGGCCTGGACATGCTTATTTTTTGATCGCCATAAAGATAGACATTTCCCACCTAAAAAGTGCATAGAACAGCTGAAAGATAATAACCGGCAATTTTATTTTCGGGGGGCGACTGTCTCCCTGCCAAAGCCTCTTTCATTTAATGACTTGCAGGCAGAATGAAGTGACTGTGCCTCCGGCTATTCACAGATTGAGAAACACCGACAGCACTGCAAACTAAAGTCCCAATGATGCCCACTGAACGGTGTCTTTACAGGCCTCCCTAAAGAGTAAATCACACACAGCCACAGCTAATTCACAACGCTGTGGCTCGAGTCCTCGCTAAGACCAAGAGAGCAGACCATATCGCTCCACTTCTCACACCTTTACACTCGATTCCTGTCGGTCAATGAACTGATTTCACAATACTGCTGCTGGATTATAAAGCACCAAATGGATTAGGGCCACAATACATTTAGTGCTCACATTTCTCTGTGCCTACATTCAAAACTAAACTAAACATGGCAGCATTCAGTTTTTATGCACCACATATCTGGAACTAATTGCCGATCGGCCGCAGCTCTCAGTCCTGGCTAAAGACTTTGTTTATTTCTTGCACTGCAGTGTAACTTTTATCATTGTATTTTTATTGTCTTATTCTAGTTTAGCTTGTTTTATTTCCTACTGTGTCTGCTTTTAATTTTTATCTAGATGTCCTTTTCTAATGTGTTTCATTTACACATTGGCACCACACTTTGAATGTTTTATGTAAAGCACTTTGAATCGGCTCGTTGTTAACTTCTGTGCAATACCTTCCCTTGCTTTCACTCCTCTCATATTGTTTTGCTCGGTGATCATATGAGTATGTGTTTTATTTCAGTTCAAATCAGCCCACACAGTCAGAACCCAACACATTGAAAGAGTCTGGTCTCAGATGTTTTTGTAATTAGCTACAAAAGCATTCAAAATAGCATAAAGGGAATTATCAGTCGAGGTTAACACCTCTGGAGTCACCAGAGAAGCAAATATTTTGCTCTGCAAATGAATTGTTTTCCAGTTCAGCTGTATGGAGACTAAACAGGTGCCACAAATCCATCACTGCTGCAGCTTCTGAAGATTACAGGCCAAACCGCCTCAGAGAACCAGAACAGGGCCAAGGATCAATTCTTACTTCATTGGACACCAATTTAAAGTCACTCAGAGTGATTCACTTGGCTACAGGGGCAAGTCCAGGGGCGCTTGTAATGAGATTCATGTTGCTTCTCCCTATCTTAAGCCAGCACTCACATTCTAGATACATTTATCCCCCATACTCATGCACACATCTCATTTGCTGCTGCATCCCTACATGGAAGGCGTGTTTTGCAGTTACAGAGGAATGCCAACACATATTTTGTTAAACTGTGTCACAGAAAGTAGAATTCGAAGTGATCATTAGGGTTCCTCTGTATGTTTACTCAAAAAGAGTTTTTCTCATATGAACTTCAAATTCACATAGTCCTAAAACTTGCGCACACACTCACTCCACAGATCAAAAATAAGTTCTAGGGAACACAGTGTATTTAAAGGAAAAATAATTAGTGTTTACTCAAACTTGTGAAGGTGACTCATATGATGCAGAGGCACAGTGTGTGAGAAACCCACAGATTTGGAAAACATCATTTCTAAAATCTTTGGACGCTGTCAAATGGCTGGAATTGCTTGTGCACGAGTGTGTGTGTGTGTGTGTGTGTGTGTGTGTCAAGTGTGTGTGTGATTACTGAGACCTGCTGAGAGCACCCCAGTGCACCCAGAGGGGTGGCAGGGGACAGATGGCAGGGAGGGACGAGAGTGGAAGCTGCCAAGCAGCATTAGTCACACCCATTACTCACAGACTCTGTGCTGGCAGACAACAAGTGACTGTGCCCCTGACGTCTACATAGCAGGAAATTCTCATTAACAATTTGCTCAGGAAGGAACAATGGGGGAGCAATTAGAGACGAGCAAAGAGGCATTAGAGAGAGAAAGGAAGGATGAGGAGTGAGACCTCCTCTCTGCTGTCACTGGATGGATCATCATCATCATCGCCACCATCACCACCATCATCCTCACTCCTTGGCATGACAAACTCAGACATCAGTGTGGCTTCTCTTGGGTCCCTCGGCCTAAAATAGCACGTAAACCGCTGCTGCCACTGTGCAGAAATATCCCAAGACCTGTGTGGACAGTCTGAGCTGTCAGAGTGTCGGGGAATGCTTCCAAGGTTTTACCTCCCGCCGCGCTCCCACGCCTCCTCTGTCATTCCCGAGCATTTAAGGACAAACACATCCAACGCCGTGTTGATCCCTGCGCACAAAAGTGTGATCTAGGCCAGGCGTTCATTTTCCCCTTTTAGAAGCCTGCTAATGAAGTCACAAACAGGCTGACCCGGTGGGACGTGCTCAGCCTCCGCAGCAAAGATGGAGGGAGACTTGAGGACTAATTGGCAGCACCCTTGTTTCCAGTGTAATTGCACTTATCTAGCGAGTCACCTTCGAGGGTCATTTAGAGGCTCTGGATTAATTGAGCAGAGCATCGCAGAGTGGAGGAGAGAGAGGAGCCAAGCGGAGCAGATATTTGGCCCATTACGCCTATCAAAAAACTTTCTCAGAGTCTGACACGTCCGCTCACACGGGACACTTTCAATCAGTCTGCCTTAATCTCTCCTCCACTGTGACTAACAAATGCTCGCACCAGTTTTCTTTTTATAGAATTCTTAGTGATCATTATTTCAAAGCCCTACTCCCACCAGCCCACTCTAATGGGTCAGATACACCGCTCTAAGAGCTGGATGGAGTAATGACAGTGCTTTTAGCCTGCTCGTGTGCAGGGGAGGATGTGATAAACAAGCCGCGGAGAGTAATGTTTGAAGTGGAATGTAAATTTAGGACTCTGGCGCAGTTTGTCCAGGAGGGCAGTACAGTTCTATACGTTATACTGTACATCTTGTGTAGAAACTCACATTTGTCATCTACATCAAGGGCACGCGGGAGAGCCTGCCAAAATAGAACTGAGGAAACCAAAGTGTAATGAAACTCAGAGCTTGGGGAAATGGCTATTGTGTGTGTCTGGGCTAGCTTAAATGATGCATTCATCTTCAAGGTCACATGTTATGTTTGAATGTGTCTGTGTAGGTGACACTCTGGCCCCTTGGCACATACATGGAAGAAGCCCCTCCCCCTCCTTCCCACCCCTCCTACATGGGAGCAAGACACACAAAATGAAAGAGATGTGTCCACGTCATTAGTGGTCATTTTGCATCTCTTGTAGTTGTTTTGTGTCTTAGTAGTCATTCTTGCATGCCTTTGCAGTTGCTTTACATCTCTTCTGCAGATGTTTTGGGTCATTTTGCAGTACGTTTGCGTCTCTTTGTTGTCGTTTCTTGTCTCTTTGTAGTCATGCTGCACCTGAACTTAAATATTGTGTCCATGTGAGGCTGTCCTGGCTCCGTCCGAAGCTTCCCACCACAGCAGATACTCAGTGGCATTCCTCTGCGCAGATATTATAAAAATGCTACATGACTCTGCACAAAATCTTGTAGGAGGTCGTCTAAGAAAGCTTGAAATGCAGGTTTCATATTTCTAAAGAGGAATTACTGCACTAATTTTACTGTATTACTGAAATGTGACTGCAGGTGAAATATTAAAGGGAAAACAAATGACTGGCAGATATTTGATATTAAAAGACTTGATATTGATTAGAAGCAGAAAAAAGAAAGAAAAATACATGATCAGGGAATCCTTGCTTTCTAATCGTGCTCTGTGGCTTTAAAACGGGAAATATCAGTCACTTCAAATCGGGGCTCTGGGGCCTCAGGGGGCCGTTACAGTAATGCATCCATGAGTCAGCACTTCAAGAACCTCCTCTATTTGTTTCAAACTGTGGTTTGATACCTTCAAGGATCATAAAAGCTGGGTCTAAAGCTCAGGCCGGGCTTTCCGTCAACGTGAAAGGTTTAGTGAAATCGGCTCTTCACTTTTGATTGCTCAGCAGGTCAGAATGCACACCCATGAGGTTCCCACTACAAAGCTTACTTACGGCAGTAGACGATGCTGCACGCGCTGCGTGTTACCCTCTAAATGCAGCAGAATATAACCTGAACGATAACACTCTCCTTTGTTCCGTTGCATGTATTTCGGCTTGGAGTGCATAGCTGCTGTCGAGTGCTTGCTGAACAAACTGAGGGGCTTAACCTTCTCTAATGCTTTCAGATTGATGCATCTACTGGAGTTCTTCCTTTCTCGCGTCTTTGTTGTTTGTTCGTATAGCTGGATTAGGCTGGTGTCTCTGCCGTTTGAGGGGGAGATGGATGTTGATGGGCCTGACCTTTCATTTGCGTGCTCTACCATGCATGGCACACCAGTAGAGAGAACGCTTGTCAGCAGCCGGTGTGTGCGAACAATATGTTTGTGTGCCCACTGTAATCTCTTACTAAAGCATCCGTATCTTTCTCATTGAGAAAGAGGCAGAAGACAGATGAAAAGGGCATATTTGTGTTCTGCCACTTTGTGCAACAGAAAAAAAAAATCTGTAGGGCAGAGCTTTGAACAACTGCATTGTATTAGAGAGAGAGAGAGAGAGAGAGAGAGAGAGAGAGAGACAGAACGAGCATTGGCTGTAGCAAAATGTCAACATGATAAATCCAACCTTTACAAGCAGTCTCTGCTCTAAGCGAGCTTGTGTCCCAGAATTAATAATCAGATATATCAAATTGTTTTGGAATAATTAATTCACCATGGTGAATCGTATATCCCCACTGTGGGGTCTATAAATCCTGCTTTTAAAGAAAGTTATGGCTAATATATACGCCGAGCGCTGCCCTGTGAGATGCCTTAGGGGGGAAATAGGTGCTTTTTATTGGCAGAGAGGATGGCGTGTGTTAAACAAGCCTCGCTAGAGCTCGGGGGGTGTCAGGCCCACGTGAAATAGAGATCAATCTCTCTGACCTGTGTCAAGCCCCTGATAGATGAAGCCGGAGAGGGGGAGGGGCTGTCATTGTTTCATATGGTTTTACCTCTGAGACTGAGCCCACTGGCCGCTGCCGTGCAGTGCGCCCACGAAACACACAGCAGGAGTGGATGCAGAAAACAAACCTCAGCAGAGCTGTCAGCCAACTACTTTCATCCACTCTTTCAACCGAGCGGAGACTGACCCCGGACCGGAGCATGTGGGAACATATTTTCTTGACGTCTGTATCAATGAAAACACAGCAGCCGAACCTGAAATGTTCTGTGCGGGTGGAGCAACCAGTTAATATGTTTGTGGTAACCTGACACTAAATCTCAAAAATGATTTAGTTTGAGTTTGGCACAACAGAGGCTGTAATGTATACTGTATAGCAAACATACTGGCTAAATTGTTTGTATTGACCCGTCCTCCTGTAAACCTCAATAGGCACCATTGTTTTAAAAAAAAACCCACACCACTTACCCTGATCAAACTGTTGCTATAAAATAATAATGGGGAAACTACAGCTTTAAAGATCTTTAGCTATCTTAATCTCTGCTCATTAAAATATAACACTGGACGGAAACCCCTCTGCTTAAGTCCATATGGTATACTGAATCACATTCAGTATGGGGCTCTCCACTGAGTTCATTCAGATATAAAACAGATTTCTTTTTCAATATATTGAACATTAAGTGAAATTAAAGTATATATGGCAGATTCATTAATTAATCATTCATTTACAACATGGAAAAAGAAACCTGACACCCGGCTCTTGCGCACTTGGACATTTACACCACGTAACGTGTGTTTTGCCTTAAATGCTGTCAGGTGTCATGGAAATGATGATGATGAGTGAACTAGCTGTCGAAAGGGGAAACCAATCAGTAAATCACAAACGAAAACACATTAACATATTCATTCATTTCTAATTAATTTGTCTTGGTTTATTTCTTTTGCAAACTGTTGTGTGGTAGTTTTTCCCAACGAGATATCGGCGAACGACAGCGTTGTGTTACGGCGCTCTGCAGGCCCTCCGCAGCTTTAGAGAACAAGATCTATATGGAGCATAATGAGTGTTCACAGCGGGGGGCAAAGATTGATGGCTTTCATTGAGATAAGGGTAATCTTATTACATGGCCATTAATAAAACATCCTTCATTAAGTGGAGTAATAAAGCGCCCATCAGTACTGTTGACACCTAATCAATACGGTCGGGGGAATCCAAACTTCTCAGGATATTGTTATTATTATTTTGCAGGTACAGAATTACATCTATATGGAGTTATTTTGTTGTGGAGTGAATCTCTCCTACTCTCCACGTCTCCTTCTGGTTTAAACTTCGGGAGGTGCTGATTAAGATGATCACAGAGGGGGAACAAGCCACTGCAGGTTTTGTTTCACAGAAGAACTGTGATCATCGTCGTTTATTCTAAGAACAGGAGCTTAGTTTGGCGGTGAGGTTTAAGAAGTGTACCTCACAGACTCTCAGAGGTGATCACTTCCTGTAGCAGATGAAGTGGTAACCACGGCTTACCTGAAGTATGTGGGAGTGATAAGGTTACAGCAAGTTGAGAGAGAAAAGTTATAACATCACGGGCGGCTAAGTAGACTAAGATTAAGAGATTACAACACATTCTTCAGGCTTCAAACAACCAGTTGTGTTTCTCCCTATTTAGAAAGGTGGATTTAAAAAAAAGAAAAATATAGAATTTAGCTCTCTCGCTGAAATGTGCTTGCGCTAGATGGAATAGAATTTCCAAGTAGCTGAAATGAATTTGAATTGAAGGTAATTTTATGGTTGACATAGCAATTTTTAGCCAGCGAGCGTCTGATCTGAGTGTGACAGCTCCTCGGAGACAGAGAAAGAGGCTTCAGAGGATCCGCCGCTGGTCACGTGTGGATTTGTGTGCGCGTGCACGTGTGTCTTCCCGGGGTGAGAGGGCAAGAAGAAAACAGGGTGAGGAAAGCCAGAGTACATGGGTGAAAGCAACTCTATGTGCACGTGCGCAGGACTGAGAGAGAGCTGCTCTCTAAAATCACCATAGTAATAGTCATGTTTATGTGTTCGCTGTGTACGATACACAAAAGCACCGCAGGCAAAGTGAGGATACGAGAATGTATTGACAGTTAAAACGTGGTGCAGGTAAAATCTGCAGTGTCAAAAGCCTGTTGAAACAGGAAAATTTTAGATTACACTTAATCTTGCAATAATAAGCCTCTTTGTGTCGGGCTCATAGCAGATGCTGCAGTTTCATTGTCTGTGCTGAATAGATGACAAGATAAAGCCGAACGAATGAAAGCTACAGGAAGTGATGTCACAAGTGATAAGCAATAACAAGGACACCATCAGACACCGAGCTACATAATTTGTGTCTCCATCTTTAGAAATGACTTTCTCCCTTTTTGTCCATGCTCTCTTCCCATAGCGTCTCTTATCTTACAGCAATAATTAAACCCACGAGGGAGTATTTTATGATGGACATATAAACCTATTTAAAATGGAATTAAAGATGTTATCACAGAGACTGAAATAATGAAATGCTTTGGGGAATTACAATCACCGGGGCTCTTTTTTTCTGGCTCTCTCCGCCTGAGTTAAAAGGAAACAAGCCCTCCATGCTGAAGATTACACAAGCCATTTGACTTGTTGCTCTCGGGAACTTTGGTGTCTACAGCCGGAGCGATGAAAGATGAATCTCTAATCACGGCGGTATTCATCATCCATTTATGCATAAGCGTGGCGTGCTCCTGAGAAAGATGGACTCTGAATCTCGCGCTCACATTATGCTGCAAATGAGCCTTAAAATTTCTCAGGTTGAGAACTTTTCCAAAGCGAATGACAAGGGGGATCATTTTTATAATCGCTCCCTGTGATCCTCTCATTTAGAAGATGGATAAAACAGGGCACGGAGCCCCAGAACACCCTGTGAGGGAGAGGCGGACACGACGTGTCTCCATTTTATTTTCAGCCACCGTTTTTTAAATACTAGATTCCACATAATCAGACCTCTCCATCCAGGCCTATTACTCCTGCTGGGTCATGGTAACCCCTCCTGAAACTTGGTAGGCTCTGTTCCATTACCCTCTTTCAACACTAATGACACTGTGAGTTCCTCTCTGATGCACAATAATGCAGTGCTGAGAGAGGGTGGGAGGCAGTGTGCTATAGAGATAACCAGTATCTCATTAACAGGAGCACATTCAGCTCTGCTGCTCATCCAGTAAAGGCTAAAAAATAAGGGGGAGTCAATTTTTGTTCCGATGAAACCATGCAAGCATTAAATACTAAAATAGGATTATCTGTAGCTAATGAGTCCATGTGACCTTTGGCTTTCATATTCTGCAAAAGGTAAAAGCTGCAACTTAAGCAGGTTTCGAGTCTAAGTCTGCTAACTTGTAAACTTCATCAATACTTTTATTATGCACATTAAATGCCTCAAATGCCAATTAAATGAGTTTAGAAGAAATAGCGAAGGTGAGAGTATCTACAAAGACACACTTAATTCTATTGTCTCTACCAAGATGCAATCTGATATAAAGTAATCTGTCCACTTGGCTCCCCTGATGGTGTCTTATCCCTCATGGAGGCAATTTGCAGTGTCTCTGGGCTTCACATTTCCCCAACATTAACTGCATGATTAAAAACTCATTTCAGCTGTAATTTCGCAGTTAAGCACCTTTTCCTCTCCTGTGTTAGATTGTCATAATCCTCCCTGTGACGTGTGCCTCTGCTTTTCAGAAGCCATTCCAACCTGCCGCCGCACCAAATGTTTTAATTAAAAGAAGAAAAAGCGTGCTTAGGTAATAAGACACCTCTAACTAATGTTGAGAAATGTGCCTTTAGAAGGCTCCCTAATTCCTGCAGAAAAGTAACAAAGAGACAATGCTTTGCTTTTACAATTTAACGTGCAGAGAGAGCAGCTCACATTCACATCAATGGTTAACACCATTAGGGGCATTAAATAATGTGCTGCACTTTGCACTCAAGGACTTAAGCATCAAATATTCATGGAAACCAGTCTGCACTAGTGTTCTTTTAAATACTTTCTTCAAGCAGATGCTTTCCCCTCTTTACTGGTTCATAATTTAGCTCGAGATTGGGTAATGCTCATCCTTGAGGCCTCGCTAAACACAGCTGACATTAAAAACTCCAAACTTTACTTTGGGTTTAAAAGCATGTGCTGTGCTGTTGGGAATCTGAAAGCTGGCAGTCTCCTGCCAGCAGCTCCAGCAGAGAGCCTCAGCAGACAGATCTATCAATATCTTCGACTTCTTTCACCATCTGATATGTTGTTTATTGTCAAGTCTGGAACATCGCTGGATCTCTCCCTTGTACGTCTGCACTTGAAGATTCATTTAACTCTCCGGGACAGTGTGAAGTGTATCGTATCATCACAGGAGCCTGAGAGACTGTGACGGTGACCTTGGGAGTGCACTGGATCTTATTTCTCATTCCATGTCAAAGTAGTGTGGTGAGATAGGAGCGGTGATCAGGGTGGTGTGTGTGTGTGTGTGTGTGTGTGTGTGTGTGATTGAAAGATGGGGTCGAGCAGGGGGAAGCTTGAGAATCACAGGTGATGAGGAGGGAGTTAGCGCTCCGGCAGTGCTGCTGCTCCATTCTTCAGATGTCTTGGAGATTTATACTTGGGATGCAAGATCTGCTGGCTGCAGTATTGATGTCTGCTAGAGTAACATATATCGGTAACACATGCCCACTCTGCACAGCAATCATACATCATTGCATAAAAAGGAGAGACAACTACCATCTCTCCTAACGGAGAATTTTTAGCTCGCAGTAAAGAAAATCAGCAGGTCCGTGAGTGATGGCAGTCATACTGTGCAAGCAAGGCCTGTAGAGGAAGAACTTTGCAGATCTATTTCAGAGATGTTGACAGGAAGCAGTGCAGTAGGTCGATCTGTGTCTGAGGTGTCAACATCTTTGCAATGTACACAACCCCTGGCTACAAATGCACAAATCATTAGTTTGACAACTTTCACCAAAGTTCCCTCTGGGTTTCATCCGTTAGGGGAAAAAGGTGTCTTTTCCTGCAGAAGTGTGCGCTTTTCACGAGTTTTATTATCAGCAGACAACTGATGATAGAAGAAAATCAACAATCTTGATGATCTTTGCGGCGAGAAATTCGGCAGTGGGAGTACAATCATGTTAACTTGCCAGATCATGCAGACATATTGATCTATGGGAAGGGCTCACCAGCAGTGACCTTCATGATTTGAAGACTATAATTAAAAATGCATTATTACAGACCTTTCCAATGATGCTTATAGATGCAGAAACATTTGGAAAATGTCAGATTCTTTCGTTTGTATATTGCTTATGAACCCCTTAGTTCTAATGGACCTGAAGGAACAGACGTAGTTGAGGGTAGGTTATGTCATTTTCCACTTCAAAAAGCTTTGATTTGATCCAACTGAAGTGATTTATATGTCTTTGTCTGAGGAGATGAACGTTTATTTATTCAAACGTAGATTGATTAGCGATAGCATAACAATTAAATGACGCCAACAAGCCTAAAGGATTAGATATTCCACTTCAGGTGATTTCATAGAGACAGTTTAATCATCATGTTACCGCTATAGAACATCTTGGGAAGGGCGGTTCGTACATGCAAGTGTGCCTGCAATAATATAAAAGAAAAGAAAACAGATCACCACAGAAGATATATGATGATATAAACAGGAGGAGAGACTGCAGAGGAAAGGGATGAAGAAAGAAAGATTCAGAGAACAGAAATTTCCTTGTCCAGCCAGTGGCAGGGTTATAAGGTTTTAGAAAAATCTTGCTCCCAGCTCTAAATTGGATGTCAGAAACCTTCAAATGTGTCCCTATCTTTGTAAAACACAGCCACAGTTGCGTTGCACAAGCCAGTAGCTTTTTGAGTGCATCTGAAGGGAAGTCAGAGTAAACATTTTCCCTCTACGCTCTATAAATCATCACCTTTAATAACATGGTACGCCAAAGTTATTCTGCAAATATGCTTCAAGAATTTCTATTGAAAAGCTGTGATGAGTTCTTGTTAACCTTCAAACACTAGAAATAACATACAGACGTGATAGGAATCTCTGTCTGACTCTTGTTTCTCTTAATTTCCTGTGCTATTAGATTGGCTGATGAGAAAAAAGAGAAATGCCATCACTCATGGCAGAGATAGGATTAGACTGGGCACAAATGTTTGTCGGTTCATGAAGTATTGATGAATCTCAGCTATCCAGAGGAGCTCAGTGTCATGTTTGTCATATGGCTTATTGATATACTGTGCTGAGTGCAAATTGCTCTATTTATTTCTAAAGGGTTTGCATGTGTTCTTTGATTAATAATTGATTAGGTGTTCGACATACATGACCAAAACAAAGACAGGTTGGTAGATAACAAAGAGGATCTATACATTAGACGGATGCAATATGGGGCAACACATAAGCTGCAGAAAATGTAAATCGATTAGACAGATCACAGGGGGCTTAATCTCTTACCGACAAAACAAACATCATCAGATACTAAAAGCTCTGTCACATTATTTGTATATAAACAGGAATGAATGAATGTTTATCCCCCCCCCTCCCCTCCGCTCTGTCACCTACCTGACACAGTTTGCTATAAACATCACAGCATGTCATAACAAAGTAAAGTCACCTCACCACACATAGTATAATCAACACACACACACACACACACACACACACACACACACACACACACACACACACACACACACACACACACACTGCTGAAATCAGACTATCACTCTTAATAGTGCTGTCAGGATCCTCATAATCATCAGATTCACAGTTTTTTCTTCTGCATCGAATGTGATTCAGGTGATCGTCGGGTGCAAACTGAAGCCAAAGCAGCAAGATTTTCCACGATGCAGATTTATTTAGGCTGAATGTAAACTAGAATACAAGTACAGAGGTGTAGAGAGCTTTAAATTCACTGCTCAGACATTTAAAGAACCACAAGTGTTTAACAGTGCAGGATGAAGCCTGATTGATGAGCCATACAGTAGGTGTTATTTTTACCTCACGGTCCGATACTGAAGCCGGCACATCATTCCTCAGCCTGACAGTGGACGGGAAACTGACGAGCTGAAGTTAGGGACCGTCTCAAAAGTGGACATGAGGGCGTATCGGATTTTGGTCGATATTTTTCCTCAGCAGCTCACCAGCTTCGCTTTCATCTGGACCTTCATAGTTCTATACATAACACAGCAAGTGTTTAAAGAAAGCATTCAACTTCCACTTCCACTGTTCATTTCCATCCAGATTTAACAGTTACACAGTTAGACTTAACTCTTCTCTTTTGTCTTGAGGTAATGTTCAAATACAAACTGTGATTCACCATCTAATTGATTTAACCCCTTGAAGGTCCTCAGAAATAATCACGTTAAAGATCCTTACACACATAAATGTGTATGCATAAAAACAAGCCATAAAAATGTTAAAAATCTTTCTTTTTTTAAAATTTTTTTTAAATAGTTTTTTAGACCAGCATCAGCCCTAATCATACATATCAAATTTTAATTAGTTTTTTAAAAAATTAACCCTTAAATTGCCATGTTTTTGTCATGATGCGCATCATTTTATGGTCTAAAATACACAAAAAATACATGAAAAAAATTGAGAACTTCACCATCTTCACCATCTTGCAAAATTATAAGCAATATGCATGAAAAACTGATAAAATATGCTAAAAATAAAAATCATAACACACTAGAAAGTGCTGAAGACCCTCAAAGGGTTAAGTATTTAGGATTTCGCACAGCTTTAGGTTCACCATGGGTTCTCTCTAGCTGCCTCCCACAGTCCAAAGACATGCAGGTTAGGTTAATTGGTGACTCTAAATTATAGGTGTGAGTGTGAGCATGAGTGGTTGTCTCTATGTGTTGGCCCTGCGACTGACTGGTGACCAGTCCAGGCCTAACCATAACCAAACCCTCAGCCTAACTTTAACCTAAGTCTAACTGGGAATCCACATCGGAAGCGAGACATGAGTGACACGTAGCTTTCAGTCATTCCATCCACGCTGACTGTGTCTTCAGTAGCAGCAGTAGCTGTCAGCGGCAGCGGCTGCTAGCTGAACGGACAGCGGCTGGCTAACCTGCCTTCATCAGTCTGACTGACAGCAGAAAGTTACTGAACCAAAACAGTTTTCATTTCAGCTCCATGGGAAGAAATCAACAGCTCTTGCATGTAGCCTGTTGATTCATTGATTTTATTTCCCCGCCCACCTGGCAAATGTGAGGAATCTGCCAGTGAAAGTTAGTGAAACATACAACTCACAGACAGATTGGGAGCTTTGATCAATGAATGGAGACACGGTTAATAGTTCAAAGCACATATACAGCATTACAGCTGTCTGTGCATTAAACATGACAAAAATAGATTTGAAGCTTAAGAAAAATGCAGGGTTTCTCTGTGAGATGCAGCTCATTTAATGAATGGAACTGTATCTGTTCTGTGAGATTTGCGAGTGACAGATGACAAAAAAAACGCTTCTAAAAAACTTCAATGGGCCCATAACCTACCCAGCCTTAGTCCCCACAATGTGACTGTAAACAGATCTATGTTCCCACAACATCAGTGGTACATAGTGCATAGTGGTGCACACACACAAATATAAAGTGCACACACATCTGTGGCTTTGGGATAGAGATCAGAGCCGTATTAATCTTCTCTCCATGGAGAATCTGCAGGAGCCGCAGCCACGCCCCGTCTGCAGAGATGAAGTGCCGCTTGCTCCAATCACTCTTCAGGACTCTCTCCACATGAGATCCTCTTACACCAGATTAACTCGATTTGTGTTTTTCTGTTCCAGGCAATTAAACGTGAGCGCATGTGTAGGGTTAAATGAGATCACTAAAAGTAATTACCAGTATCCATCACTGCGGCCCAGCAAGTCTGCAACACACATCTCTTTGTCCCTTTTTTTCTTCAGTTAAACCTGCAGTCAGTATTCTTCCCACCTGGACGGGAAACGCTACGGATGCATAAATCACACAGTTATACAGTTTGTTTTATTACTGTCAGAAATGTGGTTATATTTACATTTATATTATGGAGAGTTATGCGGCCATTATCATTTGATTTAGTGTTGCTCACAAAGACAGATTTTAAAGAGAACGGTCAGAATTAATGCTGCAGAGGCCGAGATATCCCGAGTTTTAGTCCCTACTGTGGATCAGCCACGTATCATAATGCAACTTAATGCCATTTTTTGTTTGCCTGCTAAATGTTTTTTTTTTTTTAATCTTTTATCTCCATCCACCCAGTTTGTAATGACGCTTTCTCTCTGAGAGCTGAGAGATGACCCCGATGACATCATCAGGGTTGTTTTCAAAGCTCTCCCGGAGGCACAGAAAACAAAATATAACTTCTTTCACGCACTGATTAATTCTTCTCTGTAAAAATTGGTGGAGTGCACCATCAGTGAAAAATTCCCGTTGTAATTACATCTTGGTTGTTAATGTGAACAAGTCAGAAACTGATAATTATGATGACTCTGATATGACATGAACGCAGCATGAGATTTGTCCCTCTTGGTTGTTTTTCAGAGTTATTCGAACATGGTGGCTCATTATTTCAGTCGCTCACTTTAAAAAGTATCTCCTGCCTCCTATTACTTCCTCTGGCTGACTGTCCGCACACATGAATGACAAAAATTATCTCGACTCTTGGTTGCATGAAAATTTAAAGGAGATTCAAAGGCTCATTTTTGAATGCTTGTGCTGTTTTGGGAACGTTCTTTGGAGCTGTTTCCTTTTTAATGGATGTTTATGGCAAAAAGTCCGAGACCAACTACGCCAAACTTGACACTTCCCAGTGTTGCTATGGCTTCTCGTTGCCTTTCGCCCAAACACAAGTGCAAAGTGACTGTGAGTGAGAAGATGCTACTTTGGAATATTGCGAGATAAACGGATGAATGGATGAATGCATGCTCCGATTAACTCCGGCGGTTATAATGAGAACAGTGTGTTCTACATCATGTTGCTGCAGCATGATGATCACCGGTGTGTGCAGGGAAATGACACCCATTAGAAAACACACCTCACACAGTCATCCCTCAACTGTACCATGACGGTGAGGACAGATCTCAGCGAACTCTGACAGGAAATAAGAGGTAAGATGAGGTGAAGGACTGTGCAAGTGGAAGCTTGCTGTTTGCACCTATATGCAGGTTTTTGCCTTAACTATCTTGCTTGGTTTATCGCCAGACTTTATCGTCTATCAGTGGCTGTCTCTGCAAACCCCCGTGACATTAACAAGTTAAGTAAAGGCACCGTACTATTATAGCCAACAGCGCAACACATTATGCCAAGTTGACACCATCGACCCCATCGCTATTGTGTGTTTCCATGGTAACAGATACATTAATAAACATGTAGAGGGATAGCTTGACTGATTATGTTTTGTCACTGAGATCAATGGATCCAGCAGCTGCTTAGCTTAGCTTAGCATAGCATACATTTGGGAAAAACAGCTAGCCTAGCTCTGTCAAACAAACTAAAGTGTAAAAAAAACAATAGTTTGCCATTATTTTTGCCAAAATTTTAAGATTACCAAGAAATAATCCAGCACACAATCCCCCCTGTAAAACAAGTGTCTGCTTCACTTTTTTTTTTGTATGGATAACATAAAGGAGATATAACATGTTGGCTATGTTGAGATAGTTGCTGGTTGTTTCCCCCAGTTTCCAGTCTTCATGCTATGCTAAGCTAACTGGTTGGTGCCACCAGCTGCATCATTGTACTGAGAGTGATTAGTAGGAAACTACTACTGCTACTTTAAAATGTCCTCATATCTGCTCACAACTGCATCACAGTGTGTTTTATTGTGTCTTAAACAATCTATCAGACTTAGAGTTTACATAGGCCACTTGTCTTGCATGCTAAAAGGGGAAGTTTAAGACAAAGCACTGCTGATTTATCCTAGACAACATTCTGCATGTGCTGCTGTTGCAGTGACTCCACAGTGTGATGGTGAGAGGGCAGATGTACAGTATAACACTGTTTAAGATTGACTCCGGTGTTGTAGCAAGTAGTTGTCAATTATTTAGAGGCAACAGAGGAGAAGAGGAGTTGTATAACACATACAAAAACAAACATGGTAGATATCCTATACATAAAAAGCAGTCCTGCTGCACAGACAGGTGATAAAGCTCACTCCAACTGTCTCTCTGTGTTTCTATACTTGTGTCAGTATGCGGAAAGTGAAGGAAACAGCATATATAAACAAGTGGGTGCTCTGTGCCCCTCAGACACACAAATTCAATCAAATTCTACGGTTAAACAAACCACCTTAAACTATCTTTTTCCGCTCTCTATTTGTGAAATACAGTGTCAGTGTCAACAGTATGAGCTGATTTGGAAGTAAATGACAGCACTGTGTGTTCTAAAGACATGAGGGGATAAATATATGTCCGTGTGCAGAGGATAGATAAGGGCAGATTTTACACCTCTGACTATCACTCTCCTCTGGGCCAAGCCTTAAATGACATGGAAATTGAGTTCTGGAGACTCCCTATAAAACAGATACAGCTTGGAGGAGTCTTACTAGTTTATTTTCCTCTCTATCAGACAAAATGCAACATGGGAGGAGAGGTCCCTCATGTAGCCAACCCTTGTAAAGCGAATGAAGACTGTGAAACTGTGTTTTTTTTCCTCTCAGCTTCTTTTACAATGCCTCTTCAGGGAATTAGCACAGCGTAGTTTTAGACCCGATGACTGACACCACGGACAGAAAGAGCCAAAACAGAAACACACACAGCAAACAGGGCCGGCAGCGCTAACAACATTTTTTTTTTCTGATGCAGAAGCAACACATCCGTGAGCTATCTTGTTCACTTGATTCCCCGTTCACTTACTGGAGATTTTATGTAACTTTATCAACTATGCTGTAACACAGGTGCTTACGGCGTACAAAAATAAACATCTGAACTATTACAGCACGAGTGGGGATTTAATTGTGCTCTGCATGCCGCCTGAGCCACATGAATTCCAAACCAGCGTGGCAACACAGCATTAAAGGTGAAAAAAAGCAAATGAAGAAAGTACAGCCTAAATACTCCAGACTCCCCGTGTGGACTGCCCGATTGCCTGTGGAATAACAAACGGTCTGAGTAAGACTGTATTTGAGTGCAAATCACTGCTTAATATGAGAATAATGTCTGTTCAGAGTGTGACCCACTGACTTTTATAATAGAGCTGTGAAGTCTTCTGCGGAGCTCTGAGAGTTGGCATGTTAAACCACAACCACTGAGGTCAGCCTATTGAAATGCAATATTGAGTATGTATATAACCTTACTTGGGAGAGGCTAATGCTGGTTCAGGTTCAATGTGGTAATGAACCTTCCAGTCACATCGTCACCACAGATATTATCTGTTGAGTAATTGGCACGCAGAGGTCCAGTTTGTGGTGAGGGATGCTAGTGTCGGGTCAACAGATACATTTAACACCGACGGGGCGAGATGGGAGAAAAAAAAAACACACTATGCTGCATTGCAGGCTGCTTGTTCGGATGGCCGTGCAGACCAACCACGTATTTATTCCACCCACAATGAAAGGTTGTGTACAATAGGCCCAGACATGTGGTGCTTAGAGCAGCCCAGCCTGATGGAGACCTTACAAAGCCACTGGCGTTGACCTCCACCCAAACCACAGTAAAGGGAAGTCTGTGACTCCAACTACACAAATACAACCACAGTAACCCTTTAAAGCCTGAACCGTGAGATTATTGTCAGAAAATTCAATTTTTTTTTTAAGCTGGAGTGTTTATTGAACCTTCTGAGAAATTAAAAAAAAAAAGTTTTGTTAAAAAGTTTTAATTTGTATTATTTTTGCTACATCCGGCATTTTTGTGCAATGTATTCTTTATATATTTTATTTCCTTGGGGCACTAATTACAAAAATCTATGTTTTTTTATGAACAGACCCCACATCTTTTGAAATATTGGCCTCTACCAAACGGTTGAGATGTCGTAAGTAAAACATGTTTTCAATAAGATATAGTGAGTCAAAATGTGCTCTACCATATGGTTGAGCAGAAGGTTAAAGGGTTAAACAAACAAAAACATATAAAACAGATAAAATACAAAAAAGGGGTAGAGGTGTATGTATCAAAGAAATTAAAGGGTTAAAATACATTTAGCCTACATTAATCTCCAATCATCTGTATGATCTTAATTAATGTTGGAAAACCTGAGCAGGAGATTAAAATAAAGGAGCTCCCCCGCAATAATTAGCACACAGTGTCTCCCCAGAACCTTTAAATTGGTGCCCATGTACCAGGGGGACTCTTTTAGGCCGAACACCGTGGAGAAGGGGACACACGTGGTGAGTAACAAACACTGTTGCACAATCTAGAGGACCGCAGGAGTTAACACCACATTACATACATCGTCGTTTTTTGCGAAGGTTATACCACAATGAGCGCATCATATCAGACTAGACGAGCTCAGTGTATCTGTTCAGCTTTACAAGGCTGGCCTTCAATCATTCAGCTGAGAGGCAGCCACAGCCACCCACACTGACACGTCCACAATGCTCTTAACAATCTCACAGAAACATCCAGCCCCTCGAATGTGTGTCTAATTTCTTTTACCCGTAATGCTTGTTGATTGTGCTACAAAATACAAGTGATAATAAAGATGATCCTCACTGCACAGCACTGGGATCAGATACCTGATGGCAAACACAAGAGGTTGCCATGAAGACTCTGCTGCATTTGTGGGGAAGTTGTTGGTTTTTTTTGTTTTGTTTTTTCCACAAATGTTTGAGTGAAGAGTGAAAAGAACTTGAAGTCCTGTTTGTGATACCTGTAGAAATGGGGAAATACTCTACTCACTAAGAGTTAGGGATATTCAGCTTTCAGGTAAAATTTCAGGATGAACCTAAAATGCATTCTAACCTTTCCAGGTGAACTTAATGTGACCTTCTCTAAACCTTTGAATGCACATGTCCAACTGTTCAGTGTCTCAGTACTTTCTGCACCAGCTGCTGTTCTCTAACAAGAAGCTTAACAGCAACATTCACAACAGGTTTGATCCATGAATCCACCAATACATTTCCTGCTTCAGTTAGAATTGGTATTTAAACAGTCCTCCTCATCGTGCTGTTCACATTCTGACATCATGAGACCAAGACGACACCTAACAGTTGATCAGCAGCACCTCAACACTGGAGGCTTCAAACAGGAAGTCCTCAGACGGAGGTGTTCACTGAGCTTAGAGGGTCACAGAGTGTCATCAGGAGGTTGGAACAGTGATACAGAGACTGGAAGAGTCACAGAAAGGAGAGGAGTGGACGTCCTTTGGCCACGTCCCAATTTATTGAGACACTGAAAATGTTTTGTTGTGGTTTACCTACCACTGTTGGTAGATTTTCTTTCAATACATTGTTTAAAATGAATAAAATCACCAGTGCATGCTTCTACTTAAATGCCCTACTTTCATGATATAATATCACTGTAGCATTCACTTTTTACATTTTCCATATATTTCACCTGAAAGCTGAATATCCCTAACTTTTAGTGAGTAGTGTATATCGGGATCATCAACACTGTGTCTTCACAAAGTGGTGCTGCGACAGGAAAGATATGGTCTGTCATGAATGCCAGAATTGCTTTGACGTTTTCTTTGTGGAGTGTCTGAACACTAGTAGTATTATGGAGTTATGTTTCTATGAGTGAGTCCCTGTACTGTCAGTGTGACACTAGTCAACAGTGAACACCGTTTGCATGTGATGGCCAGGATTATTTTTGCACTATTATATGAAGATTAAGTGTCTAATTTAGACTCCAGACGTGCCACTTCTGCATTATTTGGATTTGAGGTAGTGGTGGAATAGATCAGATAATATTCTGTATATCCACATTTTTTATGGTGCTTTAGCAGACTTCCAGTTGTCTCCTGGTGTTTTGATAAACAAGCTTTATTTCAATGTTTTTCTTAATGCACACTGGCCCCTTATTTACATTCCCAGTAAATGTCTTACTCACTGACAAATTCGACTGTGTACCTCGTTTTCACTTTCCAGATTAATTATGAACTGTGATGTTAAAAACATTAGTAGAAACAGAATAGATTACAAGTGCTATCATCAAACATTTATTGACTGGAGTTGGAAAAACAGTTGAATATATTTATGTTAACACAGTTTTTAGATGCACTTTAAGCAGTGTAGTGTGTGTGTGTGTGTGCACTGTTTACCTTCCCATTACCTGCTGCTCTCTTCTTCTCTCTCTATCTACTTCATATTGTAAAACAAACCTTATTGAAAAGTTACTTTATTGACTGACGTCCTTTTCTTTTTGGGGGAAAAATCCAAAAACGATTGAGTTGTTGTTTTCATCCTCGTGCAGCTGTGCGCTCTGCCGTAACTCCTCTTCCAACCGTAACTTGAGTCCTTCACCATCAGCATCACCGTCATCGCTGACCATCAGTGGCGTCGGTCCTTCCATCAGTGCTTCTCTCTTGCCTCAAAGAGAACTCTAAAGGCAATAAAACTGGTTTGATTTTGGATTTCATCTCGCTGTGAAGTGGTTCAGTCATTTGTGCTAAACTGCTCTTGTTTAGTCTCGTGTTTCTTGCCTTGTCTGACAACATTATGAGAACCGACACTAACCAAGCACAGAAACGCTGTTTAAAAAAAAAAAAAAAAAAAACCCTCCAAGGTACAGTAGACCAGCGTTTTCCCTTTTTAACAATCCTGCCTCTCTCCAAAATAAATGATTCATGTGTTGGAGAGTGACGTGCCTCACTGATCGCCTGAAATGCTTGTGCCACTGTAACAAGCTTTAATCCATCAACACAAATGCTGAACCAGGGTTTTTGGTCGAACACATACTGTAAACAAAGCTCTTGCCAGCCCAGGGGGGGGTGGTGGTAGTGGGGGCTCTATCACTGATAATGATCCACAGCCATTTAGGAGGGCAGGAAGCAGACAGGTTGCTCCGGCAGTAAGTGAATGAATATTCTTTAAGCGCCGGTGAGTAATTCACTCTCAGGACAAGCTGCCCTCCTTGAAGACAAATGTGTGTTCATAATGCTGTGGAGCATTAGCGGGAGGGGTTTCTGAGGAAGGACCTTCTCTTTATTTAATGCACTCGCAGATGGATTGAAGCTACGAAGCCTGGCACGGCAGCACAATTAATATTTTGATTAGAACTCTGGGAAAATAATATCCAGTGATGTATCACCGCTGTCAACGGATGGCTCCGAACTTGGCTTTCTCCAGACATATTGACGTTAGAGATAAACTAAATGATGACGTGCAGCGCTGCTCGATAAGAATATCAGAAAGGACAGGAAACGATACAACCCTGTCCCAAAACAAACAAACAAACACTTAGAGACGGCCGAAGAGGGAAAAGTCTTGTGACTCACTATCACCTCAACTTCCCTCAAAGATTGTCAACCGCAGATAAAAAATACAGCCCCCTCGCTCATGAAGAAAAATTCCTCCATGCACAGTGAGGCCCTTAAATTGTGTGCAGTGGACCGTTGTTTCCTGCAGGGAGTCCGGGGAGATAACTCTATGCGAGCTAACAATGTCCTCAACTGGCCGGCCATCGGTTGCTTGGCGCTCCCAGTGCAGGTGAAGCCGGAGTGGTGGTGAGCAGCTGTCAGAAAGACCTGTAATTGGAGCCCATTGCACCATTAGTCCTGCCCATTAGGCCTGTTATGATCGCTGTCTGTCTCCGCTACACTTCTACAGTCACTGTCTCCATTTGACCCTGGGCACTCCCTCCTACACGGGGACAGAGCTGAGGCTTAATGACTTGTCACGTGTCCACCTGTGACTCTCTGGGCTGACGATGCAGCGTGACACATTCCCCCATGTGCTGATGTCTGATCTGTAATGGTCTCCATCCATACAGGGAATTGGAGTGTTCACCCAAGGCAAAAAAAAAAAAAATTGAATGATTGTATTGTGCTGTTTCTGCGCAGGCGATAGCAACTGAAAGCCCAAGTGCCCGGAGAGAGGAAAGGTAATAGAAACTGTGTGGTGGTGTGATGTGAGCAGTGTGTGAAGAGAGAGAAGTGAGAGGTGGGTACGGACAAGACATAAAATCATCTGCTGTCAGTGCAAATAGTTTGCTTATAGGAGAGGCGCTCAGGGGTACAACCATTTCCCTCCGACGACACTTGTCCTCTCTTTGAACTTTTTCTCCAGAGGCGGAGATCAGTCTCAACAATCTCAAATTTCATCAAGAAATCCCCAATCCAGTTACCGGCGGTGATGCTGCGCTCTGTGTTGTCCAGCTTAATTTAACATTTCTGCTTATTACATTCTCTTTTCCCCCAAATTTGTCAAAACAGAACAATCTCAAGCATGACACCTGGAAAATTAATCTAATTGGAGTTAAATTTCTGTTCGCTGAGCCAATGGCATATTGATTCTTTCCTCATTCCGCTTGAGTACGGTGTGTACTGAATGTGTCCCTGCCAGGAAAAACAAGTGGCGAATTAGCAGGGTTTGCACCAGGGCTCGCGGCTGTCCCAGCTTTTGCTGTAACACCAGAGTTATTGTGGCAACTGCATGCTGCACCAGGGGAAAAGGGAAAGCTTAGATCACTCTTGGCAGCCAGCGTTGTAACAGAGCATTTCTATGCAGGGTTTCAGTACCTTTGGGAGAGAATATAGAGTTACTTTATACTTCTGAAAATGGAGTCAGAGCGGTAATGTTGGCGGTATGCACAGCAGTCCCTGGAAATGTTTATTTTCTGTTAGGAATACAGATTATTATGTTCTCTTTACTTGAGGATTTTGATGAATTAAAGATTTCTTTAATGCGACAAGCTTCTCTAAGGGACGGTTTTAGAAACTTCTCGTATGGGGAAGCAGCCTGATGCACAGATTCAATGAACAAGAGCCCATTTGTGAAGTAAGTAAAAATGTGATATGATTAATTTTAAGACCAAAGGGCCCAATTTGTAAAAAAGCTCAACTAAAACTGTGTGTGGGCATAAAGACAGAAATATGAATATGCTTTTTTTTTTCGTCAGATTTATAAAACTGTGTGTTTGCCGGCTTTGTTTTATAAATCTATCAGTATCAAGTATTATTTCCACTCCTACAGTTCACTGTGAATAGATGTAGAAACGGCTCTAATCAGCCATTTGTGTATTGATAAGTGTGCCAATGACGAGTACAAAGAAAATATGCAACAGTAAATTCATTTTCAGGCAAACATAATGCCAGTGGAATTACCTTTTCTGTTGCCATAATGAAGAAATGTTGTTACTGAACATGCCCAGCAAATGGGAAACATGTTTATACTGAACATACAGGTACGATTTCATTTATTGTCTGTGTTTCATTCCATACATATTTCCTTTGTTTTCCAACAAAAGGACTAAAATGACAATCTTTCCTTAATCCTAAGCAGTTCATGAATGTGCCAATGATAACATTGATTAAAGAAATAGATGAAATTTTAATCCTGTTTAGGCTGCAAAAACAGCAAGACAATTAGTGAAATTGGCAAACAACCTAAAAGCATTATCTTTAAGATTACATCTCTCACCTTGCATTTAATTTCCTGATCATTTCACCAGCAGCTATCTCTAGAAAACTGTGTGCAGCTGGTCTGAAGGTGTGTGTGTGTGTGTGTGTGTGTGTGTGTGTGTGTGTGTGTGTGTGTGTGTGTGTGTGTGTGTGTGTGTGTGTGTGTGTGTGTGTGTGTGTGTGTGTGTGTGTGAGGTTTCACTGCACGTTCTTTTAAATACCAGTTTATTTGTGGGACCACATGTACATGCACACCACTGCATTTAGTCACTTTGTTTGTCTCTGTTATTATCGTGGTTGTTTTAAATCTCTTCATGGTCGTTTTGTGTCTGTGTGATGATTTTGAGTTTCTCTGCTTGTTTTTTTTTTATGTCTTTTGTAGTTGTTTTTGTCCCGTAGTCGTTGTTTTGCACGTCTTTGTGGTCACTTTGAGCGTCTGTCATCATTTTGCATCTATTTATGTTTTATGTTTCTTTTAATAATTCTAAAGCCCATTTTTAGTCCTTCTGTGCTGTTTTGCATCTCTTTATGGTTTTTAAGTCTCTTTCTAGTTTTGCATCTCTGTCTGGTTATTTTAACTCTTTGTAGTTGTTTGCCTCTGTGGTTTTGTGTCCCTGTGTTGCTGTTTTGCACCTCTCTGTGGTCATTTTGCATCTCTATGTGGTTGTTTTTACATTTTCTGCAAATCATTTTAGATGTTAAATGTCTGTTTTAGTCCTTTTGTGAGCCGTTTTTGCATCTCTGTGTAGTTTGAGGTCATTTTACTTCTCTAGAGAGGTTCTGAACCCCTTTGTGGAGAGAAACTGACTTCATTCCTTTGGTCCAGGAGCAATCAGATGTCTGTGCCACCTTTGGCCACCCTTTAGGCCCCACCCCTGGCTATTTCCCCCTGTTGTGTAACTGTTTCAATTGTATTTTTAGCTCCCCACAGCTAAAAAGATTGTTTATTATGAGAAAAAGCCTGTAAATATCTGCTTTTTGCTCTCTGTCACCTGCGTAACGTCGTGATGTGCACGCTATGTAATGCAGCATTACAGCTTTACAATACGATAAACATATTTTCAGTGATAACTTCAAACGTATTAGCTACAGTGTGGAGAAACCTGAATATTTCTCTGATATTTTTCACTGGATTTCACTGCTCACAATTCTTGAAAGTTACTTAATGATTCTAAGAAGCAGCTTCACCAGTTTCAAGGTCTTGAAGTCCCACCAACGCAAATGTGTCCATTTTTCGAGTGAATAAAAAATTCAGTCCATCTTTTCCAATTAAGTTTTAATGGATGCTTTGGGAAACTACATTCAAACACACTTCGCTTGAACTCACTCTAAATCTTATTATCAACTTCACTAAAGCATCTGACAGGTGCAAACCTCTTAAGCTGTGACAGTGTGTCTGAAGTGCAAGAGGTTTGACAAAGCCTGTAAAGATAATGGAGTGCTGCGGGCAGTGATCTGCCAAATCTTCAGCTCAGACGGAGTAGTTGTTTAACGCCGGGCATCGGTAAAGACCACCAGGGAGGAAACGGGCCCAGTGGGAGCCGGCCCACGCTGCGCCCCACAGATGCACAGAGATGCGTCTTCTCAGTGTCTGGCCGGTCCCGGTGGCATGGCCGGCCGTGACATGACCGGTTTGATGGCTCAGAATAACTGCTGTCTTGTCAGTTCCTGTGAGCGTTCACAGCTTTGACAATATGCATCCAGTGTCACCTGAGGCACCAATTAACCACTCATCACTCCAAACACACACATGCAGACCACATTCACACCTATTGTTAGAATACACACACCTACATGCAGGCACACACACACACACACACACACACACACACACACAGAGGCTCCTCTCCTGCCATGAGAATGGCCACAGGCAGCTCTCCAGCATTATTCGTAGGAGTCGGCGGGTCTGGACTGGTACTTGGTGAGACCTCATCTGGACGAGTGTCCTGGCAGAGAGACCCGCTGCTTCTTGTCTCTGTTAGCCTCTTCATCACCATGCTGAGGTCGTCATTAAGGAAATCATTGCACCCAGATCCCAGATGGTGTGTCAGGATTGCTGGCAAGCCCTCTGATTATGGAGCAGCCTCCGTGGAAGGCCTGAGTCATTCTGGACGAGCTGGATATCTTGTCTACAGCAGTTTACCAGGCAATCTGAAAATGATGCTCTGGCAGCAAGGCACCTTGGTTAGTTTAAAGATTTAAAAAAAACTAGGATCAAACTCTCTCAGGTTAGTGTTTTACACAGGAGACGTCCTGTCGGTGTGCGCGGCTACTAGGTTGCCAGTCAATATCTAATAGCAGTCACAAAACAAAGTGTTTTTGAATGCTTCTCCCAGATGGAAACTGACTTGTTTAATCCTGACAAGAGCCCACAGCAATGCTGCTGTTTAGTTGTCCCCATTGTATTGAGAGGTATACAAGAATAGACTGGAATAAACACAAGAGGAGTTTGTTAGGGAAAGGGAACTAAGTTTGGGTCAATACTTGAGATCTAAGTCAAAATGCTTCTTAACAAAATACAAAATGTTGTTCTTTGGTTTATAAGCACAAGGGATCATTTTGTTCCTAGATGGTGCCATGTTGCTCACTTGTGTACTTTGGATGGTAATGTCACTGTCACCCATTTGGGCCACCATTTTGATCCACACTGAAATGTTTCTCCAGCTTAATGGAGGATGATGATGATGATGATAATACGCCTTTATTTATTTGGCACATTTCTTAATGAGGTTACAAAGTGCTTTACAGAGAAAAGACAGCAGATAAAAACCAATAGCAGTAACAGTAAAAACAATGATGAGTGAAATAAGATTAAAAAATGCAGGAAGATAAAATCGTGAATTGTGTCTGGTGA
Organism: Pempheris klunzingeri; assembly: GCF_042242105.1. NCBI lineage: Eukaryota > Metazoa > Chordata > Actinopteri > Acropomatiformes > Pempheridae > Pempheris > Pempheris klunzingeri. Next base: position 3,630,441 of record NC_092013.1, read on the forward strand.
ATTGTGCTGGAGTTCTGTGCAGATATCCATTGTGTCTAGAGGACGGAGCCTAGTGACTCTGCTGATCCCCTGATTTGTCCTTTAGGACTCCCCGTAGGTTGAAGTTTTCACTTCTCCTGCAAAATATCTCAAAATCTACCATCACAATTTTGTGCAGACATTAGTTACCAGACGATAAGAGAGATAATGAGACTCTTGACGCCCTCTAGCGTCACCTTGAGGTTGATATTTGGGGTTTTCAGTGGAATATCTGAACAACTTTTGGAAAACGAGTTGCCAGGATTGTAATTCTTCCGCGAATACTTTGTCCAATACTTGTTTTAACAGCTGCTAAATGAACAAGCCATTCAAATTAACTTACTAATTTGTTGTTTGTAATGGCCCTTTGGATTGAGCATAGAAGCTGCGCAGAGCTGATAACACGATCCTGATCCATTTCAAGCACACACCTTGTTTTTGTAAGTTAAATGAATGCAAAGCAGAGGTTGCTGTGATGGCAGATCAAATCTAAAACGCAATGTTGAACAGTATTTTGAGAAAACAAATCAGCTAGGAAAGTGTATCGTATCATTAAAAATAAGCAAAAACATTAAGATTATGTTCTGCCAATTCCCTAATTTACTTCTGTGTGTAACCACGACATCTCCAGGCACATAATGAATGTAGCTGCGTCCCTACGGAGAATGATGGGCATCGAATGGTTTACCAGTATTACAATATCTGGTGTTCTTGTGGCCGTCACGTATAATGGCTCTTTAACAGCAGTAAAGTGTCATCTCATTATTTAAACCAATATATGTTGTGTGTATTGACACTATGCTCTGAAATCATGGCCAGATAATTCACCGACTGCCACTCTGGCTTTTTATTTTTTTATCACTGTTGTAGATTTGCTTCCTCCTTTCTAAACTTTCCTGTAGAAGCACAGCAAGACCTGTATCTATTTTGCATCTCTCTCTAAGGATCAAATGGATGTGAAAACATAGTCGGTAAGCATTAATATTGGAGCCGTTTTACCCGTAACACGGCAGAAGGCTGGGCATCATAGTGACAAAAAGAAAGAAATATCAAAGACGAAGTCCCTGGTGACAAAGGCAGTGCATTTGATTTTCAAAGGGATGCAGATATCAGCACCTTTAAATCGCTTGACCAGGCCTGGCCCTTCCACTCTCTTACCTTTCATCTCAAGAGCTGGCCCTGGGAAAGAAATGATGGAAGGCTGCTCAATATTTAAATGCGTCCAGGCCTGACAAGTTCATGCTTTTATTCAGATTTGATATGCATTTTGAAAACCCTGCTTCATAAGCACTGAGTACAGGTCTAAAGAAGGCCTAATGGACAGTCGCCCATGTCTGCATTGTAATCTGTCAGCCACTTGAGGCAGGATGAGGAGCTCTCTTCATCCGCCCCCACATCAGTCACATGGATCCTTGTTAACATTTTTAATCAAGGTCCTGTTTTTCGCCCCTCATTACAATACCATAGCCTACTTTTAGATAATAAAATCTATTCTAAATATATCTATCGATCTATCGAGAGAGAGAATAGATCGAATCTATGATTATCTATGTCACAGATAATCGGTAAACCATCATCTTGAAAAACTCAGAACTTGAAATTGTTTTTTTTCTTTGTTAAATCAATCAAACTCTTATTTAATTATCTAAAATGTTATCAATCAGACTCATTGATGAATTGACTGTTCCTTTCAGCTCAGACTGAGTTGAGAACTTATTGGTCACAAACATCAGTTTTAAATAGTTTTATGCTGTTTTTAATAGAAGACAGATGTGATAGATGTGTCCAGTTGTTATACAAACATTTGTGTGAATATTAATATGAATATTTTACACAGAGTGACTCCTATTAGTTCCTAAATTCTGAAAGTGTTGGTAGGCAGTAAGCTATCGTGCTGTCGTACGAGCGCTTGTAAATGGGGAAACCTGTGGAGTCGATGTTTACCGAGTTAAGATTTCACTCTCCTTTCACACTGTGCATACAAGTGTCGGGACTGTGACCCACTCTGTAGGTTTTAAAGGAACTTTACCAAGCTTGGATCTGGTCCTCAGTTATCAGGGCTGAGTGGGTGGCAGCCTTCACATTTTGAAAGGTTAGAACAGCAAACAGGACCCCAAGCATCCACCTCCCCCCCCGAGCAATATTTCCTTAATGAAAAGTGGAGTTAGGTCAAATGAATATATCAAAGTTGGATGGAAGCTGGAGTTATCTGAGGACCTGCTCTGTTCCAGTGCTCGTTAAGTGGCATGTATCGTACATGCCTCCAAGTTTCCCATCCCTCCCTTGTTTTGCCTAAATTACCATTTTGATAAATTTTCTTCCCTTTCATCCCCTTTTAACTAAACACACCTTCCCAGCTACTGTAAGGCTTCTTGCGTAACTGGGAGCTTGTGCAGCGGTTTCGCAGAGCGCTGCAGCACTAATCTCAAAGCCATTTGCCGTCTAATTGCTGTAAAAAGACTCATCTTTTGATATTTATCGAACAAAAAAATATATAAACAAGCATTTACTGCTTCGTGGCGTACACTAATTTAATGCCCAACAGATTATGATGTGCGAGTTGTGTTTGAAAATGCTTGAGGATGAGGTGAAACACAGGCACGGTGTCTCCTCCATAGAAGATTATGTGAATTAATCTACTGATTGTGTGTTGTGGCCACTTCACTAAAAGTACAGTGAGTAGGTGTTCACGAAGGAGGCAGAAAAACACCAAATCCGGAGCTGTTTGCCTCTTTGCTTCATTCCTCATGCACACTGCTCCCAGCGTTGCATTGGGGGATGCTTATTTTAAACAGGCAGCCAGAAGGACATGAATGAATGAATGAATGGAACAATGAGGATTTTACTTTTCCATCTGCCGACTCCCACTCCAACAAGTTAAGTGCAGCAGGCCTCCCTCTCCAGAACAGCCCAGCTGTGAGAGAAGTAAACAATACAAGGCGGCAGCAGTTTGGTTTACCTGCAGCAAGGCCACCTGAGAGACAGAACTAGATGGTAATTTGATTTCAGCACATGTTGTTAATAAAGGCCTTATGCTCCTCTCTGCTGCTATGATTTCATTTAGACGCATAATGCTGAACATTAATATCAATAGATACACTATTGATTTTTCCTCTCTGCCTGCCTTGAAAGAAAGAGGGTTTTACAGCAGAGGGAAGGGGGTTCAATTGCACTGAATTTAATTTGGTGGTTTCATGTCAGCATAGATATCCTGAAATTCAGACTCGTCTGAAGCCCAGTTCGATATCCTTGCTTGACCCCGTCCTCCCATCTTCCCCCGTCCATTTCTTCCCCTCAGAAAGAGATGTGTTCCTCTGAAGGAAAGAGAGAAGCTCTGATCTCTCTCCCTCTCTCTCTCTCCCTCCTCTCTCTTTTACAACTTTTTTGCAATCCTTACCAGCGAAACCACAGAGGGTCTGTGAAGGGTCAGTGTTGCAGCATTTCCACGTAGATAAAAGAGCAAGTATGTGGGTGTTCTCTGGAAATCCAACACTCACAGTTTCCTTTGGGCATAACAAAGGGCATCTTTGGTGCAAAGGTAGTTTGTGTGATTGTTTTGGTAAATACATTTTAATCCTTTGCTGGAGGATCGGAGTTCACTTGCTTCAGAGGATTTATACTGGATTAGAAAAAAAGAATATCAAGACGTGCTGGTGGGAAGTAATGCAGTTGGAAATGCAAAGTAATTGTGGTTGATGTTGAGGGGAAAAGCTGGAGCCTCATTCATCAGAGAACAAACTGAATCCCAATATATTCCTCTCGATGTGTACTCTGTTAATTGGGTACAATTATAATTAATGGATGCACTCAAAAAAGAATATTAAAGAACAGATGTTTAGTCAACATAAGTCAATAGTCGCAGAAACCTTCAATTATGGCCCCCCTGCAGGGAACAAAGATGGAGCATTAATCTGGGCCAATTGACAGTAGATTGAATTGATTACCTTATTATAAGGAAGCTCGGTTATTATTGCCATAACTCACTGCCGATTAGCTATCTTTTGCAATGCAGACAGAGACGGCGCAAACACGATCAAGACCCAATCACATGACCGGCCCATATTCATCTTGTGTACTTGATTAGGTCAAACGCACAGAGAGAGGCTCGCCGAGAAGAGAGTGGGTATCAATTTCACAATATGAAAATGATTTCCATAGACACCTCTGGCTGGCGAGATGCTGCCGCGCAACAACATGATTGGATACCATTAATCATGACTAAATAGTCCATCGCTTCAGTCGAGCATGTCTTCTACATTCGTGCGCAAAACAAACCCCACAGCAGAATTTATTAGGACTTTGCGTATGTGTTCAAAACAATATTTTTTTTCCCCCTCCACTTTTCAAATTAAAATACGAACAAGGGATGGTAGCAAACACGGGAACATTCTGCTATCAACACTGATGAGAATTTCATGTTTACAGATTTAGCAGCAGTATGAGTTCAGACAGCGGACATATGGAGTGTGTGCCTTGATTTGTGCTCAGCTTGCTGAATCGCTTGAATTGAGATGTATTTCCCCCCCCCCCTTGTGCTCTGCCTGCATGATGAGGGCTAGCATCTGAACTTCCATCCTGTCAAGTGTTTGTTGGATGCATCCTTCTGACAGCTCTCTCGCTTTACTTTGCACCCCCGCCTCCCTCCCCAGCCCTCCATTTCACACCACAGAGGTCAAGGATTCGCTCTGTGTGTGTGTGTGTGTGTGTGTGTGTGTGTGTGTGTGGAGTAGTGTACATGGAGGAGAGAAAAAGAGCTTGAGCGTGTATGGGGAGAAGCTGTCTACCCCCTCAGCCCGTGGTGTTGTCAGGTCTGTGGTGTTAAAGAACTCCGACAGTATGTCCCCTACCTCACCTTGCTGCAAACAGGGCCTGATATCGGCTTTCATCCATGGTACAAGTGTGTGTGTGTGTCCGCTGGAGTGTAACGAGTGTTCTTTTCTCTTTGTTTCTGTGTGTGTGTGTGTGTGTCTGTACAGTGTGTGTGTCTCTTCCCTGCTCCGTGTTGCTCTGACTGTTCAATATTTATCTTCTGTATGTGGAGAAGACCAACTTGTGGGTGACTTGAGGATTAATGCAATCCTCAAACAGAATACAACATGTCAGATTTTCACACCATCTCTTCCCCCCGGTGACCAGATGGGATGGTTTTCATGACGGGGAGTGAATATATCGACCATGCACCAAAAAAGGTGGGGGGGGGGGGACTTGGAGTCACGCTGCTGCAGTTTTACTCAAACACATGGAAACACACGAGCTTTATTGAGTCTTGCTAAACAGATTGTCCCTCCTACGTATAATGTATGTGATAAGGCAGCAAGCAAAATAATGTCCTCAGTACTTAATTTAATCTAAATGATTTTAGAAAAGCGAGGCTCAAACACAATCTGTGTGTCCTGATGGTGTGAAGCCTCTTTTATACGAATATAAAAAGAGCAGTGAATCAACAAATTTAATTCAGGGGTTTTTCAGTTTTGACCGTTAAGGCACAGATGTTACTTCATACTGCCGTCACAGATGCAGCGGCAGGTCAACTCATCTACACTCACTTTGCCCTTCTTCAGTGAGGAAACCTTCCTTTTGTCTTTTTTTTGTCATCTTTTTTTTCCCATCATCTCATTTTCCAGTTATTCATTTAGTTTTTTTCCACCCTCACAAGCATCTTCGTCTTCTCAAAGCTGAGATGTTTATTCGATTTAACTATTTTGACATTTATTACTGTAAATATTTTAAACAAAACTCTTCTATGGGCACCCGTCAATCAAATGAAAGAATTTCCAGCTTTTCCTGAAGCTAATTCATGATGTCATCTTGGACTCTGCTTCATTTAGGTCCTTATTTCTCTGTTTTATTCTTCTGTATTTGTGGAACACTCAGCAATCTTTTACTTGAAATGTGCAGTACAATAATTACTCGACTTTCATTTGCAGGACAAGGCTTCATCACCTTCCGCACTTGCGGTTAGTTTTAATTACAAAACAAATCACGGCAAATTCCACCAAACTTGCCGTTCAGACAATCGTGTTGTGTTTTAAAGAATTAACATAAAAAAAAAGAAAACACAATTATTTTTATTGCCGTTTGAGATGCAGTTTAATTATCACCTGCAAGAGGTCATAGCTCACTGATGTTTTTTATTTGCCACTTCATTACTGTTCAGGACAAAAATACCCTGTAGGAAAAGACTGTAAGCTTCATTATGCATATTTTCCCACTCACCTGTCGCTAACAGTCCCCAACACCAGCTGCTGCGTTTGGTGTAAAAAAAATCATGTGTCATTTGACGTCCCAGTAAAGTCTTCCTCCTGACCTGACATAGATCTGCATACACCAGTTCATTTGTCTCTCATACACCCTCCTCACCCTCCCCAGCCCTCGTCTTCATGTTTGAGCCCACTGCCTGCCTGCCTGTCCCATCCCAGGCTGCTGCCTGACAGGCGGCAAACCAGGCCTGACAGGTGGCCAGGCAGTGTCACGGGCTCACCGCAGAGAGCACTGCCTGTCTCCACTCATTTCCTCCTCTCTGCCCCCTTACCCTGAACCCCTCCGCTCTGAGCCGCAGCCCGCTCCACCCACCTTCCTGCTGGGGGGGGGGGGGACATCATGCCAAACGGGGAGGTTTCCATTTTACAGACAAGCTGTTTAAACGAAGGCTTTTCTCTCCCTGCTGTCTGGCTTCGTTTTAATGCATGTGTTTATGCAGAAGGGGAAGATTGAATTGTGGAATAACAGACTGTGGAAGGATTTCTCAATGTGTAGGGGTTAAAAGGTGCTTTTTACGTCTTCACGACCGGCATGAAAACGTCTTTGTTGAAAGGCTTTCATTAAGAATATAGCTGTTGTAAACTGGATGCTATTTCTTGCATGCTGCGACAGTCTAAGTGGTGTTTTGAGAAGACTATTTACTGTCTTCTTTACTGCTCGCTTTGAAATTGTCACACTTGTCAGAAATGGAGTTTTGTGCATTCTTTGTTGCAGTTGGCACAAAAAGGGAGCGAAAGTGCTTGTGTAACCGCTACTCATTTGCAGCAAAATTATCATGAATGAGATAAAGATATGTTACAGACTGAGTGCCGTGAGTTTCATTTTCAAGCCGCGATCTCTGCCAGCGGGAGTGGGTCTTCAACATGCAGAGGCTTCGGCTTGTCTAAAAGGAAACTGTTTAGTCTTATCAAAGCGCGCGTGGCCTCAGATGATCCGCTGCGCCGCAGCTCGGCACTCATCAATTCAATTCTGCCTTTTCATTGTGAGACGTTCCTCTGCATCTCTTTTTGTTTTTCGCTCTGGAGCGAGACACTTCCCTCAGCCACAGCTGTAATTGGTTTTCATGAAAATTGAGACAGGTCAGCAGATCAACAGATTAGCTCTGCATGCATTCCCTCATACTTGCAAACACGCACGCATACAAATGCACCGCACACCTACATGCAACCGGAGTGACGGGCACACCTACATACAGTATACTCACACATTTACCAGAGCGTGATTAGACTGTTGCCATGGAAGTCTTTCCTAATGAGGGCTGAGATGACAGTTGAATTCAGACATTATAATGCCTCACGGTACAGCTCTCCGGAAATTCCTCCAACTCCAGAGAGAAAAATCCAGTTGGCTCCTTTGTGTCTGAGAGAGACAGTTAAATGGCCCTAAATCAGCCTTGCAGTAATTTGATGTTTGAGCTTCCTCACCCCTAAAGCATAATGGCCTTGAATATGTGATCCTGTCCATTCAGAGCAGGATGAAAGTATCTTGACGGCTCAGTCTGCACAAAGGTGTGCTGTTAGCAGGAACATTCACATGGCAATGAACAAGATGGATGTGGTGGTGCAGTTGGCTCCCCAGAGTAGGAGAGAGCTCTTTTTTCTACCCAGAAGCACTTTTCAGACATATCTGTTTTGAAAGCACCTTTTCACAAGGTGTCTGTATTTCACAACACCAGCTTATATACAGCTCAGCCCCCTCCCACACCATTCCCCCGTCAACGCTATTATTTCGGTGCATCCTCCAAAATAACAAATGTCAGAGTAAAGATGTACAGAATTTCACTTCAGAGCTATTTCTAATTGCGATTTTACATTAGGACTCCGGGGAAGGGAGGGTGACCCTGCTAATGGAAGAACTCATCAGTATCTGCCAGGGTAATTAGCCGAATTAGCCAATCCCCTCATCTCTGAGGTGACCCCGGTGTCGGGGTGACGATTTGACGTGCAGAGAATCTCGGCAGCAATTACTGGCTTCCAGCGGGGCCGTACCTGTTGGCCCTGATGCTCTGTTTATTCCGTAATGTCGGCATGAAATGAGGCTGAACAGCTTTTTAGATCTGGGTAGATGTCGTGACATCCTGATGCATTAAACAACATTAATGCTTTGACAGTTAAATTAACGTCGTTTTTATGAAATGCATTCCTGTTACTTGGCTGAGTAATAGCATTTTAAAAAGATGATGTATAAAACAGTATAGCAGAAACGGTTTTCTCACCAACAGCTGCACAAACACACACACACACACACATCATCTTCTTTGTACTGTAAGTATGTGTCACATATGTATGAAAATCAAAGTCACTCTTCCGACTTCCCTTCCAGTGAGTGGGTACAACCGTGATGCTTTTCCTTCTTTTAACAGGACTGTCTTTAATATCCAGGAGTCCTCGGTCCGTTACAGCGCCTATGAAATATTGCCTTTTTTTTCATTACTTCTCTCTAAGTCAACCCTTTCCATCCATTGTTGCTTACACATTTCACCGCCGCCTTTCCTCTCCGTCTTGCCAAGAGAATATTTAACCTTGGCGAGGCTCGGGGAGCAGATGGTGGGCCCTTATGTGTGTCCGGCATCATCCACAGCTAATGAAGTGATGTCTCAATAAACACCTGACAGTGGGTCAAACCAGCCTGGATGTGAAGATGGCCAGCTCTGGCTGCCCGGAGCAGGAAAACACTCCCAGTTCCTTATTGTTTCCACATTGTTGTGCCAGCACATGAGCCAGTGCTCCCAGATCGGGACGGCCTACTGCTGCACGTGTGATCTCACTTATGAATGAGCTGACTGAGGTTTGTATAGTAACAACTAGGACACATTAAACAAATGAACAAAGATGTGATTAACAGTGAACATGATATTCTAGATAAATACTGTAAAACAAAATATCATATTGGCCTGAATGGACACAAATGTTCAAATTTTTGGCTTGAAATTATGTTATTGGTCATCTTATATACTAAAACTAGAAACTGACATTAGCACCAGCTTTTTGGCTGCTGTCTCAATGTTCTTAATTCAGTGTTGAGCTGTACTACATTAAGAGACCTTTTCACACGTAGCAGGAAAGTCAGAGGTTTGATTAATAACTTTAACAATGGCTGTATTCCATTTATGCCACGTTCACATCATTTAAACCTACAGTGCAGAACTTTTGTCTCCCCCTTCTTGCAGTGAGAGTAAATACACAAACCCTGACGCATGCTCGTCCAGGCTCGGAAAGTCCAAAGTTACGAAAATACAAATAATATATATCCTCCTCCAAATATTTCACAGTGACTGACCTGTCCAAGAGCAGCAGCGCTCACCAATGAGGATTTGCTGAGCCAGTGATTATCTCAGTTTGTCCTTGCTGTCGATTGCTTTCTTGTTCCGACTGTAATCCTTCCTCTGAGCGCAGAGTTTTCTGTTTCCGTCTGGAGCATCAGAACATGTTTTTTTGCGGAAGCTTCTTTCGTTTTTTTCACAATATGCTCTGCCATACTCCTCGGTGCTGTAGCTTACTCCGTCACTACAGTTGCCTCCACTTTCAGCTCTGGCAAATCCAATCAAATGTTGATTGGTGCAATGATATAAATGATACCAGGTTTAAAAACTCTGATTTCTACCCCAGTTACAGGGCTACTGAGCGTTTAGTGAACTTGTCTGGTAAGGGTTTGTGAACATCTACATGTTGGACGTCCCACCATCCTGCTTTAAGCTGTAAGTACGAGCATCTGAGTGTGAAACACAGCTCACGTCAGCCTCTGACATTACAAGTGGAAGATATCGGGGAATTTCTGACACTGATATCTCCAATTTGGGGGAAACAAGGTGCAGACATATCAAAATGTTGGCAGAATGGCTGCAAATGAAGAAGCTGCTGCGAAAACGTAACGCAACATAACAGCATATACGTTGGCTCTGATGTGACTGCAGTGTCAGCACTGGGGTTAATCACCCTGGAATAATGTGTGAACACTCCCAAGTGATGATAAGTGGTGTTTCTCCTGTTCTGCTGGCATTGCGTGGGCGCAGCATTAGCTGCACTGCTTTCAGGGCCCTAGTATTGTATAGTTACAGAATGAGTCTGCGGCTCTATCCGACGTTACTCACTCAGTTCTTCCTCCATAATACATTCAAACATGTACTCTGTAGTAAGCAGGAAAGAGAGATTTTGAACACTTGAGAATCCTCAGGAGTTCGTGGCATCACCCATGGGTGTAAGTTCTGCATCCATCAAATGCGCTGTGACATTGTGAGCTAAAAAAACCCCAGTTTTATTCCGTTATGGAAATTTTTGAAGAACTATAGAGTGCACGTATTTCCAGACGTGTAATTTGACATGCAGTAAATACAGAGCACTATATATAGCTGTTATAGAGGAAAGTATTTCAGTCTGGCTCATTTATCCTGTTGATGTACTTTCTTTCTCTTTGCGTATGATACAGCATGTTGTCTTCAGCTCATTCAACAACCCATGAAGTCTCTGCATGTACAACTCTCACAATTTTTTTTTTTTAAGAACAAGACATTATCTAGCCTGGATTTGATGGATAGCTTTGACAGTTCGAACCGTACTGACATTTAAACAGCCACGCAAATGAAACGTCTATTGCAACCAATCATTTAGGCTAATTAATGTCCGACACAGAGGCTAGACAGGCCATCATCTAATGAATGCGTTATACTGCAATCATGTATCATACGTTGCTATTTGTCTTAGCAGTTATTTATCACTGGTTAAAGGCAGGAAGAGTAGCTAGATGTTCCTACTGAGAAAATCTTTCCCTTCAGCCTTTCCTCTGAAGCCACTCCCCCATAACACATGAACACGAGCTGCCTGATGACTTTCAGGATGAACCTAAAATGCATTGTAACCTTTCCAGGTGAACTTAATGTGACCTTCTCTAAACCTTTGAATGCACATGTCCAACTGTTGAGTGTCTCAGTACTTTCTGCACAAGTTGCTGTTCTCTAACAAGAAGCTTAACAGCAACATTCACAACAGGTTTGATCCATGAATCCACCAATACATTTCCTGCTTCAGTTAGAATTGGTATTTAAACAGTCCTCCTCATCCTGCTGTTCACATTCTGACATCATGAGACCAAGACGACACCTAACAGTTGATCAGCAGCACCTCAACACTGGAGGCTTCAAACAGGAAGTCCTCAGACGGAGGTGTTCACTGAGCTTAGAGGGTCACAGAGTGTCATCAGGAGGTTGGAACAGTGATACAGAGACTGGAAGAGTCACAGAAAGGAGAGGAGTGGACGTCCTTTGGCCACGTCCCAATTTATTGAGACACTGAACATGTTTTGTTGTGGTATACCTACCACTGTTGTTAGATTTTCTTTCAATAAATTGTTTAAGATGAATAAAATCACCATTGCATGCTTCTACTTAAATGCCCTACTTTCATGATATAATATCACTGTAGCATTCACTTTTTACATTTTCCATATATTTCACCTGATAGTCGAATATCCCTAACTTTTAGTGAGTAGTGTAGGTGATAAGAGCGACTCCATGACCTGCTCTCCTGTTCATTTTGTACACAGCCGCTGACTGACAACCTGTTTTAGCTCCGTTAAACGCCTGAATCATGTAAACACCAGCTAAACAGCTGCCACAGATGAAACATCACCTTTAGCTCATAGTTGCTGCTCACCCGGCTCAGTCTGTGCTGTTATCTCACTAAATGACAGTCTGTCAGAGTACACACACACTTCAGTCTCTCCAGACATCTGATTTTTCTTCTTTGTCTTTTTTATTTTATTAAACCATTTGATGTATTGATTGCTGTCAGGCTGTTTATGAGAATTTCAAGAAATCTAACAAAACTGCTCCTGAAATAAGTTACGTAACCTGCCTTTAATGGCTCCATGTATCTGCTGTGGTGTCATAAGATGAATTGCTTTTGCAGTCTTATCAGTGAATGTGTGTGAAAGTCCCTCTGACATAATCAAGAGAAATATCAGAAATCAAACCAATAGTGCAGCTGAGGACTCTTTTCTTTCTTCTGTTTCTAGGTTTGCTTTCCAGTTGAATAAAATCTAGTTTGTCTTCGGGACAATTACTGCATAAATTCACAACAATGCAGGAAAAGGGAAGACCCACCCCCCCCCCAGATGCCCTGGTTAGGTTTGGTGTCTTGATTGGCAGGTATGCTGACCAATCATACTTACTCATCATTGACCATGATTACTGATTTCATCTATAAATGCCTTATTTAAACAAAATAGTTGGGGCTTGTAAAGTGATGGTTCCGCTGTGGGTAATGTTACAGGATGGCGGCGGCTCGACTCTCACGAAATCTCATTGTACTTTGCTATATGATGACGATAAATCTGATTCTGAGGAGGCCACCTACACCAATACTTTATCTCACTCCAAACTCCACTAAGACTCTGCAGCCCTGCAGTAAATAGAGTTGATTTGTTAAGAGAGAGCTGCTTTATGGGTTATTTGTGGTCTTAACCTCGAATTCCGGTCTTGATGCAGCTGAGGTGGCCTCTCTAGCCTACTAATGCCAGTTGATGCATATTTTATGTATATATTATATATACATAGATGCATACATACATAAATATATATATATTCTATGCATATATATGTTATTATACTGTTATTATATTGTGCTATGCTGTATTCAAATTAACAATCTCCACTTAATTTAGCATCTGCTTGAATGCAAAAACACAAATCATTTATTTTTTTTTATGCAATTGTAAATAAATTCAGGCAGTAAGGGGTTAATCTTGCTAGACTAGCTTCTTTCAGTGTGGTTGTCTAAACATCATATCATGCTAGAAGGGAGTCGGCCCCTGAAGTGTCCAGTGTGTGCAGTTTCACCTACAGGAGCTTTTCTGTTGGCTCATGTTTCACATTTTTTGAAGCTGTGGAGGAAATAAATTCCTAATGAAGGGAAACAAGTGGAAAGACTCTCCTGACGTCTGTGCTGCAAAAAGAAAGAACATCTGTCAAGATGACAACTGGTGTCACAGAGCGTCATGTTAAAAGATGCTTAGCCCAGAAAGACAGCCTGAAAAAGTCTTTCTGTAAATGTTTAAACTGACTGCTGCTTGGCAGGAGAGCGTGACAGTATGTGAGTGAAGAGCCAGTGTGAAGCCACGATGTGACCGTAGCCTTTGAAAACATACTAGAACAAGCTGCACAGGTGAGTTTATTAGAAGTATTTTATCTAACTTGGAACAGAAAGGCGTCAAGGGTGACTACTAACTGATGATAACGCTGCCATAGTAAGGATTCTATCTTTTTGATTTCATTTCTATTGACTTACTATATTTAGTTATAGGTGGACGAGGGCCTGCACCCCACAGTTGTGTTCACTTAGCTGAATATGCTTGATTAGACTTCCTCTCAGGGCTGTGTTGGCATTTAGAGACTAGGGCTGTCACATTTCCTTTTGTAATTTGGAGTTACTCCGTAAATTACAATTGCTTACCACCGCAACAAGGCGTCACTCAAGGCTTCTTGAGTTGAATTTGAATTAATTTGAACAAATTAAGTGCAAATTCTCAATTGTTTGAATATGACCTTTGGAAAAAGTGACTGGTCTGCATTAAAGTTTGAAGACCTCACACGCTGTGCTGTTCTGTTGCCGTCAAATATCAGCCACACAAACTGAGAGCACCTGTGTGGGTGTGCAGAGCCACTCGTGTGAAAGGATGTTAAATATTTTCTAAAAATTACAACATCCTACCCATTCAAAATGTTCCTTCTCTTCAAGGCCTTTCACCATAAATGTGCCACCACATAGCGGCTAATGCATCCACAGAATATACGTAAGCAGGAGTGTAAGCATGTGAACTTACAAATGGCTCAATTTGAAATAACCATACAACTCTCCAGTCATTTTTCTCTCAAGATGAACTGCTTTCAAGTCATTGATCAACTAAAATATATATTTTCTTAAGAGTCTAACAGCTTGGATTCTTATCGCAGTAAGAATAGCAGCAGTAAATGTAATTCAGAGTCCACTGGTGATGAAGTTCATCTGCTAAGTTGATAATAAATACAGCAGTAATACAAAAAGTGCACTAGTAACACAATAATAAATCAGAGGCAAACGGCGTTCAACACATGTTAAGTGCAAAACACTTTGGCCAAACAAATACATGTTTTCCATGATAAAATGCCGCCATTACATGTTCCCTGATGCAAAAATAACAGGCTCATTTTGCCCACGTCATGAGCTGCAGCTGATCAGAAACAAGTCTCCGTGAGCAGACTGCTGGTCTAAGAAATCAAACGTTGACATTTAATTTAATATCAACCCAATTATCAGTCAGTAATTTCATAAATGATGGAAAAAGCAGCATTTGTCTGAGCTCTGCCCGCTGATATTTGGATATTTCACTGAAGATGCAGAGTATATTTGACAGACAAGCCTAATTCATAGTTTTACCCCTCCATGGTTTCCTCATGATGGGAAAATAAGTGAAGACTGTATTAAACACAAAAAGGTCTGACAGAACTGAAGCCAACTCTTGCCAACTTGCCAACTCTGTGCTTTTCTTACTTATGTTGTTTCTTTCCCAGGCAGAAGTGTCTGATCTGTGCCAACTTTTCTTTTTCTACTCTATTCAAGTTCATCTATTTGTGCACCAAGCTGCTTTTTATGTGTAATATCCTGTCATCATCAATGGGCATGCCACAGGAGCGCTACCTTTGTCCCCTTTAATTTTCGATTGGAAACAAAGCTTGGGCACAGATAATTGGCTCCGCTGCTAACAACTGCCTTTGTCCTTGCTGCTGGATTTACTGTACTGAGAACATCTTAATGACAGACCAGGCGTGGGTTTTTTTTTTTTTTCTCCCCAGATTGGTTGTACAGCCGCAGCCCCACCACTGGCACTCCCCTCCTGTTCCTAAAGGATGGTAAGATAGGCAAGTGTACAGCAAGAAGACTATTTGTCACTCAGCAGTCGGCCGCAGACTGGGGTGTATAATTACCACTTACTGCACAATCAGCTGTCTTGTCACACCCTCAGTGCCAGAACTCTTCACATTCAAATTGCTGAGGAGAGTTTTTTTTACCCTTTCACAGATTTCAAACTTTTCCTCCTTTATTTTTTTTGGCATTTGATTTCTTTTTCAGTCCACATTTTCCCATTCTCTCACTTATTATAGTTCTTATTGATTTAATAGCACCCGACATGATCTTTTGTTGACGCATAATTTGCGACTGCTTTGTGATTTGCATATTTTCTTCTGATGCATGCCTGCCTTCCTGCTGAATTCCCTTCCATATATCAGCCTCTTGCTCTTTCACTCTTCCCTCTCGCCACTTTGCTGCGCCAGCACTTTGATAGCGGAGTAGCTGGGGGTGGTGGTTTAATGGGGGTTGGGGGCTGCAGGCCCAGATGAGAACAGTCAATATTTCATATCTGTACCTGGAAGGAGACACAGAGGGCATTGCAAATTCAAATAGGGTAAGATGTATGACACCTATACACAGTTTTAACCATATTGCCAATGGAAGATGCTGCAGGAGGCTGTGTGGCTGACGGCTCCTGACAGAAAGAATCCATTAATTTCAACATTTGCAAATAGAACATGGTTTCTAAAAAAGATGGCGATGGTTGCACTGTGGAAACTGGAAAATTGAATGCAAGGACAACGATAAAAGTTACATTTGCATAAATCAAATTGTCAAACTTTTACATCCGTGAATGCATTGTGCGCATGAGGCGGACCTGGCTGGAAGTTTTGAATAATGCTACTTGTGAATAGTAACAATTCTCTCCCCCCCCCCCTCTGATCGGGTTTCAGGTGTGATTATGTGCTGCTGCTTTCAAAGGTATGTTGTAATGAAAGTGGATGGCTGTGGATGAAAGGGGTGTTCCCTTCCACGCTGCCAAGTCCCATTCTTTCACCTGAACTCAATCAGCCATTCAGCTCATGTAGATGAAGCTTACTGTTGGCTCCTCATATTGGTTTCCATTGCCCAGAGAATAACTCTGCAATCAGTTCACATTTCTCCCTATATCCCTCTCAGGTTGGCTACATCTGCTCTCATTCGGGCCTCTGCCACTCGCAAATGAACTGCAGTCTTATCACTGTTGAAATAGTAGCTCTGAATGATGTGAAGTGATTAATTTTGGCTTGAGAATCATGCGTGCCCATGAAGATGTTAATGTTGTGGCCATATTCCCCCATGCAGACTTATTTCTATGGTAATGCAGCTATTCTTATGCCATTTCTAATATTTGCTTACAGCAAATCAATAAAGGCCAATGTGCTGGCTGCTTTCTGCGCCAGATAAAGAATGTTGGAGATGGATGCAGGAGACATGCATACATCTCCAACTCTATAACAGGCACAGATTTGAAAATATGAAAGTTTTCAGGGAAACAGTCCCCCCCCCCCCCCACTATATCAGACCATTGCATAATAAACTGGTTTTCCATCAAAGTGAAATAAATATCATCTGATGCGTGCAAATGAGAATACAGAGAATGGTGTTATGAAGTAAACAATACAATGATCTTCCCATGAAAATGATGTTAGGTACACTCCTGTGAGAGAATCGCATCCAATTCTCTACGCAACAATGAAAAGAGGCGCCGTGTTTATTGTACCTGTCTATCTGTCTGGCCCCAGATAAATGCTGCTAGTCGTGTTTGATCTCTACAGAAGCCAGCTTTTGGCTCCTTTGCAAGGCCTTGCCACTTGGGTGCTGAACTGCTTCATTCCGGTTGCCTGTGTTTGTTTGTTTAACGCCAGGCTCTGCTTTCACACAGACATAATTAAATCAAGCCTAATCCACTATTTATGCATTCTGCTTCTGAATTATTCACACAACAGTTTTATGTGTTATTGCATTTTTTTTTTTTGGAGACATTTAAAAGTTGCAGGGCTGCCGTTATTGAATAGAACTTCCCTCAAGATTGCTTCTTTTATTAATTAAGTCTCCCCTCCGCCGCCCCCCCATGCTATACCACACAATGCAGTCATGTAAAAGCTGTGCTTGCATTTCTTTGCTTAAGCAAGTATGAATTTGCCTAATGCAACTACACAGTGTGTAATACGAGTAATTATAGTGCCTCTGGAGAGTACATCAGCTTTCCAAGAATATTTTTTAAACATGGAAAATATCACAAACACACACATACACGTACAGTGTGTTCATATAGAGCTTCATCATCACTTATAGAAAGAAGCTGAATGAGAAAAAAGGTTTTCAGGGCCTTTAAACTTGCCAGATTGTAAAATGCTGAACGTATCAGTAAAATGACGACGACATTTTTTCAGAGAAATATCCTCGTCTGTAATACGATATCTGCTCATAGCAACTACTGCGTGAATAAGTGTTGTCATGGTCATGTTTAAGCAGTAATAATTAGGGAACAAAAATACGCTCTTGTTCAAATATTAGAACGTCAACAGTTGTTTAACCTGACGGATGAAACATCCAATCAAATGTGACCAAACCCACATTACATTACATAACCAAAGTGCTCTTGTTTCATAAGCGTAGCCACATGTGGAATCTGTTCCTCAGTCTCTTGTGTCAAAGTCTTGCGCTTTATATGCCCAACATGCATCTGACCACCTGCCAGTAACATGTCAGTAGTGTATAAATGGGCTTCCTACAGCAGACAGACGAGCTTCAGAGGTTTTTTTTCCTCTCCACATGGGCTGTGGAAGTCTGCCAAGTGGAAACAGACAGAGAGGTTAATTAGGCGGAGTAGATTCTGATGTTCTGGTTCAAATGAAAATCAAATGATATCCACTGTCATCCATCACCGTCGAGCCACTCTCTGTGCACCTATCAGGCAATCGTGGTATATTGAAATGGCAGTCAAAAGGTTAGGGATACAGGCATCTGCAGGGGCTCATCCCTCCGTGTTAAATATGGAGAACAGCCCGTAGCCTCGTGCCATTATTTTGGGACCACAGTCGTACAGATAAAAACTGATCCATTACCTATTGATTTCTCTGCGTTATCTGGATTCTACAGTCCGGCCCCTCCGGAGGCAGAAGAATCTGCCGCACTGTACTGCTGAAATATGTGTTAAACTCACTGGAACAGAGCACAGAAATATTGACTAACCCAAATTAAAAAAT
Organism: Pempheris klunzingeri; assembly: GCF_042242105.1. Lineage (NCBI taxonomy): Eukaryota > Metazoa > Chordata > Actinopteri > Acropomatiformes > Pempheridae > Pempheris > Pempheris klunzingeri. Next base: position 3,648,793 of record NC_092013.1, read on the forward strand.
CAGATCATGGGTGAAATTGCTTAAATTCATTTTGCATCCTTTGCTGGCTCTCCAGGTGCTGAGTAAATGTTTACTTAGGTCTTTTACTGATAGATCATTTGCTTCCTGCGGTCCTCAGGCATTTCTGATGTGGTGCACATATCAGTATTTCATTCATCCAGGAGGACCAAGTAAAAACAAAACAGCAGTTCCTGAAAGTCAGAGATTCGCTGTTGTGGAATTTTTGCAGAATTTGTGTTACAGCTTAATGGAGCTTACCTTCCTTTGCCCCTCTTCAGTTTCTCAGCATACATCAATTTGTTATTCATACACTGAAAACAACGCCAGCCTGAATCTTTGGGGGAAAAAACACTCATAAATTATTATTACAACATGCTGCTCACCATTTGATAGATGATTTTTGCAAAGGACCAAACAATGTGAGGTAAGTAGCACTGAGGATGACCTTTCAATATTTAATGCTCTGTAGATGTTGCGTAATGTAATATATTCTACTGATATTGTGTGGATTACACACAGAAAAACATGATTCTAGGTGAGTGTAGTTAAAACTTCTGCTTAATACATGGTCACTAATACACCACCAGCTGCTGCAAACCGAAAACCCTTCAAATACTGTGTTTAAAAAAGTACATTTTTGAAATGGTTTCTCAGAAAATAAATGAATATGGTGAGGGTTTATTTTTTTTATTTTTAATTCATTATGCTGTCAAAAAATGTCTGAAGTTTTCTCCTTGGTCAGCAGTGAGTAAAGTTTCACATCGCAGCAAGATGCACCGCTTCACGGTACAGTTGGCTACGCGGCATCGCCGTGACTGCCGTGGTGATGAAGTCCTTATGCACAGATCTGTATGTGTGCATCAAAGACAAGTTTACACGGACTGATTTTGTCACACTGTGCATTCATGGCGCTGATATGATATGAGTGCAGTGGGCCTTATAATTATCTGTTCAAGCGCGATTCTGTAGGTTCTTATTTGTTTAGTGACATTCATGTGCTTGGCAGGTTTAATAACAGTAATGAGTAATGAGGTGGCAGCCTCATAATAAATTATTAAACAGTGGCACCTATACAATAGGCTTTAAAGACTGCAACATTAGTAGTATTTTTAGACTGGGAGGTTTCTAATTGATATCATGCGTACATGAATGTTTGGCAGCAAACCAAGTTAACTAATGAAGACACCGAACGAAGAATGGAAAAGTGAGAATATACAGTGAATGTGCAAAGATTCACAAAAAAGGTGCAAAGTGGTACAGCAGCACTCTTTGCTTATTTTACTAATTAGATATTCTGTGAATGTGAACCTGTTTGATAGCATGAAGACACACTGGCACTGAGATAAGTGTTCGACAGCTAAAAGCTTCTAAAATTGAGATCTGCTGCGTGAATCAGTGAGGAATTAGAAACATCATGATCCCTTTCAGTCCTGTGCTACTTGTGTTAATCTACCTGCTAATATCTCTTTTACTGTAGCCTCGAATATGGATGCACTGCATTTCTGTACAGGGTAACCAGGGCTGTTTGAAAACGAAGGAAAAAAATGATATGAATGTGTCATTTGATGTGCCTTCGATATAAAAGGTTGACCATGTAGGCTACATTTGGAAAAATTCACAATAAAAGTCTGAATGTCTAAAATGCAATAGCCAATACCCACCCAACTAGTGACCACTGGGTGGTTTTAAACATGCATCATAACCAACAAACCAAATCAAAGTTTATTTCTATAGCCCTTTCCAACAGCCCAAAGGGTGACCAAAGTGCTTCACAATAAAAACAAAGGAATAATTTTAAAAACAGAAACATGACTTAAAAAATAGCGACAGCAGTAAAGTAAACAATGAAAATAGACGGCATTAAAACACTAAAATATACATCTGAAAGTGAATACATAATTCACCTGACCAACAAATAAAAGATAGGAATAAAAATAAATAAATAAATAGAAATTGATAGATAACAAAATAAAAATAAGTCGTTTCAGCAGATGCCCCAAAGACAAGACGTCCTCTCGCTGCTGCAGCAATGAAAAATAACCAGGGGAACAAAACAGGAAGTGGAGTTGTTACAGAGCGACAAAGTCAGCGGAGGAAAGAGGTCGAGGTGGTCGGGTCAACAAAAGATAACGGTGCTTATTAATGTAACCATGACGATGGACGAAGTAGTAACTTCAGCCCGAACCGCACTGTTTCCCAAGTTAAGCACGAATTGTAACTCAAAACATGATCTTTCTCTAAACTCTACACTTAACAGAGTCTTTATTGTGCCCAAACATGCTAAAAGATGAAAAAACACTTCTATGTGTGGTTCCCCGTTGACACATGGCATTTAATTCGGATCACTTGTTGATATTTAGTAACTTTTACCCAAGTCAAACCATGTCACTGACCTGATTCACAGGGGTCACAGGTCGATGCCTGACCAGTAGAAAGCGTTTGCTACTACTTACAGCTTCTTCCCTCATTAAGTGGACTGAGACACAAACATAGCTGACGGACGTGTGATGGCTCACGCTGCTCTGAAGGGTCAAAGCAGTGATGTTGACTAGTAGATGCACCGATCTGTTCACGAGCAAGTCTCATTTAGACCGTGTGTGGACCGGTGGTGCATCCTGAAGAGATTTAAGCTGAGCAACAAGTGTATCATGAAAATAAATATTTACTAAGTTAAATGTCTTCCCTAATTATTGTACTGGTATCAGACTTAAGTGATCATGTACTGGTTGGACCTAATTTATACAAGCAGGATCATTAAATTCCCAATGAGCCTTTACAAATTTTGTGTCCTGGTAATAAATGCAGCTGAAAAAAAACCCGGTGGTGCTGTAAATGTGCAGTTCTCAAAACAAAATGTGTGAATGAAGCAATTGGCACTTCATAAATTTGGCTTATGGTCATTAATCAAGCCAAAAAAAAAAAAAAAAGGGGGTGGGGGGGGTAGGTGCAGAGAGAAATTAGGATAAGCTTGAGAGAAACAAATAAATCTTCACAAATTACTGCACTACAAGACAAATAGCAATTCAAGAAACAAATGGAAAGTGGAGTTTGCCAGCCTGTGTATTCTGTGCTGAGGTGTTCCTACGGTAACGTCCCCCCCTCCCCGTAAAAACAGACCTGGGACCCACTTTGTGAGATTTGTTTAATAATTCAGCACGGCCTTAAACCAATTCACTTCAAGTGCCCAGATGGTATTTTTATTACGCAAATGCTCGATACTTGAGAGGAATAATTTACTTGCGTTCCAAAACTGGCAGCGTACCTTCGAGCCACGTGGAATTTACTGTGCAGAGAATCAGTCGGGCCGTTCTTCAGGGCACTAATTCAGCAAAACAATAATTTCATGGATATAACTGTGTTTGTGCTGCAGAGGCAGACCGGGAGGGTGAGGAGGGTGAGGAAGGGTGGGCATCCGGCGTGGTCACTTTATGCAGTGAACTCTGTTGTTACTAATTAGGTTTAGAGTTAAAACAGCGTGAGCATGGCCCTCTCTAACTTCTGGATCCAGGGAATTAGTGGCACCTCTGCTGGAAAAAAGAAATCTTTCTCACTGGAGGATGTGCCATATTCAGCACACTCAGCACACATTTCCAGAGCTCTTTTCCTTCATAACCTCCCCCTCCCTCCCCCTTCCTGTCAACAGCTGGTGCCATGTGATGAAATGCCAGTGACTCATGTGAAGACGTGACATTACATATTGGAGTCACTGTTTATTGCACAAGGCGTGAGTTTTAAATCCTTGTTATGCAGTTCCTCTGTGAAGTTTTCCAGGGTGTAATAAAAGCAGAAGCACAACGCCCCGAAGAGAGAGGAGAGAGGAGAGAGGAGAGAGGAGAGGGGAGAGGGGAGAGGGGAGAGAGGGGAGGAGAGGAGTGGCGTGCTTTTCTGATATCTCTGACCTTAAAAAAAAAAAAAATCCTGCCCTCTGGACAGAATCACCCACTGAGCTGTAGTCAACTAGACTACGAGTGCTTCTTAATTATCAGCCTCAAGCAATTTATTTGGGAGATACCGTTTAAAGGAAAGAAACTGGGGAAGAAATGTTCAGTGTTTTTTTCAGCATTGATGGAGTTAGTGTTGGAAATAAAGAAGCAAAGTGAATGGCAGGAGCAAGAAAACTGGGCCGTGTTGATTGACACTGCAATACTGTCCTATTCCTTTTGATGGGATTAAATTGTCATGACCTCTCAGATATGGAAATTGAGGCACTGATCTGAGGCTTTGGAAATGTCAACATTATTAAATAGTGAGGCTAAGGTGCAGTTCACACTTCTCCCAGGCTTTACTTCAGACTACTGTACACGTTATAGTTTAAAAAAAAAAACCTACAAGTGAAAGACATTTAATCCCGGTTCCATATTTCATCCTGGTTTTACATTCCTCTCTCCTTAAGACAGTGGCAGCCATAACAATAAACGGAACAGTGAATGAATGTTCACTTGCTTTATTAAAAAAGATGTGAGGGCTGAATATTGGACCAAATGATTTGGCAAAATGGACACACTTCCTGTAGATCATCACACGGACTGCTGATTCACTGGTCTTCATTTCATTTGAACCTTACATCCACCATCAAAAGCCTTATCCCACACTGGTCTATCATAGCAGCTTTAATAAAAAGCTAATAACTCGGCTCTTGCCGCACTTATACCGCGGATCAGGGGCAGAGGGGGTAACTGGGGTGTGAAATAGACTCCACTTAGCTGATGGACACATGAAAAGCCTCGGATGGTTGGTTGTCACTCACACCGTCGGACCCGCCTTTGCTCCATCTGAAGTGAAAAATATGAATCTAAATAGCCTGGAAAATGCATTTCCCTACCAATAGATCCCAGAAGTGTGCGGGGCACCATCACAGGGAGTCATGTGAAGCGCAGATGCACACTGCTGTGCCTGGTCCGCCGTGCAGTAGGAGGGGTTGTAGTGACGCTGTTATCCAATGGGCACTGGCTTCCTTTGGACTGAGCGCAGCATCTCTGTCTCAGCGGCACTTTTGCGCCAGACAAGTAGGGACGGTCTCTCACTCAGCACCCGAGAAGAAGAAACAGGGCTCCGGGAATTACTGAGGTCTATTTGGCGAAGAAGACTCATCCCTTCCTCATTTTTTTTTCTTTCCCCTAACGCGCGGGCTTGCAAAGATGAACCTTGGCTCCGTCGTCCTGGCGTGCACCTTACTTGTGGGCGCATCCTTGGTAAGATGAGTTAATTTCTGCTCGTCTTTTCGTGCCAACTGTACTGTGGAAGTGCTGCACTGCTGTAGTGCTTACTTGGGCTTTGCAGCGCGCCGCATGAGCCCTCGAAAGTGGCTGTGAGAGGCTCACTTTCCTCCCGCAGTGATGCGCTAAAGGCAACATGATGCGTGTAATCGAGCTTAATACGGCGACGTTAAAGGTCAGGAATATTTTAGTCCAAGTGTGGTGTAAAAAAAAGTCCCCGACAACTCTGCTCGTGAGCCTCCCCATCCTCTCCCCCTAGATAAACTGCAGTGCATTATTGCGGAGGCTTCTGGAGGGGCTTCTCGCTCTGTGGGCTGCGATCAACTTGGTTTACGCACGTTTACGCACTGACATCTTTCCTTTTCTAGATTCCTGCGATTAATGGCTCAGCTGACGACTTTAATTTGGTTTAGTGCTAATTTAAGAGAGACGATTTAAGCAGCGATTATGATTGGCTCAGCTTACTTTATTTTGAAAGTCAGGCAAATGATGCTCTAAATGCATGCAGTGATAGTTTGTTGAGCTTTGTTGATGTGCAGTCAGGGGGATATTGAGTTGCCTGCATCATGCAACAACGTGCAACATATTTTTTTTCTTTATTAAAACATTAATTGATGTGATGAAGGAGATGCAGCTCTGCAACTGCATTCTGGGGAGAATGAAATGCCTGCTGGAAGTGCTGTGTGCCTGCAACTATGCACATATGCCTGAGATTTGATGCATTTGGCGTCTTTCTTTGGGTCTCTTTCACACGAGCACACCCTCTCTGTGCTCTGTTGGTCTCACACGCCTGTCAGCATGCAGCATGTACAGTTATGTGTAAGTGAATGGTCATCGTCTCTACAATGGATGTGCCATTATCACGACTAATTTTTGTTTTAATCAACATACGATGGCGATGAGAACATCTGCAGTGTGATAATGACGACGATTATGGTGATGATGAGTACCATAATTAAGACAATTCACTCATTGTTCAGTATCTCAGTGTGCCTCATGAGACTCGATGTTTCACCACAGTAAATTACAGCAGGTGTCTTAAGCCCCAGATGTGGATTTTCACACAGTGGCGGTCCAAGTGCAGCATGCTGTGGTCTGGAGCAAATCACTCATCACTTTAGCCAGAGATACTGTGAGGTTCAATATCAGCCTGAAAAGGCTGTGAGATCAGCTTGTGACCCTGCGGCCGCAAGTCAATTTGCCAATGCTTAACGGGCCGTCTTGTCTTATTCCTCAGGGGAGTAAGGCAGGCCAGCCCCTCAAACCCCCCTGCAGACCGGGCTTCTCCCAGAACTTCTACACAGTGATTGTCTCGAGAGATGTGCTGCACGGCCAGAGCATCCTCAAAGGTAAGTCTGCCGCTGCTGGATCTCATTTATTGACTGATAGTATTTTCTCGTCCTCGCCCAGATGTGTCCCCAACCTCATATTGTGAAATGTGATTGAGAGAGTATGTGTGTGTCTATGTGTTTGTGTTGGGGGGGTGGGAGGGTGTATATATATATATATTATGGAGTGTAGCTCTACATCACCCTTATAGAAGGTCAGAACACACTCGGGTTGAGGCTGTGCAACATAAGCAGCTCATCTTGAGCCTGCACATGTTCATATCTAAGCAGAGAGATCCGGCTGGGCTGGAGCTGCTGGAGCCTGCGTTGAAAAAACACATTGCCTTGTGATTAAACATGACGTGACAGTAGGTGTGTTACGTTTTTTTTTTTTGTTTGTTTGATGAAGTTTCAGTGATGAACGAACACCTAAATTACACTGGTTGCAGTAAGAAATAAAAAAAAAAAAGAACAATACAATTCTTCTTTTGATTGACTCAGCAGCGGGCGGACTTATTTAAATGGCCTGTTGCCTTCTCTGCATGTTTGCAGCTGGAAGCCCAAAACTTTTATTTTATTCCCAGTGTTTATTGTAATACATTTTCCAGACCTTTTATTCTTTCTATTATTCAGAGGAATTCAATTCTGTTTTCATTCGCTCCATTTCTTTTCGGAGCAGGCAGTGTACTGAATCTACTGTGAGGTTCATCTCCTGCCATTTGAAATGATGCTGTAGTTTCTTCAGCGTGTCTCTTCCATTTTCTTTGTGAATCTTTGTCATAATGGAAAAAAGATCTCTTTAATTCACACCCTAGGTTCCCAATTTGCATAATTGACAGGTAAACAACACCTTTGACATTCTCCGGATGTGCATCTACCACATAAATGTTTGATCTAAAACTCGACACTTCAACTGCAACGTGAAGAAATTACCCACAAGGTGAGGTGAGCTTCAGCGTTTTGCAGGTTTTCAAAACTATGCTGTTGATCTCTGCCATTAGAGCTGAGGGATTTGGTTTTGGTATTGTGGGCCCAATATTTTGGTTATTACACACTCAGCTTACTCTACGCTGTTACCCACGTTTGTAGACAAAATCTCAACAGCAGTGTACAATAGGCTTAGCTCTCCCCTGACGCTTTGCTTTTACAGCCAAATATTTGTCTATTGTAACGTGAAATGCTATTTGCCAGGAGGTAATGGCATTCTCATTGTAACAGCTGTTTGAGCTTTTTCCGGCTGCGAGCAAAACAATTGAATTATTCTGGAGGTTATTTTGTTATTTAGGAGGCTGACAAGGACAGTGGAGCCGGTCAGTGGGGAGCGAGCTCGCCTGAAGGGGCTCAGGGCTCTGGGTTTCTGCTTGTTTGGAAATGGGCTGAGGCGTCCTCACTGACCCAAACAATGTTAACACAGGGTGATGTGTCCAGACAGATAACGTATGTTGGTTCCTCCTCCGTGTTTGTGTGAGTTATATTATGCACATGTGTCTCGGGGGTGCGTTTGCACACACGTGACATGTCCCGGTGTACATATTAGCTGCTAACACTTCAATTCAAAAAGAGGCTGCAGCAAAGCTCAACTGCAGCAATTTGATTTAGCTTCTATGCTACATCGGCTCCAGCTTTGATCCCATAATGCCTTCGCTTCCAGTTGCTCACTTTCATTTTGTCTGTGCCTGTATTTGTTCTTTGTGAAAATCAATCCGGGAGCCAATGCTGTCCTCCCAACTGGCCATTCAAAGGGATTCGTCCTCATGCAATGATGAATGTGCAGTGGCTAGCCTCGCCGAAGGTCTCGGGTCTATACGGTGGGATACAAAGCGGGAGGAAGCCTTTAATACTAACGCAACAATATGTATAACCTGAAACTGTCACTTTCCGAGAAAATGAATGTGCTGGGGACGAGATGAAGGAGGGTCTGGGATGCTCCAGTGCTGGCTAGGGGGTTGCTGGACCGCTGTGGGCTGTGGCTGTTGTCTCCCTGGAGAGATGGACAGTGAGCGATGGGGGAAGGACTAAAGAGCTGTGGCCCAGCAGGTGCAGCGTGAACCAGGCCTCTGTTTCCAGTCGCTGAACAATGTGTGAAACGCAGCTCTTTTCATAGAGCTGTTTCTCTGTTGTTTAATTGTTTTGATAGTGCGTGTGGGTACTCGGGGAGTGACTGTTATTTTTGAAGTCAAATTCATTAACACCAACTTCAGTTAATTGAACGTGTTAGAAATATTTTCCTTGTTGCTAAATATGCAATCACCTGGTTGTCGCTTTTTGCGTGTGCGGGCTTAACGGACCGTGCTGGAGTTTTATCATGGTTTCCATTACTGCACTCTACAGTGGTTTAAATGTCTGAATCATGTAAAAAAAAGTCTAACTTGCTCAAACAAAAGACCTGCTGTGCTCGAGTTGAATGTCTTTAGAGTTTAACGGCTGCTTAGCAAAAAAAATCACAACAATGGCAAATGAAGTCGTCAGGAAGCATGCAACACGTTTAATGATGCACAGCATTAACTATTCGATTTATTATTATTTGGCTGTTGATGATGATTGTTTTGATAATCTGCATCAGCTGGTTGTTAATCAGCGGCAGGTTCCTGGCTTCTGTTTAACAGGGATCACACCCACAAATGTCTCGGAGAGAGAAGCCAGGGGCTGAAATGTGACTTCTGCCGCTGTGCATCATTAAAAGTGTTGCATGCTTCTTTGCGAGTGTGGACAACCTAATTTACTCACTGTTCTTTGCTCCCACTGCGCTTTTTCTGTGTTTTGTGGCTGTGCAGCATTTTAAGCATTTTTAATGACCTATTTTATAGTGCTATTGTCCACACTACTTCTACTCCAGGTTTCAAACTGGGTCTGGATAACTTCAGGAAGTTCTTCCTCTCTGTTGTCAAAACATTTTTACCTTTTAACTTAGAATAAAAGAATAGACTAAGCCCTTGGTTTCCCTTTTACGTCTCAGCTGTGTTTGAGGTCACTAGAGGGATGTACAGGGGGTCAAATTCATTGAACATCGTTTACACATCTAAGAATCGAGTATGCAGCTGCAGTTATGGCTGCCATTAGGTCTTCATCACAAACGCCTATTCAGACGGGAGGCTGTCAAGAAGAGCAAAGCATCTAGTCCTCTGCCCCCCAGCCTCAAGTTTGATGGTTGCTTAGTGTATGTTCAGCTGTCACTATGCATTTTGCTGCTACTGCCCACTTGTTTAAGGACAGACCACCCCCTCCCCAGTTGACTATTGTGTGCATACGGCTTGCCCACAGTCCCAGTTTTCCATTCAGACTTTTCCCATTGATCTTGTTCTGGAAGCGCCGCGGGCCATTGATATCAGGAAGTAAGGTTTTGAGGAGAATTTGGATCCCTTTTTCTTAAGATTATCTATCTGTACCTCCTAATTAGGGACACATCACACATATATTCAACCTTTCAATCACATCAGGCATAGTTCCCAGTGTTTGGAAATCAGCCTAGCTAACGTATTAGATAGAGTCGACCATTCTGTACCGATTGAAAGATTCATTTTCAGAATTATCTATGTGACAGATGTCAGTGTGTGAGGATGGGGGGAGTCCAGTCTGGATTCCTGCCTATTGCAACAGGCATGCCACAGGGATGGGCCCCGTCCATTCACAACAGGTTTGATCCATGAGTCCACCAATACATTTCCTGCTTCAGTTAGAATTGGTATTTAAACAGTCCTCCTCATCATGCTGTTCACATTCTGACATCATGAGACCAAGACGACACCTAACAGTTGATCAGCAGCACCTCAACACTGGAGGCTTCAAACAGGAAGTCCTCAGAAGGAGGTGTTCACTGAGCTTAGAGGGTCACAGAGTGTCATCAGGAGGTTGGAACAGTGATACAGAGACTGGAAGAGTCACAGAAAGGAGAGGAGTGGACGTCCTTTGGCCACATCCCAATTTATTGAGACACCGAAAATTATTTGTTGTGGTATACCTACCACTGTTGGTAGATTTTCTTTCAATAAATTGTTTAAGATGAAGAAATCACCATTGCATGCTTCTACTTAAATGTCCTACTTTCATAATATAATATCACTGTAGCATTCACTTTTTACATTTTCCATATATTTCACCTGAAAGTCGAATATCCCTAACTTTTTGTGAGTAGTGTATATATATATATATATCGCAGATTCTTTTCAGTTAACCATTGAGAAACTACAAATCTGCTTTAATGCATTGCAGCATTCTCTTATTAATCCTTAACTGACAGTTGATGGACTGTAATCTGCATGTATCTACTGTCACTGGTAGATATATATTGACATCTGACTCACCGACGAAGCCACATTTAAATACCACATCAGGAACCTTGTTGGCAAATTACAGAAATACAGAAATAAATAAGAAAAAACAGCTTTCCTTAGAGTTGTGGGAAGAGGACTGTAGAATCAATTTTTCTATCAGTTCTGGACTATGAGGATGTAATTATAGACGTGCTGCTGCCTCCACACTCCTAGATTACTAGTCAGCGCTGAGATTTATTACAGGTGATAGCTACAATCCTCACCACTGCCCATTGCGTGCCTGTAACTGTTTTTACTGACTATGTTGTATGGTATCTATTTTAATAGATGTTTACATTTTCACAGTGTAATCTCTGCATCATTGTAAATGACGTCATCCTGAATGATTTGTCTGAGAAGAAAATCGAAGTAGATCGAAGATGATCTATTTCAGGCACAAACGGCACTGACAAACATCATTACATGCATCATATACACATTATATACACACACATGTATATATACATACAGTATATATAGAATTTTCTGGCATGCGTTAATTTAAACGGGAATTACAAGATATTTTTAGGTGAGTTTTAAGCCTTCAGTATAAAGTTGACACCAGAGACATGACAGACAGGAAACGAAGGGAGATACAGATGGGGAATGACACGCCACAAAGGTCCCCAGCTGGACGTGAACAGGGGAGGTTGTAGTTCATGGCTGACGCCTTAAACCAGAAGGCGATTGGAGCACCCCAACTCGAAATTTTATCTGCACTGCTACAAAAATCACCAAAACACTGACAAGAAATTAAAAAGCATTGCACATAGTTTTAGAGGATTTTTCCCAACCTATAAGGGATCATGTAATGCCTTCTCCACTGGCTCCCCACCTTTTTGACTCTTCATAGCAAACGATGCTCACTCAGCTGTTCAACCAGAGAGTTGTATTCTCCTCCCAGATGGTTTCAAAGAGGTAGAACTGGAGTATTTCATGAGAAAGTGAATAAAAACATGTTACCCATTTTCTGACCCTACAGATTTATATTGTGATCCATAAGAGGACGTGACCTCCACGTTGCAAACTATCACCTGAAAACTTTAACTTGGAGATGCATGTTTTGACACATGTTTTTCACTTGAGGGTGACAAAATGGAAATGAATGGAAACTAATGCCACCGTCTTCATTTAGGAAAACATTCAAACATCTAAAACACAGCAGCGTTACTCTGAAAATGATCAACGTGCTGCAGTAGTGAATAAACTACATTTGGCTGAAAAATTGGAATGGACCTTTCAGCTTGCTTCTTTTCTACAGTGTCCCCTGTAGGTAAAGTAAAGTGTCTGGTCAAGACTTGAAAGGTCATTCTTGAATTGTAATACATCATTCAGTGCCCCCCTTTGGTCATTCTTCACTGGCTTCATAGGTTAAATAGGCTGTTATGGTTTTGTAGTTGACCATAAAAGACCTTTGTTTAACTAACTCACAAATCTCTGCGCTGCTGCTAAGTTGTGCTGAATAAATCATCCCATGCTCCCATGGAGATGTTTGTCTGAGCGCTGGGCCGGGATTGGAGGGGGAGGCAGTGGCACACAGGCAAGCAGACAGCCGGGCCTGGAGTCGTGGTCCGTGCAGATTCCCGCTGTGGGCAGATAAGCCATGAAAAGAAATATTCCAGTGATTGCACATCGCTGTGTAAACCATCACCTCGCTCCAAGAGCCGGAACAGACACCTAGGAACACGGACAAGGGGATGTGGCCTGAGCACAAAAGAAATTGATTTGAAATACAGTTCAGTCAGGATAGTGTCTCTTTAGGTCACTGTCAGTGCATATTTGAGAAAGACAGCAGTGATGAGTTTCACCTTTTGCCCCTCGCCGGTCCTGAAAGACGGCGAACAGCATGTGTGCGTGTGTGTGTGTGACTGCATATTTTGCTTTAATGTCGCCAAGATTTTGTGACAAAGAAAATGACTTTGATGGATTTGCTGGATTGCAGAAATCTTGTTTCTGGAGGAAAATCAATATCAGTTTTTCAGTGGCAGGTTTTAGACATGCAGGGTCACTTTGTTGTGGGCAAATGAGATCAAAAATAATGATGATAACATATTTATTTGTGGCAGAGAGCATTACACAGAGATGTGTATATGTCTTAACCAGGCTTGCAGTGTTTCCTTAAAGCTTTGCCACCGTGCGTCCACAATGTAATTTCACAGAGAATAGGCTTATTTTCATTCACAGTCCTTGTGTTGCCTCTTGAATCACGGGAGTTGAACTTTCTTTATGAAAAGAAATAATCTGCAGTTGAGTGTCTTTTCCTTGTTTCCTTCATCCCAGGGCTTTTAAATTAAAATGGAGTCTTTGCATTTTATAACTGCTACAGTCCATGTAGGAAAAGAAACTGAACACACTGCACTGTAATCTAAAAGATTAATTTAAGGAGGATCATGCCTCCATCAGCTATGCGCTTTTGCCATGGATTTCCTATTGTTTAATTCCATCTAAAAGTTACACATCCAAAATGACTTGTAACATGACCCCAATTAGACTACTGCAGGAAAATCTGGCAAGGAGCCATATCTGCTTTGAAGCAGCCAGCTTGGCGTTCGCTGTGCTGTGGAGAACTTCTGACTCCTAACCTACTATCCAAAGTGACAGGGCTTTCATAAATACGTCCAGACCCTAGAACTGAGGGGGTTGGGATGGGATTACGTTTCCAGGCATTTGATAAGCGAGATGCCATTTTCCTTCTGACTCACCAACGTCTCTCTTGTCCTCCAGAGAGTCTTTCATCTCTGCAGCCAGGACCTGCAGTCTGTGGCGAGCTGATAGAATACAGGTGCAGAAGATGAGCCACATCATTTCTCTTTATCTCGTCTGCCTTCCTACCAAACCAAGCTACGCTCCTGTATCCCTCAAACTCCCTACAACATGACATGCATGCGGAGCCAATTCCATCAAGCAAGCCACCCAAGATATAGTACATGCCACAGCACGATGCTTTTCATCCTGTTTTGTAGTCATTTCCTCAGTGGAGGTAAGTAAGTAAAAAAGAGGTTTTGATAGATGGGAAACCGGCTGTCAGCAGAAATATTATTGCCTCTTGTCAGAGCTTCCATGTGAATTTTATTAGTTCTAGTGCACTGATCTCCACTGAGATGCTTTGGTTATAACTTTAGTGTGATGGTTAGTCGCAGGGTCATGGCATGTGATCTCATAGAGCTTCATTACAACACAGATAGTTTTCTAGCTTTCCCATCTGGAGCCCACGGAGAGACGGGCATGATTCATCTCGACCTCCTTACATTTAGAATGCTGAGAAGCTGTCAAAGACGAACCCAACGCCTGACACTCTGCTGCATTTTAAAAGCGCTGTGCGCGGTCTCTTTTTGCACTCTACTGGGTGAGATTATGCAGTAGATCTACATTTCCTGACAAAATAGAGGTGAGCTAATTGTGCCCTGAATTCTGACCTTCAAACGGAGCTAACTGCGATATTATCAGCTCTCAGATCGCATCTGGAAGAGCTGGCGGCTGTGGGTTAAAACATGGAGTGATTATATAAAAAAAAGAAAAAAGAAAAAGAAGAAACTAGGCACTTTTGATGGTGTTAGCCAAAAAAGAGAGTCCTTGGCCAGGGATTAACGGATAAGAAAGCGACAGTGTTGGACGAGGAACTGGAGACTGAGAGAAAAGCAAATTTAGAAAAAAAAAGAAATTCATGGGCAAAGTGTAAAGTGGTGTTCTTTTTTCTTAGAAGATGTCTCCAAATTACAGTTTAACCCTCCTGACGGATGCCTGTCTTTGCTTCCACTATCAAAGAAAAAGCTGTCTGTCGAAGAAACAAACACCACGTCTAACATCGATGACCTTGTATTCTGTGAATACTATTTGCATTTGTTATCGAAAACCTTTATTTAATTGACCACTCTTCCTCACAATCAATGTGTGTTACCGCTTTGCATCTCTGTGCACTTTAACGATCGATGGCCTTGATTAAGACTATATTGGCTTTTTGTTGCAGTGCAGAAATGAATAATTTTCTCACTGGGAGACCTCTGTTTCACCTTTTAGCTGGAAGTGTAACCCAGAATCTACCAGTTCATTACAAAGGTTTTTCACCCCTCCTCTAGGCTTGCAGGATTTGCATGCATCTGAATACAAATCAGGTCTTCAGTATTCAGTATATTAAATTATTCACTTGCATGTTATCCTGCTTGTTTGTATTGTCATCACAATGTAATTTAGGTGGATTATAGGGTAAATAATTATTATTACAATTAATAGAAAAAAAGATAGAGCTTTAACTATAGTAACCCTGCGAAGGGAACTGAAAAAAGGAGAGTAAGAGCTTCGAGCAAACCTCGCCTCTCGGAAAATAATGTGGAAAAGCTCAGTTTGAACCAATTTTCCATTTCCGTTATCATCAGTCTGAAGTGTGGCTTTTCAAAGCTGCGATTGGCTTTAAGTCATGCCAAGCTTTCTTCTTCCAAGAAATAAAATATATTGGGAAATTAAAAGCCAGAATTCACACACTATATACAGCACATTTATTTTTCTCTCGTCCATCTACCCATGTGACTTTTACCGGCTGCTTTCTCTCGTTGACTCCCATCAAGACCAGGTTGAATGTTTACAATCTCATGTGCCACTCCTCGGCATGTTATAATCACTCTGGAGAGGATCTCCATCAACTCAGGCAGTTGGTGAGGATTGACAAGTGCTCTGATCCATCCAGTCCTCCTCTTGAACACCAAGAAGGCAGGTGGGGGAGGGGGGCTGCAGACAGAGGAGGTAGAACAACAAGATTAGCGATGTTGGGCAAGTGGCTTAAACGACTCCCAAATTTAAAAGTAAGGGATCGTTACTGGGATTAGTAACTGTAAATGTCAAACTGTAATCCCCTTTACTACTAGTTACTGGAAATAGCACAGTACTGTACTGCGTGCTAAATAATGGATTGCTGTCCAACACTGAAGATCACACATTTGAAGGAATCCTTGGGCCCCCTCCTTTCAAATCAGTTCCTGTTGCACTTCTGAAGCACACCACAGCATTTCCACACACTCCAGCATATCAGACAGAAATATTTTAGCAGGATAGCTGCGTGTTTGAACCACACTTGAAACCAAATGATGTTCAGCGCAGTTTTTGCATCCATGATGTGCATATTTTACAACATGTTCACTGAGTCATGAGCCAAGAGGATCTCCGAGACTCTCCACCCACCCTGGCAAGCCCTCTTGCTCAGCTGTGCCTCCTTGTTTCTCCCCCCCCCCACCACCACCACCACCTCTTCCCTCCTGAGGCAGGGGCTCTCTGTGACACATAGCTTCTCACTTTATTGATGAATTACGACCGAGCAGTTTGACCTTGTGTTGGCACTTGACCTCACAGGTTCTCCAACACTCATATTCTCAGTCTGCGGCTCTGGAGGAGACGGAAAGCACGGCCCAATCAAAATGATTTACGTTTGGCTCGACTCAACGCATAGATCCTTCTGAGCTGCTGCTAAATGCATCTCCAGAGGGCCACTCTGTATCGTACTGTACAGCCATTTCTGAAGCCATGGAGCTTTTGCTATTCTATCCCTTTAATTAAAAGACTTCGCTGACAAGATGCCTTTGTTCTACAAACTCTAATATCAAAAAGGTCCCTCGTCAGATAGCGGCTTGTGCTCTACTTTGTCCTTTGGATTTATTCAGCCTTGAATCTATATATGATCAGGGCGCCTGCCTGCATGCTCTTGTTTTTGCCATATTTTCTTGTTCCATTATGAGCACACACTCTGCTATTTATTTATATATAAACATAGTATATTTTGTGCATCGTGTGTGTTTGTGTGTTTGTGTGTGCATGTGTTTGTAGGCAGTGCACCATCCCATCCAGAGGGTGATTATCTTAAATGGAGAAATTAAAGGATTACAAACCAGCCCAGTAATCCAGCTGTCAATCTCATGGCTCATTAGCAAGCAGAGGAGAGGGATGAGGGAGAGAGAGAGGTATACAGTACACAGGGAGAGAGAGAGAGACATACCTGTTTAGGGCTATATAGTCTAAACTTGTCAATCAAACAGAGAGGAAGATTTTCTGTATTCCCACGTTAATTGACAACTTTCATTATTAAAATGGAGGCGCTGACTGTACCTTAGCTGATGGGGAAATGCTTCACAGTTAACCAGATATTTTCAGTGAGATTAAACTGAGAAATTGAATATCCCACAGACTGTTTAAATATGAGGAATGGGCCGTTTATTAAATTTCCCATTTTTGCGTTAATATTCCGAATGAAAGCTGAAGAAGGCTTTGACATTTGACATAATTTCTGCTTAAAATTAAATTATTTGCACTCCTGATTGCAGCTCAGCTCCGAGCTCACGAGCTGGCTGTTGGAAAAAGAAACGTTGTCACACCACTTAACTGCTTGGGCTGAGCACATTAAACTGCATTAGGATATGCACAGGAGCATAAATCGTTACATAAGAATCCATCTTAAGGATTCACATCGTTATTGTAGCTCTCACTAGTAAAAATTCAAATGCCAAGTGCTACCAGAGTTTATTTGGGGCTTGTTTCACTGTTGCTGCGCTTCGCTGTTTTAAATAGCAAATGAATGAGTGCAACTCCAATGACGTATACAGCAACATATAAACTGTGTGTGTGTGTGTGTGTGTGTGCTGCAGATTAGCCCTGGTGCTGAAGGATATACAGAGTCTCTGCCATTTTTCACCAGGCTCTGAGGCACATAAAAGAAACAGTTTGGGAAACGATGGCACCATAAAAGAAAATAGAAACACAAATCCTGACTCCATCATGGAAAAAAGAGGGGAAATTGCATCTCCTATGGTGGTGACACTTTTTGGATTTGATTGTATCAATTTGCTGTCTATTCTGATCTAAAAAGCAGGCTGTGTGCAGCCTTATTTGCTCATGCACAATGACTTGTGGATGCTGGGAACCGTTTCTCATGCAGCTCAGCTCATCTCATTTAATTTGAAACTCACCATTCTCTGTTTCTTTGTTTTTACATTTTTCATAGATTTGTACTTAGCCCGTTTAAGCGTCTCTGTTTGTGTTTGAATTTATTTTCTCCCATGAAACTTTCCACTTAGGCTTAGGGTAAAGTGTTGCTTTTAATCTCATTGTCGTGTAACAAACAACGTTTCTGAGTGTATTCCTGCTAGACAGAGCAATGGCTGACTTGCTTTGTCGAACGAATGCTATTGCTACTACAGCAGCGGGAAGTCAGTCATACTTTCTACAGACAGTCTGTTTGAAAGAGCTCATTCTTGCAAGGATTCAGATGGACGATTTGGAAATCACAATACGAAGCCGTGCTCCGTCCTGTTGTGATGCAGATTTGTCACTGGGAGGCCGACAAATCTGAAAATATGCTTTGCTGACCAGAACAAACGGCATAAATTCAGCCGTTGGATTGTAACACCACCTAATCCATTTCGTTTCCTGTTTCCTCTCATCGCCAGCTCTAATGTCAGTAAAGATGTCATCTTCTCTGCTTTTATGTCTTGCTTTGCTTTCTTTCCATGAACACATTACCATAGCTGTCTGCCAGTCTGTCTGCCTGTCTGTCTGTCTGTCTGCCTGTCTGTATCTCTGTCTGCCTGTATCTCTCTCTAAACCCGAGGGAGCTAATCATGCTCGCGCTGACTCCCTCGTGAATCAATTTCCTCAAAAACTAAGACACCGAACAAAGTACGGCTTGCGTGTCTGATTTATATTTAGAGCTGAACTCACACAAGAGCAGGTCACGTACACAACTTGCAGCCCACGCACACTCACACACACACACACACACACACACTGACACACACTTACTGTAGAGGTTAATTCATTGAAGCACAGGCCCCTCTAGGTATCTACACAAATGTTAACCATGCCATTATACTATTAGCTTTGACCCCAGATGGATTTCTTCTACATTCTAACAACCCACCTGCAGACTTGTGTATTGGTATATTGTGCACAGATAAACTGCAAGGGGAAAAAAAAAAGATTAATTTTTTCAAATCTGATTGTGCATTTTGTACTGCTTGCTCACTTCTTGACATATCTCTGCATGATGTGGATAGAGGCGCACTGCAAATACCCATGAGTAGATTATAGCCATCGGCTAGCAACAGTCAGAAATGCACATAAAACATCATTACCATGCCAAAGATGTCCCAGTTGCACACACAAACGTGTCTTTTGTTGTCTCTGCACAATACGGTTTTGAGTTTTTTTTCAAACATGCTTAAGCTTGACGTTTGGCATTCTGGTCTTTATTTAGTGAGAGGCTGGTAATTCATAGAAGTACAGAGGAAAATCTAGGTTTGAGAACCCACTTTTTGATTGAAATGTAGGAGCAAATCAATAGAGCCCTCCTTTTTTTTTTTTTTGCTGGCAACGTGCAATGCAGACACACGCTGGTAGCATCGATCACAGCTTCAGAAGCATCGCAGTTTTCCTCTGCCGCTCCACTCTGTCTCTCTGTGTGCTTCTCTTCCCCTCTCGATCTTTTTCTCTTGTCTCTTTTCTCTCTCTGTAGCCTCATATAGGTTTTCAGATAAAAATAATAGCTCTGAGAACCAACAGAGAAGAAAGGCATGGAGGAGGAGGGTGGTGTTGGTGACAGTGTTTGTGCTCTGCACCACAAACCAGCAGTAAGACAATAAGAGGCAGTCTGACTAACTGTGGCCTCTGGGAATAGAAGCCTTCTTATTGCCATAAACAGCAATTTAGCCCGGGTAAAAGAAAAACGGATGCAGCCTTATTACTGTGTCATCATGATTACAGCCACCACAGGGCTGTGGCAAAGTGAATGATGGCTGTTACATCCAGGCACCTATTTAAATGTGGCATCACATTTCTAGCTGTGTTAACCAGTCCAACACCAG